>NC_073723.1:93425791-93741011 GCF_023634155.1 Falco peregrinus
TCTTTAGTAAATCTCTGCTAGGAAAGAGCTCTCCTTGAAGTGGTCACAAGAAAAAACAGGAAAAGTATATCAAAATAATAATGGAGCAGGGGAAAAAAAATTTCTCTACCTTTTGGATTCATTTATCACTGAGAGCTATTCTTCAGTTATTTTGCCACTGAGTGTTTTCAGGCATTCCTTTCCCTTCCAACCCTGCACAGTTCAGGGAATCTGTCATACAGGTCTCCAGTGCCCCAGCTGCTTATGGCTTGGTCATTACTTGTGAGTTAGACCAGCTCCATTCTTCACAGAAAGGCACTATCCTTTTCATCTTCTAAGTCAGTTTTTCTGCCAAAATGTGGCACTGACACCCTCTGGGTGTGATTCAGTCAATTTTCTCATCCACTTCAATGAGCCTTGACTCCATGTTAAGAGGATAATTTCCTCCCACAGCTTCTGGGAACATTAAATGAAATTGGACTGTCACTTATTGGACCCCATTTTTCTTGTTTTTAGGGCAGCCTAAGTCTCCAGTGTACGGGATCTGCTTTCTTTCCATTTCTTTCAAGCTGTATCAGCTTACCCTTTTACCTCTGTTTTTCTTTGACAACACAAAATAAACTGCCTTGTCCTCATATATGGCTGGAAATTCGCCAGCATGGCTTGGTCTGCAGGGGAAAAGGTCATCCCAAATTTCCCTTGTGTAGAAATCTTCATGTACACAGAAGAGATTCTCTCATGAGGATGCTGCTGCCTGGGACCTCTAGAAATTCTGCTTGCTGAAAACCCTGCAGAAAAATAACAGTGTTACAGCAGGTAGAAAAATCTGTTCAAATATCCAGGAATTTCACATTCTTCACATTGTGAAGAAACCTGTTGCAGAATAAACTGTTCTCCTTTACAACTGTACCTGCCACCTTGGCAGAGCAGATTCTCTGCCCCTGCGAAGCTATCCCAAGCAAGATGAACTGAAAAGTTTTGTGGGTTTCCCTCCCACAAAAAGCTTTATGGGATGCAGGTCCTGGATCTGACTTCAGTAGGATGTCTGAGGTGGGCCAGGGCCAAAAGAGCCTTCCCAGCTTGTCCTTGCTGGTTTTCCTGCCCTGCAGCAGGTACGTACTTGTCCTCAAAATGCATCAGCCCCATCTCTAGAAGTATTAGGAATTTTTCCCTAAGACAAACATTCAAACCATGAAATGTTGTAACTCATAGCAAAAGAGAACTTAAAATTAGGAAGAGGAACTCCAGCTAAAAAGGAAGAAATCTGCTGGATCTGTATCTTGCTATCATCACAGTATTATCTCCAGTACAATTTATCAGCACAGTAACGGCAGCAAGACAAACCCAGCACCTACCAGGTCATTCAGTCTATCCCACTGCTAATACACGCACCCACATTGCCCTTCCCCATTCATAACTGCAGCAAGATCTATTTTAATAGCAGTCACAAATCCCACTTGTCGGGCTACAGTTCGAATGCCTAGAAACCATTTTCTAATTTCAAGCTTAAATTTATTTCTGGTCATTTGTATTCTAAGGCATCTATGGCTCCTTTTCTCCTCTCTGGTATTTACCCGCCTGATGCATTTCCAGACAGCAAACATATCCCATTTTTGCTTTTGTTTTGCAAGGTTAAACAAATCTTTCCCTTCAATTTCCTACTGTAAAGCAGGATCCCTGTTCTGCTTATCTTTCTCACTGACCTTTTCTTCATCTGCTAGTTCCAATCCACCCTTCTGCAATGAAAGCGATCAGAACTGTATGTGGTATTGGAGTTAAAATTAACTACCTCCAAATGGGGAGAAAAGGGATCACTTTCAAAGACCAGCTTAAAACTTGTAAAGAAAACCCCAACATCTGTAGCATCCTTCAGAACTAAACTCTCTCAATCCTATCTGCGGAAAAAGTCTGAAAGAACAGCTCTGTGTGGCTCGGTTGGTCGTCACTAACTGATATCTTGTATAATTGTGTTATAATTTGATCCCAGACTCAAAAAGACGTTGATAGAAAATAAACTGCAGGGTTTGTGGGATGTCGACTGTGTCATGGCAACATTGCTTCTGTCCCTGAACATGGGAGTAAGGGTTTGAAGCAAGGACAGAAAACTCAAGTGAAAGCCTAAGTGCTGGTTTCAGCAGGCAGAAAACCAGCTGCAGAGGAATGACTTTCATACTGCTGAACCAATGGACTTCAAGTCTACAGAATTTCCCTTCTTTATGCCACGCGGAGTGTGCTGCATGGCCTGCAGAACAGTTGTAAGGCGCTGTACATCCTTGCAGCCCCAGTGTTTGCTGCTTACTGGGATGCATCCTGCATAAACCCTATGCAATCCCTGCAACCAAACAAAACTATTTGCTGTAGCCTTCTGACCATGGAGGGTTTCCCTGGAGCAGTTTGTACAGTGCTCCTCTAGGAGCATCCCTGGACAGGGACAGAAGCTTTCAAAGATAGTTTATCAAAGACCATGGACATATTTTCTCAGGCCAGATACAGAAAGACTCTCATAACGAAAAGCGAAATGGCTCTACCCGGCAATCATTTCAGTGACTTTGTTCCTGCAGTCTCAGGAAGGATTCCTTCCGTTCTGAAGGCAGCCCAATGCAACCATAGCAGATACTGTCAATTTGCCACATTAGGAGTTCTTCCAGGGAAAAAGCATGTCATCTTCTGGTACCATTCTGTCTTGCATGGGTGCATTCTCTAAGTGGGAAACGGGGAAAACCAAGAGATTCCCACTGCCATCTGCTTTCTGTCCTTCACACCTTGAAAACGTCTGTTACGAACAAAGAAAAGAAATATATGCAAGCACCGGAGCCATAGTGCCAGCAATATCCTCAGAACATTGGTCAGACCTTCTCTGTAGGTTGTTTCTGAAGCCATCAAAGACAGAGAGATTTCTTCCATACGTAACAGAAATAAAGTTCAGAACAGAAAAATATCTCATGGCTACCTCAAGCAGTTGCTCCACTTCAGCACTTACTGTTCCACAGTCCTCAAGAATAATTATTGTCCTTATTGGACTAGGTGAATTCCAATTGTACATCTTTTGCACATTAGATTTATGCAGACATATGCTAGTGTTCTGCTCATATACAACAGAGAGGAAAAACATCCGTGGCTTTTAATTTTTTCAACTTCCAGCCTTTCTAAGGTCTGTAGTGCACATTTAGTTGGGTTTACATGGCAATGGGAGCAAGAAACGTTTGTTTCTAGGTCTTTTCATTTGGAGATATTTGAAACATACATCTTGGTTGTAGCACAAAAGATTTTTCAGGGTATCACACAGATATCAGTGAAACACACTTTTGCTAGCATTGGTTAAGTCACAGAGGGGTCGCAATCTCAAAAGGCAGTTGGGCAGGTAAGCCCTGGCTCTCATGCCTGCTCTGTTTTCTTGCAGGAGACTCCACCTGTACACATATTTATTCATGGTAGAGAACCGTAACAGAAACAGAAATCTAACTGAGTTTTGAATTTGCTTACTAACATTTTCTTGACCTAAGGCCTAACATACTGGGAACTGCCAGACAGCAAAACATTAAAGTAGCTGTAAATACAGAATTTCTTGTGAAGCGATGAAAGCCGATGCAAAAGGCTGAGCCCTTCCCCCAAGAAGTCTATAGAAGTCTAGTACCAGGAGAGGATCCAGGACATCTAACAGTACTTCATGGCTTATGCCTATGTACTCAGGTGTCCTCATCACAAGAACTTACTAGCTCATCTGCTTTAGAGTATAAAGCTCTACTAGTAAATTCAAGCATGCCCACCATGTGCCTATGCACTCCACCACTGTTACCTATGCTATAAAACCATGAGAGGGTTCCCTGGCATGAATGGAGCCTGTTCCATCTAGTGCTTTCCCAAGCGACTTCTGGACCTTTTTTGGTGGTGGGAGTGTGCCAGGAACCACACTCAAGCAGCAGTTTGCTTACAGCCACTCAGTGCATGCAAACCCAGTTCACCGTCGTAGATGCAGTCTGTTCCATGCCAGTTGGCCTCAATGGCTGGGAACATTCCCAGGGACCTTTAATGTAGTGGTATAAATCCAGCCCAAGTCCTTTAACAAAATTAAAAAGTCAAATTAAGCCATCACTGAAAAGCTATTATACATAGGGTTGTAATAGTGTACTATTTTGCCAGTGTCTGGCATTTTCTGGGTTTGCTAGGCTACTAGTATGCTCCAGTTGTACACACTAATATACTTCCAGAGCTAACAGTGGAGTTGCTGCGATGTAGAACTCCAGAAAGGTTGTGATGAACCGGCTCCTTTAGAAAGACAAGGGTAGAAGAAGCTAAAAAAAAAGACTTTCTAAGGTCAAGTTCGGCCATGACCTAAGTTGCTATCACTAAACCTTTCATATATGTGGCAATCTCATGATAATTTTCTGCTGTGTCATTGCAATTGCCTCCCACAGCCAGGCAGCATCTGAAACAAGTCCAAGAAGGCAACCGCTTGCCTATTGTGAGAGCAAAGTTGGAAACACAGATGCGATCGATTGGAGGTCTGGCAAATTCCAAACTCTATTTTTAACTCTAACCACAAGATCTAGGGTGACCCATTAAATTACTGAAAAAACTGTAATACTTTATCTCCTTCAAAACCAGCATGCAGTCATTTCAGTCAGAAGGGACTTCAGAGGTCTCCAGTCCAACCTCCTGCTCAAAGCAGATCTAATTCAAGCAAGTTGCTCAGGGGCTTGTGCAACTGTGTTTTGAAGACCCCCAAGGGTGGAGACTTTCTTTTTCTCTAAGAACATGTTCCAGTGTTTGACCACCTTCAGAGTAAAAAAATTTCCTTATACGAAGTCAGAATTTCCCACGTTCCAGCATGTTTTTCTTCTTGTCCTGCCATAGTGCGCCCAAGCAGCCTGGTCCAATCTTCCCTTTATTGTCCCATTAAGTAGTTGAGGACAGCAGTAAGATCTCCCCTCAGCCTTCCTTTCTCCAGATGGGACACATCCAGCTTGCTCAGCCTGTTTTCACACATCTTTTGGTCCAGGCTTCTAAAACATTCTGGTGGCTGAACTCACTCCAGTATCTCAATGTTTTTCTTGCACTGAGGAGTGCAAAAGTGAACATAGTGCCCCAGATGCTTTCTCACACATTTCCATGATGTTTCCAGGGACTCAAGTGAGTCTGGACAACCCATAGCTCCCTGGATCCTCCTTCCTCATCTTGAATGCAGGTGTGATACCTTTTCCGAGGCATCAGGAACCAACCTCAGTCACTATAACCTTTCAAAAAAGATAGGGAGCAGCCTCACCGTGACATCAGTTGGCTTACAAGGTTGACCTTCACACCCTTGGGTGCATCCCATGTGGTCACATGGGCTTTAGTATGTCCAGGTTGGCTTAGTACTCCCTACTGTATCTAGAGAAAGTAGTAAGATTTGCATTCCCACAGACTATGCCAGAAGGCTCAGGGAAGCAGGAAGCATGAAATTAGATTATTTTGGGTTTTGTACCTTTTAGACAAATATTTGGTCAGTCACGTGCCCTGAAATTGTAAGCGTTAACAAAGACTTTATTCTACTCTGTGTACCCAAATGGGCCAAATTCAGATTGCGCTGTGACCTTAATTCGTAGTCTTCTCAGTTCTCAAGGGTAAGATTTTAGCAATATTTTTTTTCAGTGCAGGATTTAGTATGTATTTGTAATATACTATAGAAAGCAAAATTGAATACAAAAAGCTTGACAGCTAAAAGCTACCAACTTACTCTGTCTCCCAAATCAGAGACAGATGAGGAAGGCCCAAACATATTTTTTCCTCATTGCGCTTCTATCTATCGATATGATGCTGGTTATGGTAGATGAACACCAATAAACACCAATCAAAACATGCAGTATTCTTTACCAGAGGAGCTTTATGAGATACGATTTGGCCTTTAAAGTAATTGGTCTGAGCCTTTCATAATAAGGACAGCTGAGCTCAGTTCGGTTCACTATAATTGATGATAATTCTGATCGCTTCCAGTAGAAGGCTTGCTGTGCTATGAACAGTCAGGAAAAAACCCACCACTACCTTCATTAGAAGAACTTCTATACCATTTAATAAAAGACAAACCCATCAGACCTATGTGTCACAAAAACCGCACACACACACCCCCAAAGCACTTTGCTGGGTCAGGGCAGGAAATGATGGCACCATTCACTGAGCATTTAGGCCAGTGTAGGCACATCCCATCACATGATTAGGCCCTAAGAGAGGCATCGGGGATTAATTACAAGACTTTTTTTCTAACAAAGGTTCAAAACCTTCTGACAGAAGATACACTGTGCCCTGACTTACTACTGAATTCAGTCTTGTACACACAGCAAAGGAACTTTATTGTTTGGTCCCCATCTTTCGCAGTGACTCATGTTGTCACGTATTTGTCAGGGGAATACTCAAATATACAGAAATATACGCATAGGGCAAACAGGCACCGTATTAAAAGGGAGGTCAAATTATGGTTCCATTAACCTTGAGAGCATCTTTTTAAAAGGAGATGAAAAACAAAACAAAAAACCAGGCCTAACCTCCAGCTAAAAATAGGAGCTCTTCAGCTGAGCTCTTTTGTACCAGAGCAAATATTTATAGATTGCTCAGAAATCCTGAATAATGGGGGGTTTAATGGAGACTGACAGGTTCTTAACTAAAATAGTGCTAAGGGGTACCATGATGAGGCTGCTCTACCCTTTATCACAGGGGCCATTGTGCCAGCAGACGGTTTGATGTCTCTACAACCATGGATAATTCATGTTAGACAATTAACAACGCCACAGAAGAAAGCAAATTATCATTCCTAGAGCTTAACGGCAAAGTAGGTGGGTAAATAAATAAATAAAACCTACAGCTTTCAGATTTCTGTCACATCCATCAGGAAAATCTCAGAATAAAACACAGAGAGAAAGATCTATTAAAGACAAAACACAGAAACAATAGCATGTTGTTGACTGCCATCCATCTGCAACTGGAAGTGATGAAGGATTTGGGACAGAGGGACAGTGCACTCAAATTTTTTAAATTGCATGGTTTTAGCCAAGAATTTCCAGCCTTCGTTTTTAAACTTTCCACCAGAAAATAAATGGCTCATTGTAGCTCATTGTAATGTCAAAAACTGTCAAGAAATGAGCAAGGGACATGCAAAGTTCTTCATTCAGCCTCAGGGAGGGCTCTCTGGTGACAGCAGACAACTCACAGTGTGTTTAAAAAACTCAGATGCTAAATCCCGTGGAGAAATGGTGGGATTCTGTTTGCTACATGTAGCATTAATAATCAAGCTCCTTCCATTCCTTACAACCCCATCCTGACTCTTTATTAAGGCACAGGATTTTACAGGAGCCAGCGGGGTGGTTCAGGTCTTGGTGTCAATTCCAGGGACTGAGGTATTTGGCTCTAGAGCTCGGATTTGGCTAACAGTAAAGACAGGAGAGAGTACAGGGACCAAAGCCAAGGATAAACCTGGACATCTCTGGACTCAGCATGCCCACGGTTCGCATCTGGAGCATCCGTTCACCTCCACAGCAGGACTGGAGAAGTACTAACAGTTATGAACATGCAAGACCTGGTATTAATCCCTATGACTTTTATCCCTCCATTTCAGAGCGACTTTGTTTACGACCCAATCACCAAGATAATTCTGAAAGCTTTTATTCTGGCAATCCCAAAGCATTCTTTTCCTCTTATGAAAATGTTATTGTTTCTTTGGGGTGTGGTATATAATTGGGATATAAATTTTGGCTGAGGTCTAAAGCTAACTAAGAAGAGTGGGAATGACATTTTGCAAGTGGTGAGCCCTCTTAATTTCTCTCAGTCATTGATTTTGAAACAACATGATCTAAAATACATGTTAAAAGACTAAAATACACATTGCAAAGCACTGATAGTTACAATACCAGATTTAGGAGTTTTGTGCGAGAAACTGGCTTTAAACCAGTAAACAAACAATGTCTCTTGTTTCGTTTCAGATAGCTGGAGGGGGTCGCCAAATCACAGCTCAAAACCAGAAATCAAGACCAGCTTTCCTCATTTTACTAATGAAATAAGTGTCGTTTCAACCGCTTGAGTGAACACTTTATAATAACGACTGCTTAAAGAATTCATTACCTTTAAACACAACACCTCTTCAACTTTGCATATCATTACAGTTTCTCTGTGTGCCAGTCATTGTAGCAGTACGTGCCAACTACTGTCCTTCATTAATGGCTGCCTTCCAACAACTTTGGCTATATATAACTATTGGAGTGCTTGAGGAATGTGGGGAAAGAAAAATTTCCAGAAGATTAATTTGCATAGGTCTGTAGTAGAAGCTTGTGACCTATCTCTGCATTTCCTAATTAATGATAATTCAGGAATATCTATATTGCTGGCCTCTGTATAGTATGTTACATCTACAATCCACCCAGACCACGGCTCCTGGATGTCTCTTTTAGTGGCAGTGCCCATGTGAACCTCCACAAGCTCCCATCCCCTTCACAGTTATTCATTTCCACTACTTCACCACCTCCTCAGTGGTGCCAGGACACTTACTGATTAGAAACTAGTGTCTGATCAAACCTCAGGTGGTATCACTTTGTTATTGGGGAACATTTATTCAGGATGTGGTTATATAATCCTATATAACAGCTATAAACATCACAAGGTGGACTGATCAAGGAGCTGATCCAGGTTTTAAATCAGTCTGTTTTTAACCCAAATAAGTTCCCTGATCTGATTTGTTGTTATAACTAATGAAGAATGAAACAAAAATGAGGAGACTGGTGGTGCTGAAGGTGGCACTAGCATCAAGAGTATCCACAGACACCTTAAACACTCTTTCTGTGTCCACAAGTGTCTACCAAGCTGCTTTATGCCAACATTGACAGCTTTATCTCACCTGCTGATGGACCATACCGACATCTGTGTGGGCCATGAATTAAACCTAAGAGCAGCTTCCCAAGCAACAACCAGGAAGAGTATTCAAGGAGTTCATCCTTTGCCAGCGACACTGGGTTCAGATGAAAACAGTGATGATCTGGTGGAGCGCTCTGTCTCCTCCTGTGCTCAGGACGTGCTAGTCGGGGCCACCCCTCTGGCCAGAGGTGGCCAGGAACTGGACAAAGTAGGAAAAAGGTAGGAAGCACTCCAGAGCACATTTCAGGATGCAGCACATCAGCTCAGTTCAAGTGGAGAATTCACACTGCCCAACCTTAGACTGCCTGTATAGCAAATGCAGCAAGGAAAGCATCATTTAGACACTTCCTGAAGGTCCCACTGGTTGCATATGATGCCTGCAATTTTATTTTAGGCTCTCAAGCTATATGAAGATAAAGCTAGGCAATCTGAACTCTCCATTTATGTCTCTGTACTTACCACATCTCTTGTCACTTTGAGGGCTAAAGGAAATGAACAGGGGCACAAACACTGCAGACTGCTCAAAGCCCAAAAGTGCCATTGCAGATACATGTTTGCAAAAGCCATCAAACAGCAGTACATAACAAATTGTTCTGGAGAAGAAGATCTTCAGCAGTTGAAAATTAGATCTTTTTTTATCCATTCTTTTATTGCAGTTTCTCCTACCGTCGCTGGACTTTTGAAATTCTATCTGGACATGCCTGTATATACAAAAACAATTTCCATCTTCTTTATTTTAACTCTGTGGTAGACAGAGTTCATCTGGATCCCAGTGTGAATTTTGTGCCTCACACCTCTCTGTTAAGACTGCAGATGTATCAGATGTATCAGCAGGTGCTAAGTTTCAGACCATCTAGCAGAATGTTACAGTTCTGAAATTGTTCTTCCTTTCTTTCTGTCATATTTCCCATTCATTGAGTAGAGTGAGGATACATATCTCCAGCCTTGGTTCCTGTAATATATTTTATTTTCTTTTTATTCAAAGATGCAGTAGGAAAATCAGCTTCTTAAGCAGCTGGGCAAAGCCAGCAGTTTCAGCCACTATCATTATGACAGTTGCAAGCAACTTGCAAAAGCAAGGTCAGAGGCTTTTACCTGCAGGACAGTGGGTGCAACACCCCTGCCAGAGCTTTACAAACCACGCTAAAATCTTTCTTCATTGTTCTGTCTTAGCACTATCAAGCCCGGGCAGAGTAACACAATGGAGCCGGCATGTCATTAAGAGGTACCATGTAACAAACTTCCATAGGTTTCAGGGTTTTTTAATGCCTAAATGCATTATGGTGTTTTCATGCATTGGTGAACTTGTGCAGCAGCCCACAGTGAGGATTTTGCTCGCTGTTCCCCACACCCTCAGAGACAGGCATGTGGCAGCTTGGGCTGAACGTAAAAAGGAATGCATAGGAAGAAGCTACAAGCTCTTAAAATGTTAATGGTCATTTGCTTCTGTTTTTCAGTATACAACAACTAAATACACTTATCTTGCTATTATAATCTTACTAATGAATATTCCTGACTGTTCTGGTTTTCTATTGTTCTCCTAAACCTCCACTACATTATACTTGTGTGCATACTTGCACACACACTCTGCTACAAAATTTTGTGCTCTGATCCCTCCAGCTAAAAAGCTATACAGCTACTACTGGCACCAGCAGAGAAAGGAAGGAGGCACAACATATTTTTTTAACAATGATGCTAAGCAAGTTAATTATCAGAATTTGCTATGGTCAGCTTAATTCCAGAACACTTTACAGAAGGCACATTAGAAGTCTGTCCTTTCTAAAAGATTTTCTCCTATAAGACTCACATTCATGCAGAAGGCAGATGTACATCAGTGGCTTGCAGCCTTTCAATAAATAGGTTGGCCACAACTACAATTTAACAACCTGTAGAAAGCAACAGATGAACCCAGCTTCTAAAGGAGCAAAAGAAATTTTCCCGCTACAAGGACGTCACACACAAAACCACTTGAAGAGAACATCTGTTGCCTATAATCTGATAGTAGTCTAGGTTTTGAATGGCACAAAGAGATCCTAAGAAATGGGCAGATGTATGGTTAAATGCTGTGCACGGGATGGGGACCATCCTGTGCTACACTCTTCCCTTAGATGGAAGAATAAAACCTCACACCCACCAGAGCACCATCTCACTGTCAGCACACATTTGGTCAGCCTAAGACCCTATGGCTTGTTTTATGAAGTACCAGTCTTGTATCAGTCAACCTGAGCCTTTGTCCTTGTGAAATCATGCCAAAAAGCTGCTCGGGCCAGGGACAGATGTCCTTTGTTCCAGAACAGATGTGACCTTGCTTTGTGCCCTTCTTTCATGGCCTCCTGGCTGGGGCTGCAGTGGCACCCCGTCCCCTAAATTGCCGTGTCTGACATCTGCTGTTGCAGCACAGGGGACATCCTTGCCTCGGATGCAGAGCAGCTGTGCGAGCCATAAGGGCACTGCTGCTGCGCAACTGCCAGGATCCGCTCGCTGCTGCTGCGGGCGTAAGTGTGCACGGTGGGGGGCACGTGTGTGTGCACTCGGCTCCTTGCCTGCCTTTCATGACTGCAGGAGGTGACACGTCTGTGATTGAAAGCGGTGACACCAGCACTGAGGATGCAAAGCAGCAGGACGTGGGGAAGCACTGGAGTTGCTACGGCTGAGTCAGCAAGCCCCAGCCACTCTCAGCCTGTTTGTCTTGCGGCAGTCTGTGCGGCGTGCTTCCCCTTACACCACGCTGGCTCGGTAAACTAGAAAAGTGCATTAGAACAGCCTCAGCTCTCCCAAAGTCAAACAAAATATCTGAATTGGCATCCTTAGGCTGGCTATTTCTGCTCTGACCTTTGTAAGCAGAGCATTGCTTGCATTTCATCCTTCACAAGACCTCCATGACATTCCTACAGAACTCATTGATGAAGGCAAGGATAAAGACATTTAATTCTGCTTCCTCGTAGAATTCTGCTTCATTACCATCGTTCAAAATAAACTCTCTGTCCACAACTCTTGAAAAACTGCTACCCAGCAGCAAACAAGGAATCACCATGGCTGTGTCTAGCCTGACATATTGCATATTGCAGGATGCTGAATGACCCACACATTCTGTCTTCATAGATTGTCTCCCTACTTTTCCATTTGTGGCAGCAATTAATAAGTAGTATAGCAATTGGAAAACATGCCACTTCAAGGAGCTTAAAATTTATATTTTTTTTCTGAACTAATTTTTAGGCAGATCAATTCCTTGAATCACTCCATCGCCTGATAACAGAACTACCTGGAGTGGGAGCACACATGGACTGGTGGCCAGTTGGATTTGGACTGGCTTTAGCCATGGGGAAACTGCATCCTCCTTCAAAAAGGGAGGCCTCAACCAAGGCACGACTCATGCAATGACCTGAAAGGTTTAAAAAGGTGTGGTGAGCATGTGGTAACAGCAAAGCCTGAGGTAGAAAAAAGGGCGCACAAAGTAAGGTGGTGTACTTTCTGAGTGGCTGACCCCTTGGTGGAGCGTGTAATGCCTCTTTTTCATACACACCATGATTTGGTTGCCTCATGGCTGAGGATCAAGCTGTCTAATTTCTAATCAGTGCCTGGTGTGGCAAGGACGTGCTACACACACCTTCCGGACAGTGAAACTATGAAGCTCACACCTGTGAAGCTCAAATACAGAAATATCTTAAGATATCAGTGGAAAAAAAGTTCCCTGTGAAACCTGAGACAGCTATAATTGTTCATGGAACTGGAGGGGGAGAAGATCTGAGTCTGCCTTGAAAGGATGAGGAGACATATCACTATTTTCATAGATAAAGTATCCTAGTGTATTTTCAGTCATTGCAGGAATACCCCTGCAGCTGGAAACCGTGGAGTGATTTAAAACTGCCAAGAAAAAGAAACAAATCAAAGAGATATCCCCTGATGTCTCATGTCCTCTTCCTGAAGCACATATGGCAGTCATGGCTTTTGATGTTTGGTGTCACATCGTTAATTTGTAGGGAAGTTTTCAGTAAGTTATGATACATAAGGGCAAGTGAAGATAATATGTTCTCTGGCCTCCAGGGCATCTGAAATAACTTCTGTCTTGGAAAAAAAGAATCACTAGGCTGAAGTGCACCTCAGAGGCCCCGCTTTACAGGGCAAACTCCTCGGATCCTCTTACTGAAATGGTGACAGCAGGAGTTTCAGAAATACTATCCCATGACTTTCTGTAACAATTTTTCTCACTGAATTATGAAATAGTTCCAACCCCAGCACAGTCATTGTACAAAATTGCTTCTTTCTTCCAGCAGCTGAAGAGGAACATGTGTCGTGTCATATCATCAGCCTGGAGATTAAAGCCAGCAGATGACTGTGAAGGGTTAGCCTGCAGTGAAACACTGAGCATCTCTCTCTTTGTCCGGCATTGATGCAGGCTTCATATCTCTCCCACAGGACTAGCCACCTCCCAGAAATTATCTTTAATATATGATCTTTAATATATAACTTCTCTCAAGCATCCTACTCTTCCCCATCGTCTAGACTGCACAAAACATACTTCAAACAAGAAGTGAAAATGAGGACATCTGTATGTTCTCTCCTCATCCCTCCTATGTGAACAGCCAAGAGACCAACAGGGAACAGAGACACAGATCTTGGATTTGGTTTATACACTGCAATAAAACTGTAATCTGAATTGTAATAATAATATCATAGGAGAAGAATTCCTTGCGTATATTCATAGGCTCCACAGGCATTTCCTCGGAGATATTCTTTGAAACTCAGGGCAAAGAGCTTCCTCCTTGAACAAAGGGTTTTCTATCTTTTCTAGATGACTTGTTGCACAGGCCTTTCCTCAGCTTGCCACTTTGACTCCAGTTTTCAGGCACGACCTCTTTCTTTGAGAAACCCTCAGAAAGCCTTTGGCGCTGGTGGCCCCCGTGGGAAAACCTGTCAGTGCCAAGGGAGAGGAGGCAATGTTTATAATATACAACAATTGGGTGGCTCTTGGCCAACAAGAGATGAGGTCCAAGGGTCATCTATGCCCTGCTCTGCTGCCTGCTCTGAATGGATACTAAAGATCCCCCAAAGACAGCTGTTGCTACAGACTCGTGCTGCAGGTTCTTTGATGGTGTTTCAAAGATTTTATTTTAAAAATTATTTTTCTGGCCACAGTTTCCATCTGTTTTTCCTAGAGTTGGTGGATGGTCAATTAACTGGAGTTTGGGGAAATCAGCAGTTTTTTGTTTTCAATCATTCATGCAAATCTTTCTGTGCCTTCAGTCTGAGCTGATTTGCAAAGACAAACAACTAAAATAAACACAGCTATAACACTGCCTGGTTCAGATTCAACTGAATATTCAGCTCTGGTAGTATTGCGTGATTTTTAGGTAGAAGCATAAATCAGTCCAAATATACTTCATGTTTGAAAGGGATCCATCACCAGATGGGCCTGCCTTGGAGCCAGGGCTGATAGAGCTAGACTGCACTCACACTTCCTACCCGGCAGCAGCAGCAGCAATTCCAGTAGAAATACTCACAGAGTAAAAGCCGAACCCTGACGAGGAGCCTCACAATTTAGTCTTTTGGGTTAACTCCATTGCATTGGCTTCCACATCAACTGGTTGGGAGAAAACACCCTTCAGATAGCTCCTGGCTTACTCCCTTGACCTCCCTGCTCCTCACCCTACCCAATTCATCTTCAAGCTCTGCCAGCACGGCTCTCTGCATGGCCAAACTGTCAAAACCAGTAAGGGGAAGAGTCCAGCTTAAAAAAAAAGAGCACAGAAATTTGGGGTACAACAGGGAAATAAGGGAGTTATAACCCAAACTGGTTCCCCAAGCCCATTTAGGGTGGGATCCCACCAGCCACTGCACTAGCCCAACCGAGTAGTGAGCCTGGAAGGGAGAAAGGGAAATAAGGACAGGTAGAGATGGAGTAAGTCTCGCTGCCAAGCACTACGGCTTGTGACACTCTGACCTGACCTGACCCGAGAGGGACAGGAGCTCTGTAAGCCATCGCCACTGCTGCTGCAGCACCTGTCTGAGCATGCCACACCACAAGGC
This sequence comes from Falco peregrinus, assembly GCF_023634155.1. NCBI lineage: Eukaryota > Metazoa > Chordata > Aves > Falconiformes > Falconidae > Falco > Falco peregrinus. The sequence goes on from NC_073723.1 coordinate 93,440,672, forward strand.
AGCCTGAGAAGCAGATTTAAATTCCTGTGGGCCTTCAAAAGAAGATAAAAAAATCTGTAGCTTTGCAGGGGGAAAAAGCAGAGGACGTGTTTCACTGCTCCTCGCATTTTATGATTAGATACTGATCTAAAGTCCACTGAATTAATTTCAAAGACTATTACTGAATGCGCTGTTTTGGATCAAGGCTTCAGATCAAATGTTTTAAGGACTTTATCAATTCTTCCGCTAGCTAGAAAGCATTGAGAAGGAAGCCTGGGAAAAGACACAAAAAGGAGAAAGAAACACAGAGAGATAGAAACAGCTGTACACCATTGAAACAGGATGTTACTGCGAGATGTAGTTTATAATAATTAGTTGATCAACATGCTAGGCAAGGGATTTTTTTCCATTTTGAACCAGTAGATGCACAGATGGGGTCTATAATAGAACTGGCATGTGTCTGGATTTTTTTTTTTTTAAGGCTGCATAATTTTACAACCACTACTAACATTCGCGTGTGTTGATGTAATGGTAAGAGTACTCAAACTTCTGAGAATTAACATTGTCAAACTGGCTTCCTGCCCATCAGGTGACATTGAAATTGTAAAAGTCCTTGTTTGCAGCAGCAGTAGTGGCTACAGCCAGATTGTGTAGATCCATAAGCTGCTCTTAAGTAGTAGTAATGGCAGTAGCAGTAATATGCTTAGAAGTCATGTAAGAAGTATTTCCCCCCTGTCCCCCCAGAGGCACAGGGACAGCTACCTTGATGAGGATCAAGCAATAGATCAGCTTTTGAGGCAGTTAGTGGTTTCCATGTGAAAGAGGGTGTCAGCACACACTATCCATTTCGGCTCCGTTGACAAACCATGTCCAAAGCATCCCCAAGCTCCCCAACATGCTGCTTTCCACGAGTTAAGTTCCTGAATATCTTCCCTGTCACAAATTTACCACCTCCAGGCACACTCTACTCAAACCATCATCAGACATGGTCTGGCAGCTAGAATGGTCTAGGGACCTTTCCTGGGAGGTGGCTGGCCTGTGACAAGTCTATTCTGGAGGCAATGCTAGCCCCACTAGCCCAGAGGTGGGATGTCCGGCATAGGCAGCCAACTGCTTGGGTTGTTTGTGGCCACAGCTGTAGAGGCCACTTCACAAATGTGCCTTCTGGTTGCCAGTTCATGGGTTTATTAAACGGGCAGATTTTCCAAGGCATGTTTGAGGAGGGATCATTTCCCCTTCCTCATTCACCCGTATCAGTGAGAAGTGAAGAAAATGAATCAAATAACACCATCAGTGATAAAAAGCCTCAGAAAAAGAAATGTACCCCAAGAAATGTGTATTCTGTTGGGAGTACATTTTGTTCTGGGATTTCCACAAGGAAGCAATTAACTCTTGGAGATTAGCAAATACATATGAGTTAAGATTGTAAAATCTGGATGTGTCAGAAAAGAGCAGCGCTAGGGAAAATCATACAAACACGCTTTCAAAATGCCTCTAGTGCTATCAGTGCAGCTGAATGCCACCAGCTCAAATGAAGTGCGGGGGGTCCCCTAAGCAACTCAGCACCTTTGAGATACTTATTTAAAAGTCCAGCTACAGCAGGAAAAGCCTAGCCTTAAGCATCTGTCAGAGACCCATACATAAAACATTACACTTAAAAGAAGCTATTCCAGCATTTGGTCCTAAGACTGGTCCAAACTGTTCTGCAAAAATATTGGAGGGTATGTCCTGATCCCTGGGTTACAACCCAGTTGTGATATGCCGCTGCTGTCATATTTGTCAGTGTTTTAAAAGAAAGAGATGTATAATGCTAATCTGATCAAACCACAAGCTCAGCGCTTAAGCGATAAAACTGCAGAGTTTTATTGGTCTTTATTACTGCATAAGTCTTAAAATCTCTGACATGGAATATGGCATCTAAAAGACTCTTGATATCTGGTTTTAAAAGCATAGTTACCCTAGACAGGAAAACAATAGAGTAAAAACGTAGTAATAATTGAAGTAACCATAATCCAACTAACGAGTAAACAAGAGCCTCTCTGAAGAGCTCCCTATTTTGCATGGGTTCTGCTGATACCTTTTATTTGTTTGATTTTATCAGCAACAGTGAATCAACAACCCTAACAGCTGAGGCCAGTACAGGCAGCTACTGCATGGTACCACACCAACATGAGCATTACTGCTCCAAAATGAGTTGCACATTCTGGGACATTAGGTGAACAAAACCCAGCACCACCAAAAATTAAAACTACAGAATTCAAGCTCTGAAGTAGCCAGCATGAAGAAAGCAGTGCAGAGCCACTGATTTTTTTCCAGTATGCTTGTCATTCAGATCATTGCCTCCTCAACCACTGGTAGCTGAATTCCCATCTCACAAAAGCTTTTGGGAGGAAAATCCCTCAGAGATAGTCTACTTTCCCATTTTTTTCTTCATTTCTTTAGTTGTGTCGAAGGCCCACCGACAGTTTTGGCTCCCTGTGGCAGCTCTCTATCCTGTTTAAGTTGTTTTCTTTCTCAGTTATTTGCAGCTTCCAATTACAGCAAAATGTCTGCAGGGCTTATATTAATTAAAAAAAAAGAAAGAAAAATCTTCATCTCAGTGCTGAAACCAAATTTAAAAAAACACAAATATTTCAAAATACATCCTATCTTTTTTTGTTTGGTTGCATTTTTTGTTCTCTGTCCCGACTGCCTCTGAAATCATTACCTGTGATGGACAAACACAAGAAATACAACATCACCTATAGCAGCAATTCTCAATCTGAGGTTTGTGAACCGCCAAATACCCATGATGTTTTTCCTCAAGAGATGCCAGGGTGGTCATCAGAGGGGAAGGGTTGCAGACATGCTGAAGTTGCTATAGCACAAACCATTAGGGCTGTATGATCACCTCTTTGGCATTATAAAATGCTCTTGTATAGAGTGGGAGTTTTCACTCGAGTAACAAGGCACTGTGATAACTCATCAAAACACCTCCACAGCTCCGTGAAAGGATATAACCAGAAGTAACATCTGTATTCTAAGCTAGCTTCTTCACGTTCTGCCTGAAACTTAAGACTGTGTAATCCTTTAACAGTTGGTTTTTTTTTGTAATACATGTTTCCTGCCCCCAATCCCCACTCTGGTAGTGGTCTATGCATTAATGGATGTCTCATTATAATACTGTTACCTCCAATCTTCTTATGCCACAGTTGTGTTGTGGCCCTGCAAAACACTGTCTTCATTGCACTGCCATTTTATTTCATTTAATGCAATTATAAAATAGCATATACATCTGTTAGATATTATTATTAGAGAAGCAATAAATCCCCTGTAGCACAAGCAATAAAACTTTTTATAGAGAGCATATTTATCTTTTGACATGTTATTATATTGACTCATGAAAAATAGAAGTAATACCCTCATTATTTACCAAGTCTAACTTGAAGGATGTGCTAGCCAGTTCCTTCCAGGAAGAAAGGATGTTGAATATTTGATATATGTGATTAGTAAAGTCTGCAGTGACCTCTTCTAGAATTTTGTATTGTTAAAAATCATCGAACCTTTACAGAGGAAGAGGAACAGGAGCTTTAAGAGTTGTCATGCACTTAACATAGTTTCACAAAGCCATCAAGTTTCTTGAAGGAAACAGGTAACTTAAACTGTTAAGGAACTCTAAACTAAAACATGGGTAGAAGTCACCACCCAAACAAAAAGATCATGAGAAACTGCTCAGAGGGTTGAATTCTGTGCCTGAGTGGGATTTCCTGAGGACTATTATATGATTGTTATAAAGACACAACAAGAACACCTCTGAATTTAACTCTCATTCTCGGTGTTAAAATTTCAAATTACTACAATAACCTTGGTTTTCCTATAGCTCAGCCCCTCAGCAAATTTGCTGGCTGCTAAAAACAATGTAGAAATGGACCCAAAACATAATGAGCTCTAGAGGTATCACTTCCGCGACGGCTGAGATGCAGGCTCTTTCCATCCAGACCCTAAGAGCAGACAGTGCTTGTAAATGGAATTTTGGCTTGGGCTCTCCCCCAGTCCACAAGGGTCAGACAAAAAGAAATGAATGCTCACATGAACACAAGTTAAAAAGTCAGGACCATAATTCAGAGTTAACTAAAGCACTAGGGTTACCCTTTTCCCTATCCCAGAGCTGCCCTGTTCGGCCAGTGCTCACTGCCTTTGCCCAGCACTCAGCAATTCACGGTCCCTCTTGCTGGCACATCCCAGCTCAGCTGTTGCTGTGACAGACTGTGAAATTCACCCTCATAGAGCAATCTGGGGGATGCTACTGTACCCAGTACTTACTTCTGCAGTAACTGTGCCAGCTCAAAAGAGTGTCGCAGCTTTGCTGCAAGGCACGGTGAGGGAGGCAGCAGAGCCCAGAAGGGGAAATTCCAGCTGCGGTTGTTTCCCCTTCCCTCCCTCCCTGCCCCACAATAGCTTCACTGTCAGAAACAACAACAAACTGCGGGACTGCATTTGTGCTGATCCCCAAGTGCAGCTCCTGCCAATTTCAACTCCTCGTTGCAGAGATCGTTTTCTTGGGCACATTTAACTAGCTCCAAGCCCCCATGCCCATCTAAAAAAGCAGTATCAATTATTAATAAATGATAATACATAATTAATAGCGACACTCAGAAGCAGTTCTGCCTTGCACTGCTCTGGCTACTAGCTAATCAAGCTTTACACTGAAGCATGCTGGAAGATTAATTTTAACAATATCCTATCATTTAAAGGATATTTCGCCACATATTTCTAGGGTAACCAAAAGGCAGCAGCTCCATTCATGGCGTCCAGTATTGGCCAGGTGTATCCATGCTACAATACATCAATAAATTTATTAGCCAATGACATAGAATATTGAATGAATTATACAGCATGGTCAGAGACACATTCTTAGAGCTGTAAGTGGTCTAAGTGAGGGCTGAGTAGCCCTAGTGAGACAGTACACACACACGCAAACCACTATTTGCCTGTGGGTCTAGACTAATTGCCCAGCTGCCCTCCCCTTCCCTTCAGGGCGCTTTCCAAAGGCACACCACGATGGCTAGTAGCACCTGATGGCCAGTAGCACGGTCCCAGAGGAAGACGAGGCATAGGGAGGTAGTGCAGCTGGCCGGCAGCTCACCGGCAGAGCCGAGAACAGCAGCCAGGTGCATCAAGCTCTGTGGCCACGTCCCATCGAGTCAGCCACGTGCGAGGGAGCACCTCGCTAGAATAAGGGGAACGTCGCTGTGGCAGAACTTCCTAAACAAGTATGGCAGAAAGAAACTTTGGGTCTCGATCCTGTCTGCTCAGGACCTTTGTCAAGCACTGCACATGTTTCAGAAGAATTTACTGAAAGGATTTGTAATTCATTATTGCCTTCATGGCTTTCAGCGTTAACTACTGCAGTTCCCAAAACCACAAAATAAGTTGAATGCAGATGAGCCACAGATAATGAGAGAGCCCAGCAGCAGAAAAAAAGAGCATTAAATACAAAAGTGCTGTTCAGACATTCAGATCATGTCAATGCCCACTAAAGAATGACAGCAGTGCCCTTCTCTCAGTGGTAGGAACCATGCTTGAAGTGGCATTTCACAAGGAAGGAGGCTTATTTATTAATTTGGTTTTGTTTGGAGACTTTTAGCTTGACTTTTGGGGTAAGGACATCTGGGGAACAGGGCAGAACAACATTTTTCTAGAAGAAAGTCCCTTTTCAAAGGCCGTACATATCAAAGCAGGCATGTTATCACTACAGTTTGCTTAATACATCTATTCCCCGATACGGAAGAGTAAGTAAGGGTCTGTTTCTACACTTGGCAGAAAGAAACATGGAAGGCAGAGCAGAACTGGTGGTGAGAGCACTACGCTGTATGGAACAGCAGCGATCCAGGGCTGGCGGACAGTTTTGCATGGATTTTCAGCCTCTTTTGTCCTTCTGCTCCTCTCCCAGGCTACAACAGGGAACTATTTTGGCAGCACTGTTACATATGGCCTGTCTGTATTGTTCCACTTTTGTTCACTGCTAGATTTTACTTGGAAAGGAAGAGATTTTTAGAGCATCACAGAAAATTCATCTGGGGCTTTTACAGAGCATGTTGTAGCCAAATTCTGACTCTTGCATAGAAATAGGTGTACAACAACTTGTTTTGAAGTCACCTCTTGAATTTTTCAAAAAAGAAAATGCGTTTTCCCTCTCCTGCTGGGAGTAAGGCTACATATTGCTGATCACAATGACTTCTCACAGTGATCACTTCCAGAGGCAATAAAATAAACTGCATTTCAGCATTTGCTGACCATAAGGCTTTAACAGTTTCAGCCATAAGCAATCAACATATTTTCTTTTCTGTCATAGATATGTGAATTCAAGTGTAAACTCTTAATAAACACTTATTCATGTACCTTTTCCTGTTCCATTTCTCAAATTATTTGAGCAAGAGACTTACTTCCATACTTCTACAGCTGATCCAAATAGCTTTAAAGCTCTCAACATACTTGTTACCTTTGAAGGCTCATTTAACTGTCCAGGCTCTTCTGACATGTCAAGCACAGATCTGAATCCTTAGACAGACACTATATATTTTGGGAGATACATTTCCACTACAGTCAGACATGGCAAAACCCACTCTGTACTAGAACTAATCTTATGAAGCTTCCTTCACTTCAGCCTGAGCAGCCTGCAAGAGCTCAGAGACATCTAAACGGTGCCGGTTTTTAAATTTCTACACTGAAAAATTTAATACAAAAATCTTGCCTCCTTTCCATCTCTCATTTTTCTCCTTGGAATAAATGGATTAGCTCATGGCTGCCTTCTGAGGTGCCATACTAAAGGCAAGGAGTACTAGTACAGATCTCCTTTTTGCATTAAGCAAAAAGAATCTGTGCAGGGGCCAGACATTTCTTGGGAGTTTCTTTAACTTATAAAATTTGCATATTATTTTGCACATACACAACAGCAGTTCCAGACTTCTACTGCTAATGACAGTGAGCTGACCTATGATCTTTAGCCCAGTTACCTCTGAACTCATGTAGTCTAATCCCTGCCCACCCTTTCCCCGATCACAGGCAGAACTAACATCGCTGCACTCATTCTTCTAGCTGCACCTTGTAAACCCAGGCTCCATGTCTGGCAGGAGCTTGTTCCCAGCAATGGCATCAGGCTATGATGCAAAAGATGCTTCTGGAGTTCCAGATGCACTACCCAAGCCCTGGAGAATATCCAGGGTTACAGTGGGTGGAAAGTCAGGGTTTCTCCCTTTGCCACATTGTAAAGCCATCACCTACTCTGAAAAGTACGGTACTTGCAAACTGCTTTTGCCAGGGGTTAAATACTTTTTGTTCACAACACCACAAAGACTTCTCTGTGCAACAGTGCCAGAAGTATCTAGGAATTCTGCTTGGCTTCATTTATATCTCTCTGGATATCACGCATACTATATTTTCATACATTAAGGATTTCTATAGAATTTATCGTTAGCCATAACGGTTTCCAGGAGAATCGCTGGCTCAGCTTTAAGAGTGAACAGCTTAATCTTTAGTTTAGCACTTCTGTCAAGCTACGATCAAATCCAGACACTCTTGCAATTTTTCTTTTAGTGGATCATCTATGCTTAATCTTTGCCTCTGACAAACAGGATTAAGAAAACTCTCTATTTTTGATCAAGGTCCCAAACCCATATATAAACACTATAATTTACTACATAATGGCAGTTCTTTCAAGACATAAGTAGCAATAACAATTGTGCCTTTTTGGAGAAGTTCTCATTTCTGGAGGTAAAAACCACACAGCTGAAGTGGAGTGTGCGTGACCTTCACATGCCTGATCTCCACAACGCACTGAAAATCCTGCTGGGAACTGGAGAACCAACAGTCCCTTCTCATCTGGAAAATTGAATGAGATTACACAGAACAGCAACAATTTCTCACCTGATCCCTCCTGCAAATGAGATTTGCTGAATTGCCTTGGAGATTTCAGAGGGCAAATTCACCCACTGAGTTGCAGGACTTGCAGCAGGGTTCGGTCTGGTTTCAGTACAGTGAATGGGTTTTGAGTACTGCTGAGGTTAATGTGTGCAGAGGTAATGAGATGAAATCACAGATTAGGGAAGGCTTCATTTGCTAAGATATTTTAACAACAACAGAATATTTCTAAAAGTCTAGTACATTTTATTAGTTTAGCTGGTGGGGGGAAAAAAAAAGCCAACCAAAACCCCCAAACTATTTTCCATGCAGACTTTAAACAAGGCAAGGAAGTAAAATGGTTTGGTTTTAATTTAACGAACAAAAAGATTTTCTGCTGTGAAGACTATTGAATGAAACATCTTCATTTTTACTCAAGAATCTGGTTTTGGCCAAAATTAAACTGCAACTGGGAGGGTGGGGAGGGAAGGTTTTGAACAACTTCTGCAAATATTCCGGTGAAGCTTTGCCTTCTGGTACAGCCCATGGCAGGCTAGAAGACAGTATACACTGGCTGTTTTAAAAAGCATACAGTTAAATTTCCCTGTTCTTACTTCCTTCACTACTGAGATTGCAGGAACAACAGGCTGAGGGGAGAAAGACTCCTGCAAAGCATGTCTTGTGCTCCTCACAGGCTGGCTTAGTCCACATCTCCTCACTCAGTCCCTGGCACAGACTGCAGTGGCTCCAGAAAGGTTCTCAGGCACACCATTATGGTGTTTTTTCCTCCATGCTGAAGTGACAACAATTTGTCTAAATAATTTTTTCTCTACTCCCTCATTGTTCCTGCAAAGAGCTGCAGAGAGAACCTGTTTACCCAAGCACTGTGTTGGAAGGGCAAACATGGACATAAAGAAAAGGGGGCGGGGAAAAGGGCAATATTTATTTTTGTTTATTTGAAAGGCTGGGTGAACTTTGAAGAATAGAAAGTACCTGTAATCATGGTTTCTTTGGTATGTGAGGTTTTAACCTAAAAAATTTTAAATAAATGAAGAGCTTTATAATATTAAGGATAATAAGCCTCTGAATAATATTCCAGCAGGGAATATTTCAATGAGCCACATAGAAATGAGCATAATAAAGAGTTAAATTGCTGCTGCCCCAACAGCAGATTTTTCTTAAAATAAATGCAATGAAAGCACCATCCCCTGAGTATCATTTGGTATTCTGGAGCCAAAATCCTTCTTATTTACACATAAATCTAGGGGCCTTATTCACAGGGTACCAGTTGCCTTGACTCATTTCACAAGGCATGCTCTCTCCATCACCCCAGGTACAACCCAACATCTGCAGTCAGGCTGTGGTTCTCCATGGACATATTCCAGATATATATCAGGATAACCACATTCAGAGCTTAATTTTCATACTTAGGGCTAATGAAAGCCCGATGTTTTAGAGGTTTATGTACCAGCAGAGGCCAGCAATATCTGAACAGGGGTAGCTTAAATTACCACGTACAACAGTGTTCAGACTCATTTTACAGCAGTAAGGGAAAAAAAGCACCATTTGAATCTGACTCAAGAAAGGCAAGGTTATTACTCATATCCCAAGGAGATACGGTGGGTGTGATGAACTGAAAATACTATTAGAGAAGAACAGATTCCTGTTATGTTAGGCCAAGTAAGCGCTGGTTTCACTGGTACATTGTTAATTACACATTAACTCTTTCATATAATGAAAAAAAAGTCTCATGTAGTGTCTACAAAAGGGGCTTGCACATTTGCATATAATGAAACCAGCAATGACAAATGTCAGCAGTACCAGAGACTGATGCCATGAATAATACATAACACCGAATTGTGGCGCTAAAAGCAGAGAAATAATCAAAGCTGTTGATCTTCCCCCCTGCCCCCCCATCTCTCTCTACAGGCAGATGAAGTCTAATTTTCTGAGCACTTCAAATCCGAACAGCTTCAAGGATTCTGTTTCAGACAGAGGAAACTGATGACTGGTCATGGTAGCTTTCCGTTTCAAAGCATCAGTTCACGTCTGGTCAGTCAAGCATTATCTGTCAGCTTATGTATCTGCCCATGGTACCTGGGATTTTATTTGGCCATTCCCATCAGAGGCTAGGATTTACTTGGTCGCTTCCCTCCAGGAGAAGTGTTGTCATAAAAATGGTGGGGGTGATGAGAGTCACCACTCCCTACTGTATTTACTTTGGTTTCTAAGATTTTTCCACATCAGCTGGAAGCCTCCTGAAAGGCTGCTTTAGAGCAGTAACTGAGGATGGAGAAGCAACCTGCAACCCCCATCTTATACTCATATTTATCCATGCTATATCCTCAAACAATACCAGCTAGGTTAGTGAGCTGCACTTTCTGAGAACCAGGCTGGGCAGATGGTACTCAAAAACTGCAAGATCAGAAGTTAATGTTTCCCCACTGGCTATAGGAAGCACTGCAATTGCCTGAGATGAGGGTTTGTTGCTTTGATAATCATTTGATTAAATAAGCAGATGCCCACTGATTTCAGAAGGCATCAGCGTTTGCTCCTACAGAGGAGTCAGCATAACCTGCCTCCCCAGGGGAGAAAGAGCATCACCCCACAGGGAAGGGAGATACTGAGGAAAGCTGGGGGAGAGTGGCATTGGTGGCCTGCAAGGGCATCTAGGAAGAGATTTCAGGCTGAGCAGTTCAGTAAAATGCTTTCCTCTGCTGTGACTAGTATTTAGACTGGAATTCGAATAAAACCTGACCTGGATGAGGCAGCACCAATCCAGTTCTCCACTGATAGCACCTCACACTATCACACAAGGAAGGTCACCACCGCTCCACAGCTGTCTCTGGACTAGAACAGGAGGGAGGTATTTAGTTCACAGCCAAAGCACATTCACTTCATAGGAAGCTGTAAACTTTTTTTCAGCATAACCTTGCTCTGCTGGTTATCTGCATCACCTATGTTCTCCACTACACAGTTTTTTTAATATACATGCAAGCACATACACATTGTGTAGCTTTTAATTACTGGCTCACACTCCTAAGTACTACCTGTCTCTTTTCCTACGCAGAAATCCACAGAGTCCCAACAGGATTTTTAATCGTGTTTCCACTACACTATACACTATGACAGACTTCTTAATCATTTGATCATGTGTTGTTTAATCCATAAGAACCTGGTCTTGTTCCCTCCAAAGAAAAGATGTTGTCTGGAAATGTAACATTTTAAAACAATGTAATTTCTTTGTGGTTCTGGCTGCCACATTGAAACTATCTTGAAACACAATTGCTGCACAGATCTCTGTCATTTTGTCCCACCTGACCACTTCTCTCTATAGAATTAAAATGATGGGTTTAAGTGAAAAAGACTGAACTATAACAAACTCTGCAAAGGGAGCAAAAAAAAATTTTTTTAAACAAGGGAAGTAGGAAAGTCCAGGAAAGAGAGCAGATTATTGTGAAACAAGTATTGGGTCTGGAAAGCCAAACCTCTTTGCCCAGTGCAGATAAACAGTGAGACAGGGTTGTTGGAAGCATGAGACAGGACACTCCAGGAAGCTTGCTTGCTTCCACAAACATCATCACAGACCACATAACGAGAGCCTTTATATATTAAAATGCAACATTCTTATGCATGCATGTGCAAACACAATGGAGTACTGAGTGATTGTCTCTTCAATGGGCGCTGCCATACTACTTATGTACGCATGCATGGGCAAAGCTAATGAAATGCAGAGACAACTTGTTTTATTGTATGACCAATAACAGTATATGCAAAAGAAACCAATTTTAAAGAGACTGTTAATTCAGTCCTCTGAGAACTTGTTTCTTCCTGGCACCAAAAGACACACCAGCTACCTAGACATAGAGGTCCAGTAAAAAATTCAAGCCTGTGCTTAATTTCACGCTTATGCCAATGTGCTGCAAGTCCAGTTACAATCAGAACTAAAAATTCAGATGGTACTTAATGTTTTCCTTAATGAGGGCCTTGGCTTCTGTCAAACATGTTTCCATTGCCTCTTGCTAAGGTCAAATATCAGTACAAAAATGGTACAAAGGCTTTATTTTTTTCTCCTGGAGAAGAAAAAACAAACTTTTTTTTTTCTTCTTGAAAAACTGCTAAACTTCTAGAAAGAAAAAAACACAACCTGTTGATATACCAGGAACAAGTGGGACAAGCATGAGCCAAAGAAGGAAATGCTGGATTAGACTATCTGAAGTGTGTGAAATGATGCTCAGCAACCAGCTGAGGACTTGCGTCCTCCCAGATGCCAAACTGGCTCAGAACAGAATATCCATTTCCCACATTTCAGCAAATAACACTTTTACCATTCCTAGTTTTCAAATGGAAACTCTACATTCCCTCTCCACTCCATATTTTTAAACAAGTAAGTAGTAGCAAAGAGCAAAAACATTGCAAAAAATCTGTATTAAACCCAGAGAAAATAATTTAGTATATACTGCATAGTACTAAGGATCCTGAGTAACCTGGTGTTTTAGCACAGTTCTATCACTCTGCTCTGCAGCAGTTAGGGCACTCACTTCAAGAGGGACACTGAGGTGCTGGAGCGTGTCCAGAGACGGGCAACGGAGCTGGGGAAGGGGCTGGAGCACAAGTCCTGTGAGGGGAAGCTGAGGGAACTGGGGGTGTTTAGTCTGGAGAGGAGGAGGCTCAGGGGGAACCTCATGGCTCTCTACAGCTGCCTGAAAGGAGGCTGTAGGCAGGTGGGTGTCAGTCTCTTTTTGCAGGTAACAACTGACAGGACAAGAGGAAACGGCCTCAAGTTGCACCAGGGGAGGTTTAGATCGGATACTAAGAAAAATTTCTTCACTGAAAGGGTGGTGAAGCATTGGAACAGGCTGCCCAGGGAGGTTGTGGAATCACCATCCCTGAAGGTGTTTAAAAAAAATGTATAGATATGGTGCTTAGGGACATGTTGTAGTGGTGGACTTGGCAGTCCTGGGTTAATGGTCAAACCTGATGATCTCAAAGGTGTTTTCCAGCCTAAATGATTCTATGATTCTATGCATTAAGTATTGGGCACATGTCTGCAAGGCAGAAAGAGCTCTAAAGAGAAGCTGAGGACTCTTGTATTTGTGGACACGCTCTTTACTTCAGAGGTTGGGATTTAATACTGCGTGCCTCAGTTTTGACTACTGTAAGTTGTAAACCAGCTTTCTTTCTAGAAAACGTATTACTCGCAGTGGGGTCCCCAAACTGTGCTGTGGCTATGTGTGGTACCAAAGGGACAAAGGCCCCTTCAAAGCAGCAAACAGTGTGACAACAGAGGCACCATCACCGTTCTCCTACCACTGATGGTGGACACACACGTACCTCACACGGCAGCTGTTCGCTGTTTACTCTGGAATTGTTTCTTATCCAGACAAGTAGTTACACGTTCAGCACAAATAAGCAAAAAGGAACTGAGTGGAAATGAAATGCAAAATATTAAAAACTACCTTACATTGCACCTCCTTGTAACATCAACATGGGCAGTGAACTAAGCTGAGAGAGAACAGAAGCAAAGCTGCAGCAGCTTCTAATCTCTCTGGGTCCCTCCAGGCTTTGCTGTCTGTAGAGGCAGGTGTGTCTTGCTCCCAGAAAGCTCTGGATCAGAAAGACTGAGCTTGAAACTGAACTACTTTAAATGCACTGTTCCAGGGTGATAATTCACACCACATTTCAGGTCAGGGAGTAAATTCATTGCTGCAGGCTACTTAAAATTTCTTAAGGTCAGGAGAAGATGCAGCGAAATGCTGTTCATACAACCTATCCTAGTTAACCAAAAATGAGAATTGGGAAAACCAAATACAGTGAAGAGCAGGTTGTTGTTGCCCTATGCTGCAGAGTCTTCTGCTGCACTGTTTTGCCTTGGTAGAACATTACCCGCTTACATGATGACAGATGCAGGTCAGCAAGGTCTCAGAGTTGCATATATTCTGGCCTTCTGTCCATCACCATACTTATGCCAGGGTATCAGTACCAGAGCAAATGCCTCTACATACACGCGGTGTGTGCTCTAATGCAGCCTATCCTGCTGCCATAACCTGATGGAATTGAACGTTTGCATCCTGCTTCACTGACTTTGAGGGCAGAGTTTGGAAGCAGGCCTGTTAGAGTGACCATGAACACCTAGGAATATAGTTTTGCAAACTTACAAAAGCTAACAAGAACCTCCAAGACACGTCTTCCATTCAGCCTGCAGAGCCACAGTGGGTGCTCTCAAAATACTTACTGCAGCTGGTTAGGTGAGTTACAACACACCAGAAGTAGCCCTCCAAGGAGAAACCCAGGAGAGCAATTATACCAAGGCTACTGAACATTATGAATGAACCATCAGGGGCCTTTCAGAGAGGGGGCTGTGTCGTGTCTGCCTCTGGCTTGCATTATCCGTTTCTCAGGCTAATGAGAATGACAGAGATCCTCCAACCAGAGTAATTCAGGACTACATTGTACCTCTTAACAAAATACGCACTTCCAAACACTGCAAGAATAGTTCAAACATCTGGACAGGTCTTGTACCTTGAAAGTCAGTAAACTGGAGCAGCCTCCTGAACTTTCTTTAAGGGTGCTTTCCATTTCCAGGTGAGCCAGTCAGGTTTCTTCGTTGTGTCAGATCAGCACAAGCTTTAGCAGTTCTTTTTAAAAAACTTTTCCTGCTACTGGATTTTTAAAATCCTATGTCTTCTTTTGCTTGATGCAGTAAAACTTCTCATCTTCTCATCCTCACATAAAACTCCCCTGTCTGTTCCAGGTAGCTATTTATTCCTCCTCTGTACTTTAAATTTTCAGAGTGAATCTGGTTTTAAGTCCTTCCATCAATAAGAAAGGAGGGAATAAGTTTGGTGATAAGAGGACTTACTAGGCTGCCATCTGAAGATCAGATTTTAGAGACTTCAACAGTAAATACAGAGATCTGCAACTCGTACAGTTATTTGGCTATCAAAGCACCCCTCTCCTTTGCAGGATTAAGTTCCCAAGCTCACTCCTCTACAAATCAGTGCTATGTGGGGGCAAGGGGCCAGTTAGTTGGTTTTTCAGGCCAGGAAGGAAGCAAATTCAATCTTGCATGTTTAGACGTTTCCAGTTGTTTATGAGTAAACTTGGGAATCAAACCCATATTTGTGATGCAGGCCAAATCACGTAACAGCTATCCAAACTACATTCTTTTCTTCAGGGCTTACTAAACGCACCATGACAGCCACACTGATCCACTGGTAAGATTCAGGTGAAAAGTCTGCAGTTTTCAAATACTAAAGCCCATTCCTCAGTAAGTGTGTGGAGTTACAACATTTTCTACAAAGCCCATCCCATATGATCAGAATTTGGGTTTTTTTAAAGCACAAAGATCTCCTTCACTCTCTGGAAGCCTGCTTGTTCATCTCCTGTGATAAGCATGCAAAACAGTTCAGCGGTGCTAATCTGATCAGCAGCACAACAGATGCCAAACCACAGTGGAAGCTCCAAGCTCCTGTATCGAACAATTTCAAAATCACTTTCCATTGGCTCTCACAAGAGACACTGTAACAGCAAACAGAAAACTTGAATGGTAAAACTAGAATTCACCCCCTGCCCCAAAGGTTACCTCCTTAAGAGATGCATGGTAGAAATTGTAGAGAAGATTCTTTTTAAACCATAGCAGAGATGAGAGTTTTGGATCGGTAAGAGGAACTCCTAATCTTGCTACTGCTTACCCTAAATGTTATTAGCTGGTGTGATTTCCTAAGAAATATTTGGATACACAGTGGATGATCTGTGGGAGTCCATCTGGAAGAAGTTTACTTTTCTTGTGTACTTTTCCTGGATGATACTGGAGAATGCTCACCACATTGCTGGATCAGACCCTAGGATCATTTACTGTATTACACTAAAAGTAACTGCTGAGCCTCATTTTCCATCCTTTTGCATTCATGTCATTAAAAATGGGTTTAAGTGTCCCAGATGTGTTGCAGAGCAACAGAGCCTCAAGTTTTCTGCATTTGCCTACCAGAACCAGCTGTTCCACCACAGCTCTTCCCAGCAGTGTTGACTGCAGCAGTTTTCCTAGTGGTACTTTGCTTCACTAGTTCTCAGCCCCATTTCAGATCACACATACAGAAACTTCTTTCTCTTGCCCTTTGGCTCTAGAGGTTTTTCCCTTCTCTTCTGATATTTTTCTCTGCTGTATCTTGATTCGGCAACATAATCAGAGAGATTCCTTAACAAGTCAGTGTGAAAGAGCAGAATTAATAAAACTAGCTTATGCAATAAGAAATATTAAAAATGCAAAGATTGCTTTATATCAGGTTTCAGTAGAATCCAGTTTCAAATTCTACTAGTATCTGATGACTGTAGCCGTTTACATGCCCTAGCTGAATAGTAAGAATCATTATGACCTATCTAATATGGATTTAGGCTGCATTGACTGGAATGTAACAAAGCCCAGACACACAGAGGCCACACTCAGAGGGGAAGGATGTGAAACCTTCCAGGCACATTGAATCAGAGATTAATGCAAGTCCTAGTGTACACATAAGAAGAAATTTGTCCCACTCCCCCCATTCTGCCATTGGTATCAGTGCTTAGATTGTCCAAAACCACAACAAATTACAGAGCGGAAGAGTTATAACTAAGGATCTCTGTGCTGGAGGCATTACTACAAATCATGTGCTAAAATAAAGCAAACAGCTAGGAAAAGTTAGATTTTTCTTTCTTTTTTTTTTTCTCTAAGAGAGCAGCTTGCTTATTTAATATTATTATTAGTCCTGTTTATTATTCATTTCTGGAACCCTATTTATTTTTAACTAGGCAAAAGATGACCAGTGCTTTTTCCAGACCAGGAGAAAGGCTCCATAAATAAAAATGGGGAGGGAGAAGAGAACTCTTGTTAGATGTGAAGCATCTGCTGTTTCCACGGAAGTATGTAGATTTGAGATCGGGTTCACAGATGAGCTCCAAAAACACTGGGAGTTAGGTTGCAGGGTAATCATCTATATCCAGATAAGATGCAGTATTGCTTCTCCTTCATCACTGAAAATGAAACACTGTGCTATGCTTTTAAACCCCTACAAAATATTTCTACTTCCCTTGGTACTATATATCATGTATTTTGGTAACTAGACAACAATCACCAGCCAAAAAAAAAAAAAAGAAAAAGAAAAAGAAAAAGAAAAAGAAACCTACTGGTTTATGAGTAAAACACAAATTTTTCTTCCATGCTGTGCTTGCAAAGGGAGACTGTAATTGCTACTTCACCAGTGCCATGACACACAAGCTGCTTTTGGCAGCTTTAACCTGTCTTCCACAGTTTGCTGAAAAAGTCAGATCCCCCATTTGCCTAAAGCCTGCTAATTATTAACTGCTATGATAAAGAAGGCAGGTTTTAAAAGATACGTTATCTGATTTATACTAATAGGACTTTTTGTTGGAGTAACTATTTCAGGCTATGCAGCCAGCAGAGCATCCCTGGCGTGGACGTAACTTAGCAGCAGAACCACTGCATTGGGCAACCTTTCTGAGAGTCACCCTATAGCTGTAACTGTTACGTTGGTGTAACTGCATTGGTATTGGGAGATTTTTGTAGCCTGGCTCCGCTAGCCAGAGATCACACCCTTTCATATCCCTGGCTGATACTGCTGTGCCAACAGAAGTCTGCAACATGGATTTGGCTGCAGATGTCCCTGCTGTGTGGCTCTCCAAAGGGACTTTCTTCATATTAACCAGCACGGCTACGTTTACAGCACATAAAGAGATTTATAAATAACCACCCTAACCTGACACCATCCCTTACTAGAGAGGGAATTGCGATTCTGTAGAAGAGGCCCAGACACTCCAGCGGAGACCATCAGTCTCTTCACTTACACCTGCACTGCAGAAATAGCGCAAACCCACTGATTTCTTTGGATGTAACCGAAATTTACACCAGTGCAAGAGCAGAAGACAACTTGGCTTTAAATCCAATGCTGCTGCAGCGTTTAGTGCTAGTGATGTTGAATTCTGAACTACCTTCCACTAATTGGGTTGCATGGTTTGCAGCTGGACCTAAGTTATATCTTCATCTGAAGATGTGTTGCATTTTTTTACTGAAATTATCCAAGTGTTTAGGATTTTTGCCTCATGCTAATGAAGACAAATTGCTTTGCAGTTGCCATATGATTTAGAAAAATGAATTAAAGATTATGAGGGAAATTTGCATTAACATTTCTTTTCACTGTCACGATTTATACCAGCTGCAGACCTGACCTCAAAAACCCACACTGATGTACATAGCATGAGTCAAACTGCACAACACAATGTCATTTCTCACAGTCCCAAGCCTCCTTGTAGCAGCACTGTATTTCTCATACTCTCTTGGGAGACTCAGCAGTGACAAAGTTTGGGGTATATATTAGTTTCTTCTGATTCTGCGGGCTTCCTACTACTTCTGCTGCATACATACAGTGCTAGGATGAAACTGGTCCCTTACGTTTGTTGTCAGCACTGAGGGAACCACCAAGCCACATGCCCCTCCCCCTCACACTTCCCAGTTGCTTTGTAGTTCCCAATTTTTTTCAGTTGTCACTGCATGGAGAGGCGTTTAAATTGTCCTCTCCTTTCCTGGATGGCAGACAGCACAACACACAATTTCAGGCAATGCTGATGCAGAGCCAATGTTCTGCCTAACAATGTGAAAGAAATGTCATGAAAAGAAAATAAAAAAAAAACCAAGAAGGAAAAAACTTACTGCTAATGATTTAATCCTTTCTGCTTTTTAGCAAATGACATCATGACGAAACCTGGGAGTGTGTAAGTCAGAAGGCAAAGCCAAAGCAAATCTGTGAATTTACCGTCTGACATGGACATGCACTTCATTCCAGTACGCAGTATGTGGAGCACAGCACCAGAGCTGAAAATATCATGACCTGAAACAAACAGAGAAAGATCCCAAGGGTGAAAGATGGGGTGTGGGGATGCGGGGGTTAGTGCTGAGGGCTGCAGAGCTACATTTCTTGCAGTCTGAGCAATTTGTTTCAGCAGATGACTGTATTGTCATTGTCTTACCCATGCCTGAATCACAGCAGGGCTTATTTGGTTTTATCCCTGTTCTGATTTAGTTGGAGCATCACATACAAAACAGTGGGGTTTGTGAAAAGGGTGAGATTATACAACTATCCTCCTAAGGAGATGCACCAATTTACCAATTCAGGTGTGTACAGCCACTCATTAAGGTCATGCAAATTGCAAAGACAGAACGAAATGCCTTTAAAAGATTTGGGGTTTTTTCTTGATGAGGAGGAAAACCACAGCCTTCCAGCAAATCTACCTGAGGATGATTTGGCTCACTTACCACTTGTACACTAGAAAACTATTTCTACTACATAGCTCTAAAGCATCAACAGCCAGGTATTCAACCCGCACTTTTACTCAAACTCCACTTGTCATCTCAAACTCCTCTCCCAGGCACAAAGCAATTGGGCATTTCCCTCAAAAATCTCAGATGCTGTTAATGGCACCCCCAAGTAGCCAGCAGTACAGAAATGGAGCTCTCAGATGACAGCAGGACGTTTGCTGTTCACTGAGGATTTCTCTACAGTAAGAAGAAATGCTGAAGAAGATTCAGCCTTAGCTAACACGTTGCAGAATCTCTGACCTCGAGAAAATACAGGGAATGTGTTTTTCACCTTGACTTCTGCTATTGCACATTACTTCACCTCACCCTCCTCATGCAATCTGGACAGCACCTGAGATACTTGTACCCCAGGTCAAACACGTGATTGAGGAGTTAGATTTAAGTGACTTAAATTGGAAAAGAGCAAAATGCAGTTTTAAGAGTAGCCTAAAATTAAGCTCCCATTAGTTTTAATGTTAACATTCAAGTAAAACAACAGGGGTCAGTTTCCACCTTCTAGAGTAAGTTTTCAAAGTCCAGCAACACAGGCAGACAGCGTTTCACCCAAGAACAGTCTGGGATACAGACAACGCACCTTACATCCAGAATTTCCTCAACAAATTACACTGCACTCAAAACAGCTGTCTCAAACTGTCGTATCTGTATTTCTGATGCTGCACTACCAGAAATGTTCTAGTGCAGACTTTATAGTTCTAGAAAAGTGCCAAATGAGCTGCCACTTAATGGCATCTAAATTTATATAGGGTTACAAGTAGCTGCCTTAGGCCTGGTCCCCATGTTTATACTCAGTCAAGAGTCCAACAGAAGCCCACAGGCTGATATAATAAGCCCGCAGTGACAAATCTGTCATTTCTTCTTCACCAAAGATCTCTTGCAGATCCTCAACTTTTGATTTGACTGTTGCCATTATTATTTTCCCTCACCATTAGAGTGACAATATAAAAAAAATTAAATATTTCAGAACCCTAGAGGGAAACCACATAGTTCCAATTCAGACTAATGTGTTTAAAATTAATGTAAACATGTTCTTAAGAGGGGGCTTTTCTTGAATGTATCATCTTTAAGGTGTCAAGCACAGTTCATAAAGGAGGTCTCGCTCAAAACACTGGTTTACCAGACATCACAGAGAAGTGTTCCTGTTGCTCATGGTTGCTTACAAGCTCTGCAGAAAAGAGTACCCTCTTTAGAAAAGTGTTCTCAAAAGAAGCACCAGAGAAAGAAGGAAGAGTTCTCAGATCAAAGGCAAACAGACATTAAAATAGAGAAAATAGGTCTACGATTTGTGGTGAGAATTAGAGAATGACTTTAAGGTAGGAGAGAATCAGAGCTCTGGAGCAGCTTTCCAAAAGGGTGGGAAAATGACATCTCTCAAAATGGATGTGATAAATTAATCAGAATTCATTTAATTCTTGGGAGAAGAGGAACGAGACTCAATGACCCAAGTTATCCTCTGCAGTCTTGTATTTCAGAGGTGATAGCTTTGTGCCAATTTTAGCTATTTTAGAACTTAGTTGTATATATAGTTGAGATATATTAATGATGTCCACTCCTTTACATCAGGCACGTTTTCCAAGTACATCTTGCTCTAGCATGAGGTGGGCAGGGACAGACATTGGCTTCACTCCTAATTGACTTTTAAAGGATAGAGGAAGAGTACATTTCTATGTAGGACTCCTGCCAGCAGTTCTGGAAGCTGGAGCTGTTGTCCTTATGCTTAGCAATACAGATATACAACACCACTTTGCTTCACTGTAAGGAACATACGGTCTGTCTAGCATGTGCTTGAACCACTGCCATTTCATTCTAGCCTGGCTGTTTTGTAACAACAAAAGAATCTGATTTTCAACCCATCTATTCCGTCAGTAGCATCGACTTAAACCCACACAATTCGTCACCCAGCTAGAGGCATGGATGCAGCCAGCTAAGTTTAACTTTACTCTGCAGCAGCACAGGAAAAAAATGACCTGCCAGCACTTAATCACTAAATGCATAAGGTTAAAAAAGGGCATTAGTACACTCTGCATAATTAATGTTTAGCCATAAGGTGAAATGGTTAACTTGAATCTATTGATCATCCTCAGAGACTAAGGATTAAGTGTTATCACTGTGTTTGTGTGGAACAGTCGCTGCTCCATGAGCAAGAGGGTTCAGCAGTCAATGAGATGATGTTCTCATGCGTCAGATAGGGACGAGCAAACAAAGCTGGTGCAAGTATTCACCCAAAAAACCCCACAATAGGATCACCACTCTGGATAAAACTGAGACAAACTGTAAACCTAACCACATTTATTTATTATTCTAATTAAAAAATAAATTACCACTTCAAAGGGCATTTTTAAAAGAGCAAAACCTGGTCGAACACATGTTCTTTCTGCTTACGGGTTTAAATCTTTTGTGATGCTAGTTTCCCACACAAGTTGACATAACGGAACAGCCCTGATGCTTTCCCTGTGCAGGGCAAGGAGTTGAATCAATCAGGATTGCTAATCACATGAGAAAAAACACACCGCAGAAAGAAACAGCTGGCAATACTAAATTTAAATTGATCTTCATAGAGAGAAAAATGGAAACATGTTGCGATAGGCCATCTTCACGAATGCACACGCTGCTTGGCTTTAAGCAGGGCATTTGAGGATCTCAAAGGAACAGCGTGGTTCGACAAATGCTTGCTAATGAATGCAAGAGTTGTAAAAGGAAACCTAAACACAAATATAAAAAAAAAAAAAAAGCAACTTCATAAATTAGCTGGTTTTACAGCTTGTACTGAACTAGCATCTTCATAGCCACATTGGAAAAAAAGAAAAAACATCCAGTTGATGTTGCCATCATTACATTATCACATGTTTTTATTGTGCAAAGCAGATAGGACATAGGATCTCTCTCTTTCTGCAGGTTTCTGTGACAGCCAGAAAGCATACTATAGACAGAATCTGACAAGTAACTTACAAATTGTTTTTTGACCACACTGATTGCAATTACAGAGTGAAGAGCCAGAATGATATGAAGGCTAGAGAAAATGCCCTACCCATAGGGGACTAAAGAGTTCAACATGCTTCATTTATCAAAAACGAAATCAAGAATGATCCAATTACAGCACACACACACACACATATAGTGAAAAATACCTGGTCTCATAGGGTTGTTTAACCTAGCAGAGAAATGCATTGCAAGAACCAACGGTAAAAAGTTCAAGCTAAAAATAACAACACAAATTTAGAAATAAAATAAGCAACATTTTAGCTGCGAGACATTGCGAGACAGAATTACAGCAGTACATTTCTTTTTTGGTTTTAAATGGTATAGTAGTTTCATAAAACACAAGCCATCTCTTGTCTAGTGGGAGCTGGCACACAGAAGTTCCATGGAATGGAATACAGGGAACAGGCGAGGTAGGTTATCTGACACAGGCACGCTTCTGTGTGATCTGGGGCCAACCACACTTTGAAACCAGTCATTTCTCAATACTCTTTAACACATCACCACACCCCTCACCCTAACATTTGTAGCCAGGTTTCCTGTGAAAATAAAACACGTCTTTGTGCTCTACATAGACATGGGTCTGTCCACCGCCTGTTAGTAATTCTGAAACCCAGTCGCAAATTTTAATCAACTTTAACAGAAAGGTAGGGAGGTTCTAAAACACTAAACCCTTAAATAATTTGTGAAAATAGACAAAAGAGAGGATCTTGTAGTTGCCACAGAGGAACTGGCCACAGTGCTAGACACCAGAGAATCTAAATGGGAAGAGGCAAGACATGCATACACATGCTTTGGAAACAAGCCTTCGTTAGTTTTGCTGTTCATGGAACTGCAGGAGAGTATTACAAAACTATGTGCTATGGCTACTGACAGTTTATCTTCTGAGCCAAATATGGTCTCTATGTTATCTGGGAGATTTTGCTCTGATAATCTTTTTGGCCTTAAATTCTATCCTAGTATATTAATTTTTCTTCAAATTTGTCATATAATAGAGGTCTTTCACTGATCTTACTCTAAGGAGGTCTCTAAAACATAGTACAGAAAAACACCATGGACAATACTGCCTCTCTTACTCATATGAATTCCACATTCAGCACTAGACTGCAGGGACTGGTCTTTTTTAAATATCATTGCAATTTTCAGACAGGTCCCGAAAAGGAGTTTTAATAACCAATTTGACTATTGACAGCATTTCATAACCTGAAAAAGATCCCTCAGCAGACCCTGTTGCAACATCAGGTTTGCAGGCAGCAGAGGTGCTGGCTGTTAGAACAGGCTGGACCGATGGGCCGAGGCCAGTGGTGTGAGGTTCAACCAGGCTCAGTGCTGGGTCCTGCACGTGGGTCACAGCAGCCCCACGCAGCGCTGCGGGCTGGGGGCAGAGTGGCTGAAAGCCGCCTGGTGGGAAAGGGCCTGGGGGTGCTGGCTGACAGGCGGCTGGGCATGAGCCGGAGTGTGCCCAGGTGGCCAAGGAGGCCAGCAGCATCCTGGCTTGTATCCAAACCGTGTGGCCAGCAGGACAAGGGCAGTGATTGTCCCCTGTGCTGGGCCCTGGTGATGCTACAGCTCGAACACTGTGTTCAGTTTTGGGCCCCTCACTATAAGAAAGACATTGAGGTGCTGGAGCGTGTCCAGAGACGGGCAACGGAGCTGGGGAAGGGGCTGGAGCACAAGTCCTGTGAGGGGAAGCTGAGGGAACTGGGGGTGTTTAGTCTGGAGAAAAGGAGGCTGAGGGTAGACTTTATTCTCTCTACAGCTGCCTGAAAGGAGGCTGTAGGCAGGTGGGTGTCAGTCTCTTTTTGCAGGTAACAACTGACAGGACAAGAGGAAACGGCCTCAAGTTGCACCAGGGGAGGTTTAGATCGGATAGTAGGAAAAATTTCTTCACTGAAAGGGTGGTCAAGCATTGAAACAGGCTGTCCAGGGATATCATGGAATTACCATCCTTGCAGGTGTTTAAAAAACACGTAGATGCAGTGCTTAGGACATGTTGTAGTGGTGGACTTGGCAGTCCTGGGTTAACGGTCAGACTTGATGATCTCAAAGGTCTTTCCCAACCTAAGTGATTCTACGACTAACACCTCCTGCTGTGGCTATACCTAGGAAGCAACCACCTTGCTACTCCACCACCCCAATTAGGGTGAGATTAATTACTCCCAGGGTAAAAATCCTGCCTCTAGAAGGAATCTAGTTCTAGATGGAATGCATGACTTCCTAGGCTACTAAAGTTTGGAAAGAGTAATCACACATTTGGCTACAGGAGAGTTCAAAATTAATACAAGATCAGGTTAGAAAGGTTCAGTAGTAGCCAGCATGACCCCTTTTAGCAGGGTGAGGAGTAAAGCCATTGCCTGCAGACATGGTGCATGATATCCTGGCTTCACTCTGAATAACATGACTGGTACCAGCATGTCATCTACAGGAAGGAAAGTACAATAGAAGGAAGGCCATGCAAAGTCCATCCTTAGGAAACAGTTTTTTTGCCTGAAGAGATTTCCCCAATTCTTTAACAGGACATGTTTGTCTCAGTTTTATTAGAGACAGTTTCTATTACATGACCTGTTTCTGCCTGTTCCTCCAGCAGTGACTAAGCCAGGTTTAATTGCATCCTGTGAAAGGTGTGCTGCATTGCTCACTTTCTGTTAAGGAAACAGAAATTAAAGCTGCCACATGAAAAATGGAACTGCTGCACCTCCATGCAGCAGCTGGCAAGTGAAGAAAAGGCATTCCAATCACCAAGACATCATTTCCGAAATTCAGACAACAAACGCCTTGAGCCAGTTGCACTATCACTGAGGAAGTGATGTTTTCTTAGTACGTAAAAGGATTATATTAGGTTGTTGTTTCTTTGTATTTGCATATGAACCAATAACAACAACAGTAATGCAGTAATTTACCATTGTAGGACATTTTCTAATGCTGGACACACCCATCCCTAAAAACTAGAGGCTGAAGAGAGATACTGTCTCACAGCAAGTGCGTCAGTAACAAAAAACTGGGAACAACCTCCTGAGCAATCTCATTCTGGACAAGAGCTGCTTGTGCACATAACCTCAGCGGCAGGGCCACCGGAGCGGCAGACAGGACAAGGAGCCATGATTTCTTGCCAACCCATACTGGCAAGAATAATACAGTTCTGGCCAAAGTATTCCTCATGACACAAAAGAGGAGTGCTACAGATTCCTTTCCCTAGGGATAAGAATTACCAATAATTATAGCAGCATGATGTTCTCCAGCAAGACTTGAATCGACAAGGCTCTGAGCCCCACCTATAAAGAGGAAAATTCCTCTACTAACAGCTACTAACCAGTACGGCTCAGTACCAGAATAAATCAACAGCAATTAGATGCAGTCAGCGCTTTCAGCAACAGCTTACAGGCATACCTTTGAATACACCTGGTTAGGAACGCAGAAAGAGCTTCCTTCTCCCTGGGCTACAGTGGCTCGTCACTGCTGTATGACCGCATTACTCACTGGGTGTGGAGTTACGAAGGCAATAACCCAAAAGAATGCTGAATATCAGTTTTCAGCGTGAAACATTCCACCTACCCCATGTCTGTTGGTTCATCTTCACGTGCCATTTCTCGGCACAGGTTTTCTGTATTTAAGAGTCCAGAGGCAGCTGATTATTGTGAAGATAATCAACACACTGTAAATGAGGAAACATAATCCATAGATGTTTGTGAGGTATTTTCTGCCAACACTGCTGCTGTGTTCATAGCCAATTTATTTCTGTTGGCCTTTTACATGTCTTGTTAGATGGAGAATTACCTTTGAAAAGAGGAATGTCAAGTTAAAAACATTGATTTAGGTTTTCAACAAACTTGAAAGACTATTCAAGATGCTTTCAAGCAAAGCAATCCAAGAATGTATGTCATGTACATATCATTAAGTCCTGTTCAGTCATGATCAAGAAAAAAAATAAAACTTACTAACACAATGCACTGCCTTGCAAAATGTAGAGTTGATGCTTTAACTATTAGTCTCCCAACAAAAATCAGGTTTGAGCAATTCCTTCTAAATCAAACTTCTCCTTCCTACTTTTTTAGTTTTATTAGTTATCCTGAATTTGTTTTCAAGAAGAATCTTCTAGGGGAAGAAGGGAATGAAGTTACCTTTCTTCCCTATTTTTACTACTGTCCTAAAAAGGCCAGGCACATTTGAAAAGACTGATGCATGAGACCAAACTATTTTTCCTTGCCTAACTTCTGCCCCCTGCTTGTTTTGTAACCTCAATGAAGGAAAAATAAAATAAAAAAAAACAAAACCCTTCAGCCTGATGACAACCCCACAGCCCCACCACTCCTAACAGAACATTTGAAGCCACCGCTACGCACACAGGCTAATTCACTCATTATTAGCCAACAGAAAAAGAGAGTATCTATACAACATAGCATTTAAGACACGCTACCTGGAATGATGAGACACTATGCCTGTTCCATTTAATACAGAAGATTTCAATATTCTCTGGAATTGAAATGAGAAGCCCAGTCTCCCCATGCAAAAATAACACTTTAATAGGAGAACTTTATAAACCCCATTTCCAAAAGGTTTTACCCTTCTGTACTCTTGGGAAGCACAGAATATGAAACCCTGTCCTCCTGTGCAAAGGAGTGACCTGAACTGTCATGGGGTATCTTCACATAGGCAAGTAAATTGAAGTAGGGGCCCCACGACTTTCCCCTGGTTGTGTTTGGTCAAAACAAACTCCAGCCATCAAACAAGGAGGTAAGAGTTCAGGACTGAATCATGACCAGCCAGAGGTACCTAAGTCTGAAGATTAGGGGCGAGACTCAATCCTACATTCAGCCTTGCCTCTTAATTTGAAAGCTACCTGCTCAATGCCAGCACCTTCTGGACTGGACTCTGAGGCACCTAGCTCACCTGTAACTCAATACATACCCATGCTGGGACACTGGGTTGCTCTACGCACCCAAGGCTTGGGATCTGGTGCTCCTACAGCATTTTCTGAAATCAGCCTTCAGGCCCTTCTGGAAGGATTCCACATCACTTGAGAGTTCTATACATTTGAATCATAATTTATTCCTAAATTCTATTTCTTAGAAGCATTCTTGGAAGATCACCTCCTCCAACCTCAGGAGTGATGCGTCCCAGCAAAGAGCAAGTCAGGCAAAAATGCCAGGAGGCCTGCACAGGTGAAGAAGGTGCTCCCAGACAAACACAAAAAGGAAGCCTACAGAGGGTGGAAGCAAGGGCAGGCAGCCTGGGAGGAATACAGAGAAATTGTCTGAGCAGCCAAGGACCAGTTCAGGAAAGCTAAAGTTCTGACAGAACTAAAACTGGCCAGGGACACGAAGGGCAAAAAAAAAAACTTCTATATGTATGTTGGTGATAAAAGGAAGACTAGGGAAAACATGGACTCTCTCCAGAAGGAAACAGGAGACCTGGTTACCTGGGACACTGAGAAGGCCAAAGTATTCAATGACTTATTTTGCCTCAGTATTCACCACAAGTGCTCCAGCCACACCACCCAAGTTGCAGAAGGCAAAGGCAGGGACTGGGAGAATGAAGAACCACCTGCTACAGGAGAATGTCAGGTCTGACACCATCTAAAGAACCTGAAGCTGCACGAGTCCATGGGACATGAGATGCATCCACAGGTCCCGAGGAAACTGGCAGATGAAGCGGCTAAGCCACTATCCATTGCATTTAAGAAGTCATGGCAGTCCAGTAAAGTTCCTGCTGACTAAAAAAAAGGGAAACTGTAACCTCCATTTTTAAAAAGGAAAATAACGTGACCCAGAAAACTACAAGCCAGACAGTCTCACCTTGGTGACTGGCAAGATCATGGTGCAGATCCCCCTGGAAACTATGCTAAGGCACATGGAAAATAAAGAGGTGACTGGTGACAGCCAACATTGCTTCACTAAGGGCAAGTTGTGCCTGACAAATCTGGCAGCCTTCTATAATGAAGTTAGTGTTGGTGGATGAGGGAAGAGCAACTGATGTCACGTATCTGGGCTCGTGCAAAGCATTCACCACTGTCCCACTTGACATCCTTGCCGCTACACTGGAGACACATGGACAGACCATTCAGTGGATAAGGAACTGGGCTGCATGGTCACACTCAGGAGTTGTAGTCAGTGGCTCAATGTCCAAGTGAAGACTGGTGACAAGTGGTGTTCATTTGGGGTTGGTACTGAGACCAGTACTGTTTGTCAGCAACAGGGACAGTGGGATCAAATGCATCCTCAGCGAGTCTGCCAATGACACCAAGCTGTGACATGTGGTCGACACGCTGAAGGGAAGGGATGCCATCCAGAGGGACCTTGACAGGCAGGCCCAAGCAAACCTCATCAAGTCCAACAAGGCCAAGTGCAAAGTCCTGCATGTCGGTCAGGGAAATCTCAAGCACAGATACAGGCTGAGCAGAACAGTGGATTGGGAGCAGCTCTAAAGAGAAAGACTTGGGGTTCTTGGTTGATGAGAAGCTCAACATGCATGATGCAGCAATGTGCACTCACAGCCCAGAAAGCCAACCGTACCTTGGGCTGCATCAAAAAAATGCATGAGCAGCAGATCTAGGGAGGTGACTCTCACCCTCCTACTCTGCTCTCACGTGACCCCACCTACAGTACCGCATTCAGCTCTGGGGCCCCCAACATAAGGAGGACATGGACCTGTTGGAGCAAGTCCAGAGGAGGGCCACAAGGATGATCAGAGGGCTGGAGCACCTCTCCTATGAGGACAGACTGAGAGTTAGGGTTGTTCTGCCTGGAGAAGGCTCCAGGAAGCCTTCCAGTACCTAAACGGGGCCTACAAGAAAGCTGGAGAGGGACTTTTTGCAAGGGCATGTAGCGATAGGACAAGGGGTAATGACTTTAAAATGAAAGTTATTTAGGTTAGATTTTAGCGAGAAATTCTTCACTATGAGGGTGGTGAGACACTGGACAGGCTGCCCAGTGTAGCTGTGGATGTCCCATCCCTGAAAGTGCTCAAGGCGAGGCTGGATGGGGCTTTGAGCAACCTTGTCTAGTGGAAGGTGTCCCTATTCATGGCAAAGGGATTTGAACCAGATGATCTTCCAGGTCCCTTCCAAAACAAACCATTCTATGATTCTAGGTATATGTTTCTCAGGCCTTCTCACAAACAGCAGATTTGGGTGCCCAAACTGGACAGCAATACAATGACATTGGGCCACACTAACCTGTCTCCCCTTTTTACTACAGTTCTGCAAGTTGCAGGGCTGTGGTGTGTGTCATCTATTTTAGTATATACAAACTGATAAAAAAAACCTTGCAAAATTCATCTCGACAATGTTAAATTAATTTAAAACAAAGACTGATGAATGCGTGCAAACAGAAATGATCCAAATTAAAGGAAAACCCAACCTAGCCCAAAGCAAACTAATAGCCTTCACACACTTATGCACCACTTAGGTAACTGTCATACTCCTTTACTGAAGTTGGTAGAAGTTATTTTCAGAGGAGGCCTTAAGGTGTGGTTTTAAACCAATTTAATTAAAATAGTACAAGAAGTTGTGCTCATCCTCTTAGATGCAATCCAGCTTCATGAATTAGCCTGGTATCAGCTTATCCACAGTAATTGTGCATGCAAGCCTAAACCTGTGGCTAACATCAGGCATAGTGTGATTAATCCCAGGGAAATCCGGCGAGAAATGAGTATGTCTATCTTCTTCTAAACTCACCCTGTACTAATAGTTTAAATTTACTTTCAGTAGGTATAGTGCACAATCACATTAATATTGACCAAGGCAAATGGAATCTAGAACTCTTAACATCAGCAGGTACCCAGTCTTGTAATAGTGTTTTAGGCAGCTTTCATAATATATGATGATAGAAACTCCCAGACGATTATCTAGATATGACATTTGTCTTAATTTATAGAAAGGAACTCACTAGCACAGGTATTATCAATAAAACCAACCAACCACAAATTTTGGGAATGTGTTGCGTGTTCAGCATATAAGCAGAATCTGCCCCCAAGAGATTATACTGAAATCAACCAGCCTGTGAAGACTGATATTTCTATTTGCAGTTTCCAATTAAAACATGCATTATTTATAGCAGTAGGACCTTTGCCTGAATATAACAAGACAAAGAGTCCTTTGTCAACTCTGTTACAGCCCCATACCTATGCTGAGGCTGCACTTTGTGGAAACTACTGTGCAAAGTAGAAGAAAGGAGGAAAGGGAATGGAAGGGAGAGTTTGCTCAAGAGGAAGCACAGTTACCAACTTTATAACAGTCACACAGAAAATCTACCTCAGTTTCCCCTCTGACTCGCTTAAGTTGACATTAAAAAAAAATAAAAAAAATCAGACACATCACTCTCTGCTGGTTTACACAAAAAGAACATAAAGCATAACTCAATATTCCTAGAAAAATTGTGCTTGGAGCTGGGAGCAGGATTGTAAGATTTGTAATATATGTGACATTTGAACTAGAACTGTTTACTGATCTAATTACATTTAAAATATTTTATATTAATAAATTATAGTTTTATATGACAGTCATATTAGTCTTCCATTAACAGATAGTTCTGAATGACCAGGGCGTAGGGACTTTTGATAAGAGACTAGTATACCAAGGTGTCTCACAAAACAAAAAAGAAACGTCAAGATTATTAGTTTCTGTACCTACATTTTGTTCCTTTTCTAAAGAGTAAGGAAGCATTTCTGATGGACTATGTCATATTCATATTGAAAGACCACTTACAAGGACATACCAAAATTCTTCACTTTACTGTAGAATAACTGTACTGCCCGAGGCTGATATAAAGAACAGATCAGAATTTGGCTCTTTGAATCATATCTTATACATACAAAAGCTGCTACCAATAGTCAGTCTTTTCAATAAACTAGCTGATGCTGAATATTTCTGCCCACTTAAATAGACTAATAAATATACAAAAAAGAAATAAAAGCACTTTGTATTCAAGATCCTATTCCTAATTAGCTTATCAAGCCTATTATACAGCTTGCACTAACAGTGGGGGAAAAAAATGGGAGAAAAAAAAAAACAAAACCCAGCACATTAAAAATTCTAGTGGGCAAGCAACTGCACCATGTTATGCCTGCAGCTCTGCTACTCCAGGCTGTACTCTTGCCTGTTCTCAAATGCTAAAGTTGAGCTTGGTGCTTAAATGAAAAATGTGAAAACAGGATAGAATGCTGCCAGAGGTAATCTCCAGTAATTACTAGTAATTTAGTAAGTGGTATAGGCCATCGTTCACAACATTACTGAAAAAATTCCCTAGAAAAGTAGGTACTAGATTGCTTACACCACAATTGTCAAGGTGACATCAAAATGAAAGCTCAGTTCACTTACTAACTATTAGAAGTCCCCTTGCACTTTTTGCAAGATTGGGACTGTTCATCCAAGTTTTGGCTGAATTCCAGTTTGGTTAATTAAATTCCACATACCTACATCCCCTCCGCAGTTCACATCTTTTGCTACTGCTAAATGCTATTAAAAACCAACTTGTTAAAGTCAACGTCCCCTGGGCCTAACATCAACAAGGATCAAAATATTTCCCCAATGCAAAGTTAGTGAAAAGCCAATGGAACCCTAAATGACTACTTACCACTCATTTTTAACTTACCAGTTAAAAAGAACAGACTGTTGCGCAAACAAGTTAAAATGCTGCCATACAAATTGTATTAAGGAAAGAAAATATTTCCCATTAGTAATTACATTATGTGCTCAGTTGCAAGTGTCCAACTATTATACTTCCAGACAAAGAGGAACCAAGTGTTTATGTTTGGTATGCATTTCAAACCTTTTCTGTTCCAACTGTACAACAGGAAGATGAGGTCTGTGATGTTCATCAGTTTCTAAGAACGTAAGAATTTTCTTTTCTGAAAAAGGTTTCTCCTTAATTCTTTAATAAAGATATTACTACAGTTTGCTAATAGCTACTCTCCACCATGACTCTTTTACTAACATTTTACTGTAAATCAAGAAAACCACAACTTACCTGAAAGGAAACTTTTATCCTGTTGAAGTAGTATATTCTTTACAATTATGTTTAAGAGAACAGTGTAGGCACAGCTCAGTCATTATTTGCTTCTGTCTGGTAGCAAGTTGTGATAACAGGTTTTCTATTTTTAGCAAGGGTTACATTTCTTGAGTAACATTCATAGCTAATAACAGACTCCACAAAACCACCATAGTCAAGAAATAAATGTGCAGTCAGAGTAAAACCAGTCCTCTAAGCCTAAAATTAGAAAATATTCCATTCTTCTAATTTAATCTTTTTTAAAGTAAGCAGTTTCTATTGGGGTAAATAAGGTACAGATGTGTTTAATCACTGGATTTTCAAGTCAAGTTTATTTGATGTCATATTTCAATAGTTTGTATTTTTACTTCAACATTGGATTAGCTTATGATAACACGTTTTGTTATAAAAAATAACCATGAAGAAGTTTATTTGACTTTTTTTTTACCCCATTGTGAGTGCTATTGCATCAGTTGATTTTCTTCAGTAATTTACTGTTTTATATAAAGACCTGTGTTAAAAATGAGAGACTTAGTACAGAAACCACCTGTTAGCTTTGTCACTGTCAGCTTTGGTACATACATTTCAACAGATTCTGCCT
The DNA here is from genome assembly GCF_023634155.1 of Falco peregrinus. Lineage (NCBI taxonomy): Eukaryota > Metazoa > Chordata > Aves > Falconiformes > Falconidae > Falco > Falco peregrinus. The sequence continues at coordinate 93,473,457 of NC_073723.1, forward strand.
TGAAATGTCAAACCCTTCATTTGTAAGCAAGCGGAACGTATGAGCAAGAGGTAACCCTAACAAATCTACATGTCTACCCTTTGCGCAACCCAAACCTCCACACTCCTCTCAGCACACTGGAGTCACCACCTGCACCATAATGCGCACACAGTTCTTTGGAAGACCATTCCTAAGTGCTTTTAATCGGCACACAAGGATCACTTCTTCTCTTCTTCCAGATAACCCCTGGCTTTCAGCACAAAAGTCTGACAATGCCAACAGCTTCTTTATTTGCTGGGATGCTCTGGTGAAGTTTAAGAGTGAAGGACCTAATGTTCCACAGGAAGTGATTTGAGGGTAAAGGTGGGCTGGGAACCAGCTCCTGAACCCAAGTGACATTTCTTAATGTGTTTCTGAAGTTGTTTGTCATGGGAAGAATAGCAGCAAAAACTACAGCCAAATGCTTCACAAGTGTGATGTCAGTGCATCTGAAGGTCCAAGCTCTTCTTCTGAATGCTGTAATAAATTAAAAACGTATCAGTCATTAGTACCACCAGTAGCAGTGAGCACTGCACAAATGCAGGCAGTCAGTCTCTAGCTGGAGCATTCACAAATCCAAAGCGGCCATACAGTAGGTCAGGGGATGAGTCACCCCTAGCAAGATCTCATAGCTCTGTCCAGAGCTAGTCCAGAACACAGCTCTCCTGACTCACACCTCAATGATTTCACTTACAGCTAGCTGTGTCCCCAAATGAGGGTTCCTAGTCCTAAAATACCTCTCATTTTACACAAGCAAGAGGACACCTTTCACCTTTTTTTTTTCCTACCACTGGAGCAAGTTAGTGCCATGTTTTCAGCAGTATTTCTGGTTTAGTGTCAGTTGTGCACCTGTGAATATATCTGTTCTTTGAAAATAAAACCTCTGTATAGATAATAAGAATCCAAACTCCTACAAGCACAAGTGTCCCCATTTACTTTTCAGTCTTAATAGGACTTACATGCATTTACATCCTTAGATTACAATTACACCAGCGGTGCACACTTTTGTGTGTGCATCTGCATATAATTCCAGCTCAACATAGGGAAAACTGCAAACCAGTCTGAATATACTGCTAAGTTTTGACCCTGTATTTGTAATTTCATACTACCTATTTTGCGTTATGACAGGGGGACATACCTCAAAACCAAGAACTTAATCATTTAACACAAATACTGTCAAGGATTATTTCTATGTTAAAACGTGAGGTCTGGTACATACTTAATATGGGTCTAAATCTTCCCCTGAGACACTGGAATCATCATCTGATCCTAATCAAAACCTCAGTTCCAAGTCACTAAGGCAGATATTCACATCTTTTCTTTTGCGTAGCTCTAAGCTCTTGATAAGACAAAAGCCTTTGTAACTATTGTAATAAGTTACATAAACATTTTAAGTCTTGAGTTCACTATACACAAAACCCCCCAAATATATATATACACACATATCAATATACACAGAAATGCACTTTAAAATTAAATTTCACTGTAATCCTGAAATTTGATGAGCAGTTGCCACTGCAGATTTCACTGTATTTTTTCCATTCAATGTATCTGGTAAACTCAAAGCACAAATAATTTTAACAGGTGAGAGCTTGAATAATGAAACTGTTTTCTAACTGATTAGCAGTCAACTACATTTATTCACAAACTAAATCAGAATACTCAAAAAGTTTAGAGATGACACTTTTCTGTATATTTCATCACTGCAGTTATGCCATCCTTAGTATTGCTTATACTCAGATCTTCATGTGATTTCTACCCTTTACATTTCATTTTTGAGTACAGCCCCCTGAAACAGCCTATAGGTTCTGTGTGGGTGTAAAGTATATGCTTAGGAACCGGAGAAGGGTTGGGTTTCTTAAGGCTTTTCTCCCCCTCTTTTTTTTTTTCCCTCCTTTTGTAGTCCTACATTTTGTTGTATTTTTTATACAATTTCAGAAATAGAGAGCATTATGTTCTAGTGTGCTTAACATTCGTAAGACTATTGCAGACCTGAAAGAGATCACTTAAGGAAAAAACACCTTAACTGTATTTACCCAACTCAGGCAAACTGAGTGGCCATTTCAAACATCCAAACTATTTAGCTCTGGAACACTATGCAGGCATTTGCAGTTACCACTACGCAGACAAGAACTAAATACTTTGTAAGTGGAGATTTTACATACAAGAGAAGGGTACTTTCAGACAGTGTTATCACTTAGTCTTACAGACATTGGTTCAAACATTCACCTCCTGATCTCAAAAAAACCTTACTATGTAATGAGAGTCAAACTCATTAAAGAAAAATTCTATTAACTGCAAAGGGAACTATTTCCTCAACAAAAGTTAAGCTTGCAAGTGTTTACATCATGATGGCTAATGTGCATCTAACAGGGCAAAGTAGGCACGTTGTTAATTTGAAAGCAAGAAAATCTTTGATGCCTGTAAGTAGGACTGACTTAATACAAATAAAGGAAAAAGTATATACTTCAAAGTAATACTGCAGAAAGAGACAAAATACTGTGACAGGTATAACATAATGGTGTATTAAAACCCAGATATTTAGTAGTACAGGACTTAATGACAGTCCCCTGTCGTGCTCAGCTGTATCCTATAAACCAAAGCTTTCTGATAGGACAGGAAACTGGATTTCTTGTGCCTACTACAGTAATGCATAAAGAGTAACAGGTGGAGTTCACCACTACCATTTCCCTCAAATTTTCCAACCACTATTTTCTCATGTACTAGGACATATATGCTACTTTCTAGGAAGTAAGTATCTGCAAACAAGTATCTCTCTTTGTAACAAGGCAAGCAAGTGACCATTCCATTACACAAATTTCCTTCTTTTTTGTTACAATATTTAGATAATATTTACCATTCTGCATTTTAATACAGCTGCCACAAAAAAATTAGAAAAAAGCCTTTTCCCCTGTTACTCCATCGCCAGATACTGAAAAGCTCTTGGTGAAGAATGAATTTATTGTAAGCTCAAGGTATCTTATCATATTTGATGAATGCAAGTCCAGATTTTAATTCTGGTATCAAAAGACTCTGGAAAAGGAGCACTAGTTTTGTAATCAGAATTACCTTTGTTCCGACAGATAAAGAAACTGAGTAAATTAAGCTTTCTCCCACATAAGTAACAAACCAAAATTAATCAAGCTGTCACTCCATCAACCACCACATACCTGAAGTGACTTGAGGACATGAGCTTATCTTAGTTTATACCTTTCGAGTTAAAAAAACGAAAGCAAACAGTACATCATTTACTGTACAGAGTTTAAACACACAAGAATTTAACATTTAAACAGTGTCTAAGGCTGCTAAGTACATGCTTTCAACGTGTACTTTGGCTTTACTAAGACTAGCTAATGCTCCCACTCATCACATGACACACACTGCCAACACTGCAAAATGAAATGTGTTAGCGCTGTCAGAAATGTGATCATTTCCTCAATCGGTGGGGGTGGGAGGGTGGAATCAAAACAGTACATGCAAAGCTGCAGGCAAAATCAGTGTGAAAAAGCAGCATGGTACACCTAACACAGCAAATTAAGTTCATTCACTAACTGTATGTCTTTTTTTTTTTCTTTTTTTTATACAAGTCACTACCATTTGTCCCAATGCCCCTTCACACACAGGCACAATCACCTTCTTCTACCAGGTATTTTGGTATTTATCACATTAGCGTTCCATATGTCTTCCAGCACAGTCTATGCAGTAGTTATATAGAGAAAGAGTTGTAAAGAGGGGACAGAAAACAATCTCCTTAAATGAAAAAACCTTCATAGAGCCTAGCTCCAAACAAGAATATATCTAAACGCTTGACTTTGGCAGGAGTGCATACCTTGAAGTGTGGGGTTTTGTTGTTTTTTTTTTTAAACAAAAACAACACAACAGATTTACAGAATTTGTCCAACACCACAACTATTTACACTTACCGACTGTATGAACAGAGTCAACATTTGTAGGTCCTCTCACTAGTGCATGTTCAGAAATGTCGCTGCAGAGAGCTTACATCAATGGAGGTGTAAGAGCAGATCTCACATTTGAACGGCTTCTCACCTACCAGCAAATGGAAAGCAAATATGAAGGACCTAGTTCTACGGGAACAAAAAGCGTGTGTGTGAAATTCAAAAGTATCAGTGGATTAGCATTTACAGAACATCCTCAAAGCCACACCTCACCTTTCACACGATCTTGTTGCTAATGAACCACGATCTTAGATAATGGCCTAGGCAGTTAAAGGTTATAGCCTGTTTTACTAGTAGGAGACCTAGTGCATCTAAATTTGGCTTCTACCCTAAGTCTATCAAGAAAAACCAGCCAGAAGCATTTCCAAATTTAGTTTTGATCTTTTTTTCTGAATCAAAGTTCAGAGGGCAAGCTTTTTAATTGGTGACACAGAGTATGCTAAAACAAGCAAAAAAATCCCCCAGAAAGGGAAAATGTAGCATAACAGGAAATTTTCAAGAAGCAATAGGATATGACATTAAGGGTAAGTAATTTTAATTTAATAAAGAAAACACACAAAGAGTTTTCTGTAAAGACAGTAAGGACAACATTTAGGTCACAAGTAGAAAGGAAAACAATGACTTCAATAACAAAAACATTGAGAGGTACATTCTTAAAGGACTAGCCTCCCCCTTCATCTACATTCCCACTAACAGTTTCTAATTTACAGTATTTATCTTCATACCTCTCTGATGTATGAAAATTCTGAAATACTAGCCTTACAGTAGAAAACCTGAAACGAACCCGACCAGAAAGAAACCACGGACTGAAAAAAAGAAAAAATAAAGCAAAAGAATCACAAAATAGTCAAGATTGAATGGCACCTCTGGAGGTCATTTGGTCCAACTCCCAAACAGGCAAACTTATTTTCATTTTTCCAGCCAAAAGTAAAAACACAAACCAAACAAGTATATTTAAGTTAAAAACCAATGAAAAATTAACTTATTTTAAGAATCTAAGCCCTAACACCAACCCTGGTATAGCAGTAATTCTCCTCAAGACAGCACTTCACACCAATGTTATTACAAGTAACTCTCCAGCTCCAGTTTTATTACTGGTATTTTTAGAGAATTAATGCAGGGGATATCACATTGCATGACCATTGCATAGTCAGCATGATGTGGAAATCAAAGCATTTTTTATGTTTACTCCCAGTTGTCAATGGGAAGCAAACAGGAAGAGGCTGATGACATTTTCAGGAGCAGCTGTCTTGATATCTAGAAAACAAATTACATTTTCATAGGTAATAAGCAGCTTCCTAAAACTCATTAAGTGTTCGCTTGTAGGTTACATAGCAAGTCGGCAGCAGAACAAGGAGCAGGAGAGAATTCCAGATTTGCAATCCTTCTTCTAGACAGTGACTGAAAATATCTTCAGTTTTTGCAAAAGTTTTTATTCTGCATTGTTTTGGTCACCTGCCTACAATACACACTTGAATATCATTAACAGTTCCTGGCCTCACTGCCTAGTCAGTCTACTAGGAGAAGTCGGTTATCTCTTCTTTGGCTATCGCTCTCCTTTCCCTGTACTTTTTGAAGCTCTGTCAATTGCCTTCTACATAAGCTAAGAATATTTAATAAAGCAAACATCTGTCTTTAAAGACATGGCATACTTGCTACCACAGAGATTGAGAGCCATCTGTCCCAGTAGCATAAGATGTCTATCAGCCTCCTTCACACCTATGTTTCCTGCCAGACATCTGCCACCGTGTGTGATGCCATGGCTCCAACGCTGCAGGATGAAGCACCACCCATGTCACTCCAGTGTCAGAGCACCACACTCCTGCCAAGCCAGTGCAAGGTATTTAATTTCAACTTGACGAAAAGTTAATTTTGCCAGTGTGGACAAAGGTGGAAATTCCCTATTCACTAAGCTGCCAGGTCCTACAGGACAACTTCTCCACATGCCGATTTATTTAAATATTGTCAAAAGCATCTAATTGGCTCCCCACTGTCCTGTCCTCCCACTCACTGCACGCATCAAGTAGCAGGTTTCAGAAGGCCATTAACACAACATAGCACGTTCCCATCCTAGTTGTTCAGTTAAACTTATTTTCTAATCCTGCAAAACACTCAGTTTAGAAGAAAGTAGAAAGGCTTCACTTTTTAAATACCAACAAGATGGAGCAGATCCAACAGTCCAAGCAGACAGTGCTACAAAGTACATTCTTCTGCATAGATCAGAAATTCTAATGCCTTTTTTGTGCCTTATTTTGGCAGAACGAGGGACTTAACAGAACCATGGCAACACAAAGTCTATGTAAACAAATCACTTGATGAACACAGAAAGAGCCCCAGAGCATCGGTCACAGAGAGGCTGGGCCTTTGATAGAGGTTCAGCATGAAGCTTCAAAACAGAAAACTGAAGCAGGAAGCTTTCCAGAAAAAGAAAGGGAATACAGCCAAGGTAGATAAACAACAATCCATTATACTAAAAATCCTGAAATATGCCAACACGTGCAAGTTGATTAAGAAAGTTTTGAGAAGACATTCCTATTCTTTCTTGGCCGTGGAGTACCAGTACAGAAAAACCCTAAATTTATGAACTGATTGAAGTCTGCATCCCCCTGAACTAGCAAACACATCCTTTACAGTTAACAAGTCAGGGACATAAGCTGTCCTTGCCTTTGCAGTATCTACATCTTTACATAGGTGTATTCTGAATATAAATCCTAAACAAGGATCAAACACAACCTTAAAGATCAATATCTGTAAACTACAATAAAAAACATTTCCATTACAGATTTGCCTGTTTTGTTACATCAGGATCACAATGTTTGTGTTTTGTATATTCAGTGTAAGAGGAAGACCAACCAATAGGTAAAAAGATCCCTTTTCTCTAGAAATCCTTTTCATGTCACAAAGGCATCACTCCTACACAGCATTCAATATTCAACTGTACCATACTTTTTTTTTTTCCCTCTCCCCAAGCAGTTTAGCTAAGTGGTAACATAAAGACGACATACATGTATAATCCACCTGTATGCATTTGCCCCTTCTGTATCAGAGAGGCTTTGAGCTTTGTCTCATACTCATGGTGCTGGCAGTGGAAAAGCTTTGATGCCAGCACATGTTCCCATGTCTTTCTGCAAAGCTAACGATACAAACACTTCCTGTCAGAAAGGAAACTAACCTTGTCACAGCTGGAAAATCATCAGCTATTCTTCCTGTGTAAATGGTCCAAAGGGATGACATTTCTCAATTACTGTGTTAGTTCAGGCTTTTAATGCCTTTTATCATGAGCGTTTAAGGCTATCAGTCAGGAAAGACAGATATCGCTGCGGGAGAGATGAGAGCACAAAGATTCCTATCAGACCTGTCTATAATCAAATACTTCAGTTATTTTACTATCTTTCAATTATTTATTTATATTCCCAGAATTATATATACTTTGCTGTGTTAAAGTAATTTACTACCAGCCAATACTGCATAATGCAAATGGTCATATAGGATTGTTTATTTTGATGTTTGAATGGTCCACGTAAGTTTTCTAGAAATTTTTTTGTCTGGACAGAAAAGACAGATTCCACCTGCTACTCCTTCAGGCCTGTAAGTGGATTTTATTTAAAAGGGAAAATAATGTGTATGAGAATTATATGTGCACTTATATACAAAGAGAGGATTCCTAGGAAACAAAATCATAAAACATTTGAAAAAGGCTTATACAGATCACAGATCTGCTGTTCCAGATTCTTCAATTTTTCCAGATTCTTCCCTGCCCCATGCTGAGAATACCTCAAAACCATGTAACTCTGTCTCAAGCACTTAAAAGTTCCTCAAAACTCAGCAACAAGAGAGGAAGCACTGGCTGTTCAAAAATTCAAACACAAGTTTATAATGCTGTGAAGTCACATCTTCAACACACAGTAATTTCAAAGGGAGAAATAAAAGCATAGAAGTTGTTTAAAATCCTTGTCCTGTGGAAGTCAGCTACAGCAGGTTTAAAAGATGCTTACATCTCTATCCAGATTATTGATCAGCACTCAGCAAAAGGATATGTCTTTTCAAATCTTACCTGTAAATAATTAATTACTAAGTAAATACTATTTCCAAATACATGCACTACATTCACGTTAGATGTAATAAACAGGATTACTCACTCTTTAAACATTCTAACAAAAACATGCCTACGTTCATGGTACATTTGTGAAGGTAATTAAAGTCCTGCTATTTTGAAAACAAAGTATTTTAGAAAACAATGAATAGTTTATATTATACTTAAGACTTCTACTGGTAGAAGTATTCCAGGTAATTCTAAATTAAGAGTGAATCATGATCTCAAAGGTCTTTTCCAGCCTAAATGACTCTATGATTCTATACAGCTGTTACATTTTGCAACAGTATTCAAAACAAGACAGATGCAAAAGGAGAATTACTCCTCAGTTATTTGTGTGGATTAACACTTTCTTGCACCAGAGAAATAAAGCTGACACTGCTCAAAGAGTAAAATCCCTTAACTTGCATGAGGAAGCTTAAATACACAGGGGAGATGTTGAAGCGTTTGATGCATAGAAGGTGTGAAAGCTAAACCAGTGATCTTAGTAGAACCAAGGGGCTATACAGAAAAATCTGAAATTTAGACAGTGAGCTTCAAGATGAAAGCCAACTCTAAAAGGCAAGCTGCGCCACTCTGAATAACAATTTGTAATAACTTTTCCCCTCTTCCCTAAACATTTATGATCTTTCAAGAGGAAAAACCATCACACAAAAGAATTGTTTAAGATCTAGATTCTGAACTCCTACAGGACAGAGAGAAATTTAGAGCTATGAAGCAGGGACCAAAAATGCAGTGGCTAATTTCTGTAATATCTTTTTGAATCCAACACAACAGTAGTTCAAAGGTATAACATGCCAATTCACAGACTAGGAAAATGTTTTATTACCATTTCTACTCATTGAAATCAGAAATAAAACTGTATTTTTTATGCATTTAAACAACACTTTTTCACAATGACATAACAGAACAACCTTCTTTTGTTGAGAGATTACTTTGTAGAAAAGTAGAGCTATTTGGATTTTCTAGCTATTTTAATTACTCCTTAAGAAAAGTGTAGGCATAGCTGCCTATTTCCCACATACTTAATAGCTTTAAACGCAGATTCCAGAATTTTCATAATGTTGCTGGTAGTGCCTACCTTATGTAGTGTATGTGGTGCAAACTCTCCACAAATACTGATGTGCCCTTTTTTCTTTAATAAGAAAGAATACTGCGTTACTAAGACAGTTGGTTCAATCTTCTAAGGTTAAGAAGCAAAAGAAAGTCCAAAGCAACCTGGAATTCTAATACGGATGACTTAACCTTTCATCCTTCAAATATAAATAAGGTGTATTTGAGACAGTGTGAAATTCTGACCCATTAAGACCAAAGGGTCTCCAGTACTCTTGATCAAGTTTTAGGCTTCATAAAGGTCCCACATGCATTACAACATGATTTTAATGAAAAAGTCAGGCAAGGTCATCAACAAATCAGTCTTGTTAGGTGTCAGTTTCCTTCTTCCCAGTTAGCTTCTGAACACTGATTATAGGCAGCTGATACAGATGCCACTATGATTCTCCCAGATTCTCCCTTCTTTGCATACCTATTGGGTAGGACTCAGCAACTGAAAAGGTTAGACTGCCCTCTCTCTGTGGCTTCTTGCTAACTACTTGATCTGTAACTTAAACAGAACTATGGTCACACACATTCAAGAAATTTACAATGGTAGGTATTAATCAGCATTTCCCAATACAGTCATCAAAAAAACCTATACTCCATATCAGCAATACAGTACACCTCCATAAAGTTTTAGACTATAAAACTGTGCTTTGTTGCTGAAATAAGACAATAAAATCTGGTTATATTGTTTAGTATGATTAGTACTCCCTCTGAATTGAGGCCTTCGGCTCACATGCACTGTTAGAAGAATGCACAAGCCATACTTGTACATGAACACATGAATCATATGTGATTTAAAAGCATCACTACATTTAGTGTATTCTCAGGTTTATGTTCTGATGGGAGAAAAATGGCTATGAGAGCATTATTTTCAATTGCAATGTTACAATAATTTAACTTGAAATATGGAAAAGAAATATTTGAAAAATGTTAAACAAGACTTAGGTGACATTAACTAATAATGTCCTGGGGTGTGGTTGTTTGGCTATTTTATCCTTTAAAATATACATACACCTAATGCCACAGTCATAAACATCTTAAACCTTTAGATATAACTGCCTTCTTTATAAACTTGCAACAAATTTTACTAAACAAGTTCTACTGCCTAATACTGAAAAGAATTTAGACTTCCAATTCATACATTCCAGCTATCCTTACAGCAAATAAATTAGGTAGAAGTCATCATTTTAAATGCTTAACATCAGTAGGTAACCTACACTGAGGATTATAGGCCAAGAGGAACATTGAAAAGGCATTTGAAAAGTAAAAGCCAGTGTGATGTTGTTCATTTGCTGCCCTCTTCTGGGGAAAAACAAAACCAAAAAAGCACCACAAGATGGCCAGGAAAATAGCTGTTCCCTGCATAGTTACCTACACTCCCCTGATAATTCAGCCTTATCACAGCAGATGTTTTCCAGTGTAAAGGCATTTTTAAAAGTGTTTAATGTTAAAGTATCAATAGACTCTAAAATATATTTCCCAAATGAGTCTGTTAATCTAGGCTAATGAGAGATAATTCCAGGAACAAGAGAAAATGAGGCTACTTGCTCTGGCATTCTAGAGTTCCGCCTAACAGCACAAACTGCGCGCTCAGAGTCACAGTCAGCACAGCAGCATTATCTTTATGCCATCCTACCATCAGCTATTCAGCCTAAGCTGCAGGACACAGCACTGAACTGGCTGCGATTTGCAGCAGTCTGTTCTGCCACAGGGTCAGGGCCTTCAGTGAAAAGTAGTAAGAGACAGCCAAGGCTTGTATTGTACAACATTGTAATTGTACAATAGCTAATTGCTATTGTAATTAGTTTGCCCTTCAAAGAGGCTGTAAGAAAGGAACAGTATTAACACAAAGTTTGTTTTGCTGTACAGATAGCACAGCAAAACTCAAATCAGAACTAGGTATGAAAAGTTCAATTCTTAAAGTTGGCAGCAATCACATGCATCGTTCAGGGAGAGCTCCAGAGACCCAGTCTGTAAATGCTGCTTCTTACTTCAGAAACAGAGAGGTAATGTTTTCATCTGATAATCACACATTTCATATACAACCTCAGACTAAATTTGCATTGCCATACTCCACTGGTTCAGACATTAAATCATGATATCATTACAAGAGTTAAGTGCTTAACCTTATGTTTCTCCAACTTCTTTAAAGCTGAGACAAGTTATTTCAAAATATCTCACTATGAACATGGATGCAGCTTGTCTACCTACTTTGTGAATTTGTAATGACTTAACTGCGCTTTGAGTATGACAAGGCTTGCTATTTACTTTAAAAAAAAAACACCCATGTAAAAAAACCCCAACAATGCCTATGTGAAAGATAACATCACCACCACGTTGGTCCATTCCCTACCTACTAGCAAAGCTGCTAGTTCACTACAAGTAACCAGGCCTTTAACTATCCAACCCCAAATTTCTTTCTTTCTATTACACCAATTTCAACAAGCTACTAAACCATGTATTTATTTCTTTCCATGTGAGCAATAGCAACATCAAACCAGGAAATCTAGATCTGGTACAGACAATTATCAGTCCTAGAAAACAGCGAGATAAACCATTTAGGGAAAAAACTCTGACAGTTTACAGTTGTGTGTTATAGTTAATTAATTAATTCAAAAGCCAGGAAGTTCTTTAGTTAAACTGAAGGTGCCCATTGTGAAAATTTTCTAATAATGTAACATACAGATGTATGGCCATAAACAACAACAACAAAAAAATCCCCCAAACCAAACTCACATAGTTAGAAGAAACCTAGAGAAACAAAATGTACACTAACTTCTCTACCTAAATTCCAGAAAAGCTATCAGAATATTGTGTGATGTCAGCTCACAGACTAGTGGCTACCAGAGATTACCATCTTCTCTATCAAAGAAAAAAAAAAGATCTTTTCTGAATAACAGGAAAGCATCAAATGCCTTCTCAAGTTCTCTTTGGAAAAGAGGATATACCCGAGGTCAGACAAAGTCTTAGTGTTAACTCTTAAAACTGCAGATAAGTGGAATTTTGCATTAACTGATAAAATTGGTGCTTCTATAAATGTCCCTCTTAGAAATGCAGCCATGGCTGCAAAAGAAGCTGTACATCGTCACAGTTTTTTGTATTTAGTTTACACACAGAATTCCAAGGAGTCTCACAGCACACCTCTTGGCTCTTCAAAGAGCACATCTCAGTGACTCCCCTTTGTTATTGCTTATAACAAAATGTACGAGAAAAATCTTTAGAAGCACCTTTTGATCAGCACCTGTTTACTTTATGCAATAGACCAGTACTATCGCAAACCAATTAGAAGACAGCTATGTGAATAAGGTACCTTATTTTTATTTAGACTATCTGTGGGTAACTATCTTATTAAAATAAATGTGCCACATTATCAATTGTTCTGCAGTGAAGGTCTACAGAAGTACTTGAAGCGTAACAAAGAAAATGGCAAGCTTTGCTATAACACAGGTCACACCTGCTGTAGGTACCACATGTAAATTAACTTGAATCCTTCTATTTGCTTTTATGTTGGAGCACAAAGGATTATCTTCAGCCTGCTTTCTTCTCTTCCTCTTTCATTTGGTTTTTTTTTTTGGTTGGTTTGTTTTGTTCGTTTTCTGATGGATTTGTTTGATGTCTGTTCATCTGACATCTGGTTTTGAATATTTGATCTCAAAATGAAGACAGAAGGGCTGCAGAAGTTTTGTGACTTTCCATATGCTCTTTCAACTCTTCTCTGGATTGCCAATTAAGAAATGTTAAGTAAACTAATTAAAAAAGAAATCCAAAATACAGTATCAACCAATATTTTACATTGCCATCAATGACTGAAAGACTCCAGAATCTGAGTTAAGACACTTTCAGGTAAAAGTTGTAGGACTTTTGAAATAGTGTAACCCTCATAAATCAGTCCACCAACAGAGGAAAAAAAAACCCTTGCTGATTGTTCTGTGTTATGTTTGTGAAACACACACAAAGGGAAAAAAAACAGTTTCTCAAAAAAGCTAGATAAGCCATTTGTTTGTGTTGGGTTTTTTTGTTTGTTTTGTGTTGGTTGTTTTTTCAACTGTAGGGCAGAATTTGATCCAAGTTGTTACATATAGGTAATGCTGAAGAAAAGAACTGCTCTATTTGACTTCTGCATGTATTGTAAACACAAGCAGGCAGGCAGACTACTTACAGCAATGTTTAACTGCCAGTCATACACCCCCTAGAAGTACAGATTATCATTCTTGGATCCACACTTTCACTATAAAATTGCCACAGTGCTGCTCAGCACAAAGAAAGAGAAAACCAAAATTTGATAAATACAAATTATAATGATAAAAATGACAGCGTTTGGAAAGTCACTACTGTGTTTCTCACGCTTGCCACCACAATAGCTAACCCTGTTGGTTTGGATTTTTTGAAGTGACAAAGCAGGAAGGAAAATGGTTTTCAGGTATCTCATTTGACCTGAATCCATTGGGTTTACCAGATTACAATGTATTTATCATACAAAAGCTTTTTCTAACAATACACATTTTAAATAGTTGTCTAAGTTTCCTCAGCTAAACTTCCAATGATCATTACACAGAACAAGCAACTTATTTACATAACATAGTTATCATCTTGCAAGGAATTGATTTATTTTTATTGTCAGGAATAACCAAATATTAAGTTTCCTTTCTTGTAGTGTTGTTAAACTAGCATAAAATTCTAATTACATTAAGACTAATATCAAGATCAGTGAAATGCCAGCCATTTCCAACCTCAATATATAAGCTGTATAACACAGTGCTGCATACACATTTAAAAATATAACATATTTTTTTCCCTTACCTTACAAAATAAATAAATAAGCCTGTTAGATGATTGAGAACATAGCCAGAATTTGTCTCAGAGTATAGTGGAATACTTTCATCCATAGAAAATATAATTTGGCACAGAATCACTTAATTTGACTCAATATTTTTGGTCCTGACAGTTTGCGTATTACCGCTTTTGTATGAGTTAATTATTTTAGCAACCAAGTATGAATGAATCTCAACTCTCTCCCCAAAGCCTACAAATGAGAAAAAACCCCTGATGTTATTTGTTATACATGAATCACTCTCAAAATAGTTGCACCAACTCTGAAGGTGACTTGTAAAATCCATCAACTTAAGCAGCATGTATCAAATGTTCCCCACAAGAACTTTGTAATATAGGACACTTCAGCCCACTGCTGTTTACAGGAAGAAAAAAAAAATAATTTTTTTTTTTCCTCACCCAGTGTCATGCAGCCTTATTTATTAAATTGCCAATTCCTTTTAATGTGATGGCACAGCAAGCACCAGATTACAAATGCTGCTGGATTATGGAGCTTGTAGTGACTGGGGGAGAAGGGAGGACAAATTGCCGATTTTATGACCATTTACAGATTAAAATTTTTTTTTAAATATTTTTGAGATGGTATATTCAAGACAGCATAATGAATAAACACTTCTGTGACCCTCCATTCAGTGTACACCAGCTTCTCCAGTTGTGGTTCAGTGGTCAATACATGACCACCACGCAATGTGTGTTAGGATGTCATAATGGAGCTGAAGCAAGTAACACTGAAGGGTCTAGATGTCACAGGACCTAAGGAAGAAATAGGTGAACTTTTATCTAGTAATGTACTGCACAATCTCACAGCCTAGTAACTAAGAGCATACAGCACATACTGCTAAAGATAATGGCATTTTTAAAAACATATTTTAGTATGTTAAGGTAGACTGCCAGCGTATCTCCCACAACACATAATAAATCCTATACTAAAACACAAACAAAAGCTCAGCTCACTAAGGTTGAAGACAAGAAATAAAAATCAGGAATTTCCACAATTAAAGTTGCCTTGGTAACCTTAATTTAATTGGGGTTTTTTGTGTATATACTCTTAACAATAAACCAAGGCTAATGAAGCACTACCCATTCCACACACTGAATTTTGGAAGGATTGGGGGTGGGTGGATGGTTGGATTTCTATACAGTCAAGTCAGGCAATTGAAGATTTTACAAGTGTACCCCACTCACACATAGGAGTGTTTGACTTTGCAACCTTTATTGCGAGTTTTCTTTAACTTTTTGTGGGTTTTTAAAAACATTTAACAAGTTACAGGCTTTATTTTTTGAAACAAAGTACCTTAGAAGTTAAAACAAATTCCAGATCTCACAACGAGGAATTAAATTTAGGTTGACTGGCATTGCTGAAACCCTTAGATATACCAGAAACCTCTGACACTTGAACTAACTGCAGTTTGAATGACAGCAACAGTAAGTAGAAGTGATTGTGTACCCTGTTATTTTAATGCTCATTAGCAAGTCTGAGACTAAGTCCACCTCAAGCCACCCTCTTGCTAAGGTTATTTTCATTCTCTGAGATACCCAACTATGTCATTCTCTGCCTACTACGCCCTGTCCCAGTAGCAGTTTTCCTAGCATGTCAAAATTCTGCTTGAGTTCCTGTTCTCATCTCATCATGACCTCTAGCAACTTCTCACAAGTTTTCCAGCCCCACTGGTCTTTAGCATCCAAATTTTTTTATACACTCTCTATGAAAGAATTAAAAACCTTTGCAGCCAGGTACCAAAGAGGGCTGTCAAGTTTTCTTAGTTCCTGTCCCTGTCTCCCTAAAACAGTCTTTCACAATTAGCTTCCTGCAGTAAAGGTATCTGCGCTGCATTTTTCAGAGGCAGTGAAGAGGCCAAATTTTGAAAGACTTTTGCATCAGGAGTGTGCCTTTCATCTATTCTAACGGAAGATATAATTTGAAAAATGCTTACATCTTTCCTGCAAGCCATGGACTATTAGGGCTTTACAAATAAAAGGTACCCACAGTCCTACTGGTTCCACTTGAAAACATTATGAACAGAAAGTTCTCCCCCCTATGCATTCTAGAAAATTAGTTTAATCCTTTTGGTTGGTCTGTTTTTAAAAGAAAATTATCAATTGGAGGCAAAGAACAACATGAGAAATTTCAGCCAACAGTTTGAACAAACAAAAAAGCAAGGCAGGAGAGCAGGTGAAAACAGTAATTTTTAGGCAAACACCGCCCCTGGTAACAAAGCAGAGCATCTGGAGTAGTAAAAAAATGCAGTACGGTTTTATAACACTAAATATGAAGTATGCAGTTAAAATACAGAAGAAATGTGAGAGATGCAGGCATATGTCCTGAAAACAAAAATTAAATTAATTAGAGGAAGGGAGTTTCTTTAACATAGAAGAACTGCTGCTAGGGATGTATAGCCTCTACAACTATTATAAAATATAAATTACAAAATCAAATTTTACAGTGTAAAAATGCACAGGTCCCTCCAACTTTTGTTCATCCTGGAAGAGACAAAGCTGGACAGAATCCTTTGAAAGTTGCGTTAGGATTTAAGAAGCTTTGAGGTCAGCCCTAATTATTGCTCTTTTGATGGAACTAAAGGAAATAGATATCAATTTATAGGCTGCTATACATTTTCTCATCAGATACACCCTGCTTCAGTTAATGAGATTAAACAAAGTCAGAAATCAGGCATGCAGGGACAAGTTTTCCACATAGCTCTGTTCTAACCACAGCTCTAGGACTTTGTGGGTCAAGGTCTGAGGAACTGGAACTGCTAACAGCATGAACTGCAACATGCACACCTGACATCATTAAATGTCCAAAAACAAAAGAGAAAGAAACCAAACTCCTGGTCAAAAAAAGACCTAAATTGCAGATTGAAACTGGCTGACTGTCATTCAAAGTATTACAATCCTGGTGTTACTCCAGTCACATTGACACAAAGCTAAAGTCAGAAAAGCTTCAGACATGAAGCATCCTTCACAGCTTTGACATTTTAAGTACAGTATTACACAGACACACACACCCCCCCCCAGGGTGAAGAGCCCAGTTTAACAACAAAACAAAAAAAAAGTAATTGTAAGGTAATATAGTCTTCCTTGTATTAAGCAAGGATCTCTACCTACTGTAGATGGAAATAAAGCTCTCACCGAGTATACATGGAATAAGACTGATGAAGGAAGACAAAACTTGCTGCTACTAACTTGAAGAATTTCCTTTTAAAATAACACACAAGTGATTATCCAGCCAAGCAATTATCAATTGCCAAATAAGCCTACCAGAAACTCAACACAGAAAGTATCCAAAACCCAAGCATCTCATCACGTCCTGCATCCAGATGCCCTGCACTGAGCATCATTGTTGTCTTTTCTCCTCTACCTACTGAATAGCTGCCTAGCTGCAAGCTCAATACAGCTGTTACATCCCACCGCCACCCACTGGCCTTTGAAGATGGGGATCCTTACTTAGTACCTTCAAGAAAACTAATAAGAACTCCCTAGCACTCTTTCCCCCTCTTCAAACCAGTTTCAATCTAGCTTAATGAATTTTAAAGCCTTCTTCCACCAATTAAAACGAATGTGCCTGTACATGCACTTGCATAGAGCAAACATTCAGCACTGAGAAATTCAAGTCCACTCTATAAAAGAGACAAGAGTAAAACATGTAATCAGAAATGCAGTACATGTTCATAGTATTTACAAAGCATTCGTTGCACTTTATAAACTAAGCAGTTTAAAAAAGTAAAAGAAAGAGACCTGTTGAAGGGAGGGAATGGGGAATAAAAATAAAATAACAAAAAATCCACCTACCTTTGGAAAAAACCTCTCTCATCTCACATTCAGTACAAGGATGCAGTCTGAAACTGTAACCGTGGTTTGTGCACCTTTGTAGACCTTCATCCATTCCTTAGCTGTAATAAAAACCTAAGTTTATTATAATAGGTTAAAAACAGATTAAATACATTAATTTAAAATAGAAAACACATTTTTCCATATCAAACAACTATTAACATAAAAGTTCAGCTTAACTCCTATGTAGTTTTAAAGTGTTTTGTGCTTATTTAAGCAATATGAGGCTGAATTTGGCTGAGACACAGTATTTCAGAAGAAAGAACAATTATTTATTATGAAGACACAATTCAACCATATGGGCTCTGGCAGCAAAAACAAGGCTAGCTCAGCTTTAAGGATGCTCAATGTACTCTTCTTCCCCAGTGTCAAAACAGAAAAAAAAAAAAGAAACAGGGTAACAAGCAGTTCTCAAAATTTTCAAGCCACAATTTAAAATGAGTTAGCAAAATATATATTTCAAAAATATATGTTTGCAGTGGAGTTATTTCAATGTGAATTATGGAGCATATGAAAAATACTGAAGGAACAGATACTTAGGAAGCATTGAAATACCCAAGCTTCAAAGGATTGTTTTTAGTGGCAAGATACAATATACTTTGTCCGTTTTCTTCTAAACATCTGCTTACAGTCTAAATTTGGTTTGGAGAATGTACTGGTTGGAGGTTGTGGGTTTTGCATAGAGGATCACTGTTTAATGGGAAATGCAATCAAGATCACTAACCCCTTTTGGTAAAGGTTTTAATATTAAATCACTTAACTTTGTGGCAACTTCTGGACTCTAAGTTTTAAGATTCAAAGACCAAATATCATGACAGGTAGCACAATTAGTCTTTCAGGTCTTTTGACCCTTTATCCCTGATGCAGATGGTAAACTATCACCATACAGCCTCTACAAATATTGACAACTCTTAATTTAGACAAGTGAAGAACAAATAACATTGCCTAATCACCTTAAAGAATCTCTCAGCATGAAAAATTGATAACTTTGTCCTAAATAAGAAATTAAGAAGAAAGTTCAGTATACTCCACTAAAGTATTTCAGCAATTTGTACATCTTTTTCTGCCAACCAGTTAGGCTTTCATGTATGTTAGAAGCTATTAACAAGTATACTGTAGCAAATACCGTTAGCAATTACAGCTAAACCTTGACGCCAAGTTAAACACACACTTGGTGACAAGAAAATACAATTAAAACTTACTTCACAAACTATCCCCACCGCAAGCAGGAAGGCTCCAATACTTATTGAATCAGCTTCGCAAGCCTAACAAATTGGCAGACAGTTCTTTGTAATGTTACAATAAAACTCCATTTAATGGAGTGAAACATCTGAAAAATACTAGCAAGCTTCTCACAATTTAATGTTTCTTCTCCACCTCAAAAATGTATAGAAATTAAATATTTTTAATGTTAAATAGATATTTAGAAAGGCTTCCTCTGCTCACGTTTATCACAAAAATGCAAACAATATTCAAAACAAACATAAAATATTTACAATTCTCTAATACTACCAATAGCTTAAAAAGTTGTAAGTATTTAACCTACTAAATTTTTCAACAGAAAGTTAAAATTAAGTAAGCTTTCTGCATATGTTAACACAACAGTAAGTGGTAAGTTATAATCTTCAAAATTCATTGCTCCCAAACATGAAGGAAAGGGAGATATTTTATTTTTTACACGCGCACACACACACCCCCCTCCAGAAGGAAATGACTCACTTAAGAGACAATTTATAATTTGTCAATACAAACCACTTCACCTTTCACTTAAGAAAACGTTGTTTGTATAAGCACCAATAAATCTTTTCACTGTTGTAGTCATGTCTGTTTTGAAGTACTGAATTTCAGCTTCCTACATGCCCTCCTTCCCAACCTCTTCGAGAAAAAGTTAGACCAGACTGCAGCCTTGCTGTTGGCTTACAGTCATGTACAATTAGGGGGAGACACTGCTCGTTGCTATGAACCAAGATACTCACTTTGCTTTTAGTTCTAAAGGGGGACGCCTTTTTTAGTTACTTTTCCACGCAAAAATTCTGCAATAACTTTCTATGGAAATTCTCTCTTGCCCTTTCAAACAGTAAAACCTCAGAACCACCCATCCTATCCCAAAAACAAAGACTACTTCAAAATTAAGACTGCACAACACAATCTAATCTAAACTCTTCAAAACCTACAGGGCAACAGACACAATGCCCAGCCTGGCTACAATCACAGGAAGCCCTGCTATTCCACAATGTTTCTAACGTTGCCTGTTTTCTCACCTGACCACCCCCTCAAACTACAGAGCACTCCTATAAGCCATCATCTTATTTCACATAAATTACCTGGTTTTGGTAATTACCTGGCCCTATTGAGCAATCAGAACCAAACCAGTAGTTCAACCCAGACAGCAAGGATTTGCTCTATATTATTAGCAGTAGCAGCCATTGAAACCTTGGTAAAATCAATCACTGCAATCACCTGCAACACCTAATAGTGAAACAAAAATGACCAGACTACCTTTGCACACAAATCTTTCAAGATTCTACCTACAGACTTGAAGGTAAGCACTAAATGCATGGCTTTATTGGGCCAAAACACTTGCCATTAGTGACAGAAACATTTGTACATTTTTCCCTGCTTACTTACATAAATTACAATTGGTACAAAAGCAACTTTTGTAGTCAATACAAATGAGAACAGCATTAGAACACCAGAATTATGTGCTTTTGTGATTTAAGAGGCAGAGATCATGTCACTCTGCCAATATCCTCCATTTATAAATGGAGAGAATATTTAGCTATTAGTAGTGTCACAAAACTTAAAGAGATAACAAGCATTAACCTTGATAGAAGTACCTTTACAGTAATGTTACAAAGCCATTAAAAAGCTAATAATTTTGAGATTATTGGAATACGATGTCAACTACTCCTAGAAGTATTCAGAGTCCACAATATGAGACGGGATTTTGCAGAATGAAGGAACATCATCAAGAAGTGAATATTTACACGACCTTTTAGAATTTTTGAAATTCTTGTGTTTTCTGTGTTTAAAGTAGCATGAAGATGTTTTACTGTAGCTTCTCATGATAGCATTTACAAGTCACACTAGAACACACTAATAAATTCTGCACTGACCAAATAAAGCTATGTGCACAGAAAAGTTCACAGCCGAGGCACCTGCACGAGAACAAAAGAATAAAATTTGACTTACTGGTAAAATCACTGTGTGGACATTCAAATATATCCTGAGAATGACAAGCTACATGAAGATTTCTTATCCACTCATTTTCAAGGGATGATGAATATATTGCCCACAAAAAGAGATGATGTTTCCTCCGATGGCTGTTTCTGTGCACTTCCCAGGCACTTTGTGACATAAAAAGACTTTCACAGATGAGGTACTGGTAGGTTTCTTTTATCCACTTCTGTGGTTTTAAATAATTTCCGATTAAGTCCCACTCAGTCACGCAACAATAAACACATTTAAAGCCACAATCCACATCATGACCCTTTTCATGGATTTTATGAGCATCTTTTGACTGCAGTGCTACATTACATGCGTTGCAGGAATGCTGCTTTCTCTCTGAACCCAGCTTTAAGGCACAAGCATCTTTCACAGGATGAGGTAGCCCTTTACTGTCCCATCTAGCTTTCTTAGGGTTTTTATCTTCCTAGCTAAGGTCCAAGTTCTAACACTGGAAACACGACAGAGGCAAAGACGCACAGATGGGTGTTCTTCATCTCTGCTCCTGGAATATGAAAGAGAAGTGAGCACTGCAGAACAGGGATCCTCAAGCTGCAAATGAGTTTCTGCTTCTCCAAACAAGTTGTTCACTTCACAGGACTGACAGACATAAGGATTATTGCTCTGACTGCTTGGGCTCACGTCACAACAGTCAGGACTCATTACCTGTGTTTCAGATGCTTCAAAATGTGACAGACATTTTTTGCAAGATTGTCTTAGTTTTCTTTATTTTCTTGATTAGCTTCATCTCCTATGCTACACAAATAATTTTTGTCTCAGCCCATTTCAGGACAGCCTGAAATCTGATGTGCCGTATCCGTTTCATACGTATTAGCCAGGTGTGTCCTAATCTTGCTTTTGATGCTGCTTGTGAACTGGCACAGCTTGCACCTGTATACCTCCACCAAAAACATTTCCACCAGCCTGGCCATCTGAACTCCATACAACTGGGATGTTGTGATTTCCTCGGGGCAACGCAGGTTCATTAACAGAGCACATTGGTATTTGTATTTAAATTCATTCATTTTCTGTAGTTGCTCGTTGGCAAATCTACAAGAGACAATAAACAAAACAGTTAAAACCCACTTTATGATTTCAAGCATCATTTATCAAAACTCTAGGCCACAAAGAAATCCAGATTCATATTCCAGTCCTAGGGATTTTAAGACTATCTGAAAGAAGTGAGGGTTTTGCTGTGAGAAAAATGATGCCATAAATGACAACTCAAACCCCTTGTTGAAATTAAATATGAACTAGAGGTTAATAATATTACAGCGGTTTTGTATGAAGTTTGTAACAGCTCCTGTTAAGAGACGAGCTGTATTAATCTTAAATTAAGGAGGAATCTGCCCCGCTAATGCCCGGAGCCCTCTGGCCCAACCGCCGTTTACAAGCGCACCCCAAACACAGCCTAGCACCGCGCCGCTGAAGGCCCGCCAACCGCTCCGCGCAGCTCGGTACAGTCAGACGGGGTCTGGAAAAGCAAACTACGCTGAACCTCTGGAGAGCCCGTACCGAAACGTCCGGCAGCACCCGCCCGTCGCCTGCCCCGCTCCGCACTCGAAGGGCTGGAAGCGGCACCCTCGTCCCCGTCAGGTTCCCTGAGGAGACGCCCGGGACCGCGGCCCGGCCACCCCGGGAGATGAGGAGGCGCCGCTACGAACGCGGGCGTCGGGACAGCGCATCCTCCAAAGCCCTCCCGACCTTCGCTCCACCTTCCCTTCGCCCCACCGCAGCCGACAGCGGGAGCGCCAGCCGTGCCGCCCACCAGGCCGCTCCCGCCGCTTACAAGTCGCCGCCTCCCCTCAGCCGCCGCCGAGCGACGAGGGGGCGGGGCTTCCGGCCCGCTCCCAGCCCGGGACGCGGTTCACTTCCGGCGCCAGGCTGCCCACCCCCTGCTTCAGCCCGCCCCCCCCCCGCGGCGCCTCCGCGCGCGTGCGCCCCGGCCCCGCGTCTCCCCAGCGGCAGCGAAGGAGTTTGGAAGTTCAAAATGGCCGCCGCGGCGGAGCCCGAGCTGCGAGCGCCCGAGTAAGAGATCGGCTAGGAGGCTCCTCGCGATGGCGCCCCGGGGAGGAGGGAGGCGGGGGGAGAAGCACGGGCGAGGGGAAGGGGAGAGGGCGGGAAGCGGCCCGGGTGGAGGTGGCGAGCGAGGGGGAGGAAGGCGGGGGAAGGCGGCCGCTCCGGGGGACGGGGGTTGCTATAGGAGCCGCTCGCCCCGCCGCGAGGCTGCCCGGCGGGGCCGGGACGTGGGAGCCGGGAAGGCCCGTGGCGGGGGGATGGGGGTGGGGAGGCCGGGAGAGCGCGAGCCGGCCCGCTGGGGGCGGGGGGAGGGGAAGCGGAGCCGGGACCTGCGGGCGCGTGTCCTCAGTTCCGCGTGCGCCTTCCCGCCTCGGGGGGGCTCCGGCCCGGCGCGGCCCTCCCCGCTCCGCCGCCCCGGGAAGCGGGTTTGCCGCGGCGGGGGGAGGGGCGGGGGGGTCCCTCATCCTCCGCGTGGCTGCGAGGCCGCTGCCCTCCCGGGCCGGGCGGCGGCCCGGCGGCGCGCAGAGCTCGGGCATCCCCGGGGCGAGGCCGGGCCGGGGTCTGGTCCCGCCCCGCCGCGGGGCCCTGTCCGGGCGAGGCCTCCCCGGGCGAGCGGCGGGTGCCGCGGGGTTGCCCCTCCGCCGAGCCGCTCCCGCCCTGCGGCGAGCCCACCTCCCCCGAGTCCCGGGCTCTCTCGCGGTATAAAAACTGCCTGCGCTGGTGGAAGCAGAAAGCGATTTGTTGCCGCCAGCCCCTCCTTCCAGCCCTCGAAATGACTGGCAACTCCCGGCTCCCGTTGGGAAGCGAAGACCGAGCTGCCGCCTCCCCGCCGGCCCGGGGCTGCGGGGAGCGCTTTGCGGGCGGCCCGCTGAGCGCCGTGAGCCGGGGGGGCTGGCTGAGGTGCTGGGGCTGGCGGGCGCTTTCCTCCCTGTAACTTTTGCCCAGTGTTGACAGCCTAACGCTTACCTGCCGCTCCTCTTCCCTGTGTTTTAGCCGTATGAACGGCTTCCTGTATTTTTTCCACCTTAAAAAGGTGCGACTTGAGGCTCTGGGTTCTGTTTGTTACTCCTGGGAATAGAAAACGGATGAGGAGAAGCAGTCAGTGGATGTACATGTGAACTATGTGAAACACATCAGCCCATGGCAAAGAGAGCTCAGTACTGTATAAAGAAATGTAACTGAGGGTGATAAGGTAAAAACTGATGATAGGAAGCCTGAATGTAGAAAAAGACAGGTGAAATCTTTTTGCAAACCTTCATGAACTTCCTATCATTCTTCTTGAATTCAAAAATAAGGAGGGGAGAACAAAAAAGCTATAACAAGATCATGTCACAGTTCTCTCTATTGAAAGCACCTAAACGTGTAGATGGGTATCTGCTTCATCACCTGCAATCTTCTTGAAAGGTTTCTCATCCCTGTCATTACAACTCTGAAGCATTTAAATGAAGTAAAAGTTTATCCATGTTTTGATGGAATTAGCTGAAATAAACAATCCTGTGCATGAAGAAACTCTGAAATATGTCATGGATATTAATGAAGTTAATAGCAATTTTCTAGCTGAGGCACGGATACAAAGAAAGCTGGCAGTTGTGTTAGTGGTCTGTAGTGGTCTGAGATGCAACTGCGGTGATGTTTCTCATCTGGCGCCTCTGCTATCAGCCTGCTTTTATGGAATGTAAGGTGAGGTTATTACATAACATTAAAACACATGATAACAAGATAACTTGCCTATAGATTTCAGTGCCTCTTAACTACTCTTAAGAGAAGGAAGACTTATCTGGAGCAGCTTGAATGGATGTGATTTTTGTTGTTCTGTAATATTTTTATAATGTATTGAAGTACCATTAATGTGTTAGTTGGGGACATAAACAGTATTCTGTATGAGACTAAAACCTTGAAAGATGCATAGTTCCCTTAAAAATTCTCCTTGTGATATTTCACTGCTCTTTAGTCAACTTATGTCACTGACATACTTGCTCTGGACTGCAAGTCCAAGTTTAAAAAGTTATACATTTAATATTTTTTCCTTTTTTTTCATGTCTTTTTATGCAAATTGCAACATAGAGCAAGCTCTATGTTTGTTCTCTTTCTTTCTGACATTCTGTTGTCATAATGGTGTGGAGTGTCAGGAGGAAGTAATTAAGAAAAACACTCTTCTTTCTATATGCTTTGAGTAAGCAGAAGTAAAAGATGTAAAAGAAAAAGCATACAGCATTCTGAGTTAGGTCTCTGAGTGTTGCATATTTTTAAATCAGTCTGTTCCCTTAGGAAATGTCACATTTCAGACCACTGTAGTGTTAATAGTATTTGGAAATAATTTTAGTCTATGTTGCAGAAAAGCCTGGATTATTTACTAGTACTAGAATTTGCATTAACTGAAGCATGAGAGAGTCAGTAACTGTACACTCTTTGAAGATCCTGTCCTTAATTAGGAAGACACTAATCTGATTTATAGTGAAGTGCCATCCTTTAGGCCTGGCTTAGAGTACCTCTGATACATTTATTCTATTGGATCATTGATCTTATTATTCTTCAGAAACAAAAGTCGTATGAAACTAGTAGAGTTCAAAAGTTACTCTACATTTCTGTGTACATCCCCTCTGCCCCACCCCCATCCCCCCGACTGTCATGTTTAGAGAATTTCTTTTCAATTAATTTTCTCATACTTCTGAATGAAGCTTGGAATACAGAAAGAGCTACATTTAAGTTATTAAAATGTTAAACTAGTAAATTTCAAAACTGTAGTTTAGATGGGATGAGTTAGTAGAAAGGTGAACTCTTGACACCTATAATATTGGGTGACAGATTTCAAAAAGCAAATGTCCATCTTGCCACAGGCAGTAACTTAATTGATGTTCTGAAGGAGATCAGGAGGTGTTTGCTAAACACCATAAAAAAAACCCTATTGATAAGCCAGTTTTAGCATCTGAGGAAGATAATGTAAGTGAATGCATTAACATCAAGACTGAATTTTATCATTTTTGAAGTATACTATTTAAATTGCTTGTTGCTGTGACTAGCTAATGGGAGTGGGTTTGGTTTTTTCTTTAGAAGGAACACTAAATTATTTTGCTGTAGACTTATTTTCTGCTTTTTCAGCCATTGCCACTTTACAGGTCTGAAGATTACCACTTTTTTCTTGGGAAGCTGATAGTCTGCTGTATACTAACAGAATGTTTTTTTGAAATTAGGCTTCTTTCATTTATCAAGTGTTCCCTGTATTGCATAAATAATAAACACATGATAAGAAGAGTTCTTGATTTTTCTAACAGATGTATATACTTACAGAAAGAAATTGCAGTTAAGAGAATCGGTTGACTCTGTGAGATTTTGCAAGATGGTTTCATTAGGTGATCAGCATCATCCCTTGAAATAGGTTTTGTTTGGAGTCAGCTGTGTTCTGCCATTTGAAAATACTTTTAAAAGGCTTAACTTGGGTTAGGCATTGGAATGGGGCAGTAAATAAGGTAGATGGTGGACTGACAGGGTGCATAAAATTGCAACACTGCTGTGTACTATTAACAGATATTGTCAGTATTAAATCTAAAAGCACAAGCATTGATTTCATCCACACATTTTGTTTTGTTAGTGCATTTACTGTATCTTCCTTCCGTAGTGTTGCTTTTTGCGGTCATAGCTGTCTGTTCCTGAGGAAGTGTATCTGCTGTTATAACTTGGTTACGTTAGTTGTACATTTTTAATTCTCCCAAAGGTAGGTAATTAGATGCCAGTTAGTATCTTATCATTAAAAAGGCTGTCAATGCAAGATTAAGGACTGCAGTGAGTTGATAGTACTGATGTGTAGTTTTTATTTTTTGCAGGGTTGAGGATGCTGAAGCATCTGAGAAAAGTGTAAATGAAGAAAATGGGGAAGTATCAGAGGCAGACCAACCTCAGAACAAGCACAGCCGACATAAAAAAAAGAAACACAAACACCGAAGTAAACACAAGAAACATAAACATTCTTCAGAAGAAGATAAGGACAAAAAACATAAACACAGACACAAACATAAGAAACATAAATGGAAAGAGGTAGCTGATACCTCTGACAAAGAAGATGGACCAGCCAAAAGAACTAAAATTGATTTTTTAGCTCCTCTGGAAGACTTGGAGAAACAAAGAGCATTATTAAAAGCTGAACTTGAAAATGAGTTAATGGAAGGAAAAGTCCAGTCTGGGATGGGATTAATATTACAAGGTTACGAGTCAGGATCTGAAGAAGAGGGGGAGATTAACGAAAAGGTGCGAAATGGAACGAGACCTACAGTGAAGTCAAACACTAAGGGGAAATTGGAACCTGTGGACAACAAAACTAGTTCCAAGAAAGGAAGTAAGAGTGAATCAAAAGAAAGGACTAGGCACAGATCTGACAAAAAGAAAGGCAAGGTAGGAGTTGATGGAATCAAAGAGAAGACAACTAGAAGCAAGTCAAAAGAAAGGAGGAAATCCAAAAGCCCTTATAAGAGGAGTAAGTCTCAAGATCAGACAAGGAAATCTAGGTCTCCAATGCTTAAAAGGCGATCACAGGAGAAAAACAGAAAGTCTAAATCTCCCCCAGAGGATAGAAATAAAGCTGATGATAAAAGTAAGTCAAGAGATCGCAGGAAGTCTCCAGTTGTAAATGAAAACAAAAGCAGAGATCGTGGCAGAAAATCTAAATCCCCAACAGAACTAAGAAGCAAATCCAAAGATAGAAGATCACGGTCCAAAGATAGAAAACCTAGGAGATCAGAGACTGACAAAGAAAAAAAGCCACTTAAATCTCCTTCTAAAGATGCTTCTTCAGGGAAAGAAAACAGGTCCCCTAGACGACCTGGCCGTAGCCCAAAAGGAAGAAGCTTGTCTCCCAAACAACGAGAAAAGTCAAGAAGAAGCAGATCCCCTCTCTTTAATGATCGTAGATCTAAACAGAGTAAATCCCCCTCTCGAACCCGTTCTCCAGTTAGAAGAGTGAGGAGTAGATCTGCCGAAAGGAAAAGAAGAGAATCGGAAAGGAGGCGTCTGTCTTCTCCCAGGTAACTTAAAAGATGTCATGAACCATCGCAAAAATGTGTTACAGGATGAACTGTCTCCTAGCTCAGTGTTTTATTCTGAAAATAGCTATTAAAAAAGACAGTCAGATTGTGCATTGTGTTATGATCGTACTTTGTATGTGTTCGGTTTTAAAGAAATACTCCCCACAGCTGTTAAACATGCAAATTCAGCTTTGGTTGTTAAAGTGCTGAGTTATCTGCTGCTCACACCGTTACTGGGAACAAGTTTTCTAGCTCAGAGTTGTCTTTTTGTCACTTGGTTGGATTCAGAGTCTGACTTCTATTTTGTTTCTTAGTCCTGTTGCTTTCAGGAATTTTTGTGGACTGAGAGTTGCCTCCTCTCTTACATATTGGTGTTGGCTAAAAGTGGGTAATTAACCTCTTTTTCCCCACAAAAAAAAACAACAAAAAAACCAAAACCCCAACAACCCTAATAATAGGCAATATGTGTGAATGTCAGCAAATCTTTATCAAGATGTCCTCCTCACAGTCACTTTTTTTGTTAAAAATTCTTTTTTTTTTATTTGCTACGGATATAGTAGTGTTGCTTCATTGTTGGTCTGTATATATCCTTACCATGTTTTGCATACACTTAAAGGAAAAAGGCTGAAATCTTTTTCATTTATTTTTAGTCTGGGATTTTTTTAAAAAAGACAATTTAGCCTATGAAAGCTGTTACCTTGAAATTTAATATAAACCATGAGACAATAATTACTAATAATTACTCTGAAGCTGTAAAGCCTGGATGCTAAGTTCCCAAGCAGAGAACAATATAAGTGTATACATTTTTGGAAGTTAATTCATTAAATGTAGGAAGCTCAACCGGCAGAAGAGTTCAGCATTACTTCTGGATAATGAATAATTTAAAACTTTTTACTACAGGGTTTAGCTTCACCCGCTCTTGAGAATTAAGAACAAAGAAATATTCATTTAAAACAGTGGATTAGAACCACAAAGACTAGCTTGGTAAATAAGTGCCTAATAAATGTGAAAGTCTCTCTGCCTGTACAGCTGAAGGTTACTCTGGTTTCAGGTATGGGGTGTCTTCTACAGGCACATTATCAGCTTATTTGTCTGTACTGCTCCTTAGTAATATTTTGGAGGGTGTCCCCAGTGGTGTTAACCAGGTTAAGCAAGTATTGTAAATGCTAGCAGTTTTATCTGTCTGCTTTCTGGTGAATCAGGAGATTATTGGCACAACCACTATATTTCTTTGACATACTATTTGACTTTTCTTCCATAGCATTTTGAATCTTTCAGTTTTCATTTCCGATGACAGCTTGCATGGCAGCCAGTTTGAATTAGTTGTTTAGATGCTATTTCAAGTGGTGCTTGTTTCTAGAATTTTGCTATCAAATTTATGTTGTAACACTGTGGTGAGCAGCATGTGAATGGGGGACTGCTAATTTCTTTTTTGCTAGAAGTGTTTGCAGATCAGCAGTAATAATCTTTGTGGGACATCCTGAACTACCTCCACTGTGTTGGAGCTTTAACACCTGTAATTACTCAGGCTGCCAGATAATTTCAGGGGCTTTAGAAGTTTTAGCAAAAAATTTCCAGTAATTTTATTTCTCATGTTTGTTGTCTTAGTGTTCTAAGGCATGCAAGTTCTAATCATGTAAGATTCTTCCCAGGTCTTTTGACTGAATTTACTCGTTATATGATGTTACTAGGCATTCTTAATCAGCTTCTACTTTTTATCTCATACCTGTGATTCCTGAAGTGATTTAATTTTTTTAGGTAGTTTGATTGGGTTTTGGCAGTACAACCACTTCATTAGCCAGGAAACCTGGAACTGTCAGTTCATCCTGTGACTTTTTGCAAGATTGTTTACGAGAACATAATGTAAATTAGATGGACTAGAGGGATCATCAGCCTGCTTCAGCATTTGAGTCTACAGTAATTTCTTGTAGAAACTGCCAGTACTTCTGCATATGCATAAAGTTTCCTTCTGTCCCACTTTTAGTATATTGCATCAGTTCTGTATGCCTGGTCATTATACGTAGTTAAGGTAACTAAAGCTGATATAGTAGTCTCAAAACAAACAAAAAAACATTACAGAATGGGTGGGATTAATCTTTCAGACCCCAGAGGTTTTGTTCATTGATGAAATACACCACCTGAAATAACTTAGCCCAGTTTGGTTTAAAAAAAAAAGGGGGGGGGTAGCAGGAGGGAGAAATAGAGTGGCAACGTTTTCTTTAAACCATGGTGTGGAAGTATTTTCCAAGAGTTTCTGTGGCAGCCTCATTAGAATAGTAGTTAAATATTTTTAACTTATATCCTTTTACAGTTTGCGGTTGAAGACTTGCTGTTGTGGAATGCGATTAAGCTTTTTAATGTAGTTGTCCTATCAACAGTTTTTCTTCTTGAATACTTGTGAATGTGTATAGACAGGAATGAGCAAATTTTGAATAGTATATAGTGTCAGACTTGTTTTTTAATTTGAGAAGGATTAGTTTACATGTTAATTAAGAATTTTAGTTTTCAGCTGCCTTATTAGAATATTCAAAATGTTAAAGCTGTCCAGTTCTAGTGCCCAAATTGAACTAGACATTAAAGTCGTTGCTGTGGATTAGCATGGCCCTAAATTTCAATACCGAATTGTAAAGTTGCTGAGAAAATTCTCAATAATTAGTTTTTGGGTTTTATTTATTGTTAAAATACAGTTTCTGGTAAACACAAAAACAGGTCAATATTTATGTAAGACCTAAGCACAGGTTTTGTTTTAAAACCTGTCTTAGCGTTGTGTTAGCAATTAACAAGCTCTTTTTTCAGGGTTGTCCTCAACTAGACCTATGTATAGGCACATATTTCCCAGGGTACGTACGGGGGAGAGGTGCAGAAGGGCAGCCAGCTCTGCAGCATACTTACCCATCCCTCCCTCAGAAGCCCCTCTAGTGGCCTTTCACTTGCAGTAAGATTTTGAAGTGAGCCTTAGAGGGAATTGGGATTTTTGTTTTCAGCTTGCTCCTGATTTTACCACCATTCTCTTCCTCTGTTTTAAGAACGCGGACCAGAGATGATATTTTATCTAGACGTGAAAGATCAAAAGATGTTAGCCCCCCCAGTAGATGGTCTCCATCCAGAAGAAGGTCTCGGTCCCCCATTAGAAGGAGGTCTCGTTCACCCCTTCGACGCAGCCGATCTCCAAGAAGGCGGAGTAGGTCTCCTCGGAGGAGGTAAAGGCACACTGCATTTTTTAATATATTTTGTAAAATACTACTAAAAGATGGCTATCTTTTGTGCAAAAAGGTGATGCATTTTTTTGCCCACATTTATATATGCTAGCATGGTTGAATTAATTTTGTTCTCCATGAATTTATTTGTCTTATTACTTGGAGTCATTATGTACCTTGGTGTTTTATGAATAGATTTTTCTCCTTCTCTTCAAAAAAACAAACCAAACCAAAATCCAAACCCTCCTTACTGTTACCAGGGATAGAGGCCGAAGAAGTAGATCTCGCCTTCGAAGGAGGTCCAGGTCACGTGGTGGCCACAGACGAAGGAGCAGAAGCAAAGCTAAAGAAGACAAATTTAAAGGTAGTCTTTCTGAGGGTATGAAAGCTGAACAGGAGTCTTCATCAGATGAAAAGTAAGAATAAATTTCTAACTTGCACTGATTATCTGAAAATACAGATCCACTGATACTGCGAATGAATTGATATTTTTTGGGTGGTTGTCATCTAAAACCTTAATCATGTTTTAGTACTTGTGATCTTGTGAAATTACTATTGGGATGATCTGAAAAACTTTAGAGTATGCAAGAAACACCAGGACCTGTTGGCTAGTGGGCAGACCTGAGGGGATGATACAGTGTTAAGTTTCTAAATTCAACTTGATCAATACCTTGTGAAAATATTTGGTCTGTTTCCTGAAGCTTATTCCTTGAGGAAAAATGGTAATAGCTGAAAGGGTTAATTGCTATCTGCAAATCTGTTTTATATTTGCTAAATATCTACTTAATTAAATTGCTCAAGCGTATGCATTCTTAACCAAATAATTACTAAGGAAGAATGATGGAATGAAAATGAAGAAGGTTTTTTTCTTTCTCTTTAAAAACAGTTACTATTAATTGTTTGCAGTTAAAAATGAGATACACAAAGTCCCAATGAGATACCAGAAGATAAATTTTCTCTGTAAGGAGATGTAAATACACACACTGGGCTTTAATACACCTTTGCTTTCTGAGTCAGTTGAACAGCTATTGTTTAATACATTGTGTGCTTTCTACATAGAAGAATGACATTTGGTAAAATTCAGTAGATAATTCTATGTTTATGATGTTACATTATAAAATAAATGTATTTTTATAGTCTTGAAGACTTTGATTTGGAAGAAGAGGATGAAGAAGCCGAGATAAGACAAAGAAGATTACAGCGGCAAGCAATTGTTCAGGTACCTGGTTATATTATCATGTGGGCTACAGAAAGTAATTTTATGTTTTTAGTGTAGAATGTTGTGATAAAGGAAGGCTCTTTGCTCGTTACTACATTATGTTAGTAATTACTGTATTTTTTCCAATTAATTTATTGTAAATGTTGGTCTCCATTAAACTTTACACTCCTATTGCAACAGCATGGCTTTTACAACTGAAGCAGCTCTTCTGTCAGCCATTTTTGTGCTACAGTTGGACGTTCTCTGACAGTCCTATGATGTTAAAAAAAGTTCTTCAGTTATTTTAATCTGTAGGTTTTCTTCATAGCTGTATCATTGATATCATTCTGTCAATATAGCAAAATGGTCAGTTGTTTCAAGTAGAATTTATCCTTCTCCATTTCCAAAACTTTGTAAAGCCACTAACATGGGTTCCCCCTTCATAAATATAGATGATATATTCAGTTACACATGTGAGTTCCCATGAACTTTGTATTCCTGATAAGAAGGTAATAGTAATGACTGTAATAATGTGATTGAGACCCCTGAAAGGGAGCTGTGGCAAAAGGGGATGTAATTCTACAGCTCGAATCGGGTATCTTTTTTTTATTTGGCTCACAGCTACAACATAGTAAGCAAAATGCTGTGGCTTATTTACTTAGTATTTAGTTATAAAACCACTGTTTATAATGTGCTGCTTATTTTAAGCAGCACTAAAAATAGCATTCATGATTTGACTGCTATGCAAAGCCCATTGTAAAATCCTTCCAGAACTATGACTGAGCAAAACCATATAAAGTAAATTATTTTTAAAGGCAGGTTACACCTGTTGTTGGTCCATGCAGGAAGCAAAAACAATGGGAAACCTCTGTTTGTATTATTGAATAGTTCGACCTTGATAAGTGAGTGGTCTCAGCATTTGTTCATTTTGATTTTTAACTTTTGGGAGAGGAAATGACATTTGTATACTTTCATATTACTTAAAGTTTAAAAAAAAATAATTTGTACAGGTGTTGTCTTGAACTTTTTTAATGCATCTGAACTTTTTCAACAAGAATGAATGAATAAACAGGATTTCCAATTCAAATAAAAACCCCTGAATCTAAAAACTACTTTTCTGTAACATAACACTAATAAAAATGGGAAAGATTCTAGGATGAAAGATGTAAAATCATTAATTTGTCCTTAAAGACTTCAACACATGTTAGAATGGTTTATTTTACCTCTACTGACATTTTGTCACGAACAACAAAATAGTTAATCTTCAATAAAAATCAGTTTTTAAGGAAATAGAGACACATGAATTTTTCAGTCTTGTTTTATGCTCTGGGTTGTGGTGTGTTGTGGTAGAATAATTTTCAGAAGGTCTATCCCATTCTGCAAATAATCCATTGCTTTTAGAGGTGTAGATGATTATGAAAGCAAAGATTAAGGTTTAGCACAAACTGTTGAAAAGGTGAGTGTAAAAATGTTTAAATTGTGATAAGCTGTGATGGTGAGATTAATAATTAGATTTCTTTTTAGAAATACAAAGGCCAGACAGAAGACAGTAATATATCTGTACCATCTGAACCAAGCAGTCCTCAAAGCAGTACGCGTAGTCGCTCGAACTCACCAGATGACATCCTAGAAAGAGTAGCTGCTGATGTTAAGGAGTACGAACGAGAAAACGTGGACACATTTGAGGCGTCAGTAAAAGCCAAGCACAACCTCATGACAGTTGAACAGAACAACGGTAAGAATCTGAAATCTCACTGTATAGTGCAGGTTATGAAAGCTCAGACATTTTGCTTAGTTTCCTTACTATACTTCAGGACTTGGCAGTAGATTGACTTTTTGGACAGAATTTGAGAATTTCCACAAATATTACATACTGACAACGTTAAAATACAGCTTGCTTGTAAGGAGGAGGAGAATGCAAACGGAACACGTTCTTTGTATTTCTAGTAACTCTTAACACAATACAATGTGTCCTGTACATTTGGAAGAGTAAATAACGATGTCTGTCTTTATAATTAAGAATTACCCTTTTAACTTCCAAATTTTTCTTTTCACTTACGCATGTTCTTTTCGTAGAAGCTTAATATAGTCCTAGTCTTTACTTCGGGGTGGGTTGGGAACTGTGCCCCTTTTGTCCCTTTTTTTGGTCAAAACCACGGTGTCGGACAAGTGTAAGTGGGTCTGTAGTCATTTATAGAATGATTAAAGCTTTTGAAAGTCAATGCTAGTAAGTCCATTTTGGTGGCATAATTTCTTGGAGAAGTGGACATTTCCTCCTCTTCCTCCCTGCACGTGATCATTATATATTATTACACAGCAATACTGAAATGAAATACATCTTGATACAAAACCGGCCTTGTGCCTGCTGTGGTAAAAGGAACATAAAGCATCTTGCAGTGCAGCCTGTAATACTGAAAATCAGGGGGGTTGGTTATTTTTTTTCACTGTCTTTTGAAAGTGGATTACTGTACATCTTAAAGTAGTCAAAGGTGTGCCTAGTTGCTGTGTGGTCGTACTTTGAGCTCGTTTTCCCTACATCAGTTTCTTTTTGCAGTTTAATTGCAACAGCATGCTGTTTAACAAGGGCTGTGAAAGCTGCCCAACCCCTCAGGAAATAGTTGGACGGTTGGTTTGTATTTCGTGTCATGCACTAAATGTATCCCTGGGGGCTCAATACACTATCCTCTAGTGGATGCTTCTCTTCGAAGTAATAAAGCTGCATCTCTTTGGGACCGGTGTACTGCCCTGTAGTTTGTACTGGTCTACCCTTGAGCAGTGTGTGTTCAGATTGTTCTCTTGCAATGGAGGTAGAAAGGAACTACCTTACGCACTTTTTCTTGATTTACATACTGCAAATTTAGACTTAGTCTTCTTGTATGTCTTTTTACTTTTTTGTCGAGGCATGTACTGCTTTATAATTTTGTCCACCAAAGCATATGAAAATATAGCTGTTAACTATGTAGATATTTTTAAGATATGAAAAAGGTTTGGTTTTGAAAACAGAGCAGTTACTCTAAAATCTGGCAATTTTCACGTATGGGTAAGATTCGGGGTTGGAGGTGGCTATAACAGATGGAAGCAGTGGATCATCTTTCTTTGTACGAGCTATTTTTTATTTCTATCCTGACCTCATACAGAGCCAGGATAGTAAGTTCCTACAGAACTAGTTAATAACTCATTGTAGCCCAGTGCAAGTGTGAGTAACTGGAACTAAAAAAGACATTTGAGGAAGTTGCTGGAAGGGTCTGTCTGTGAAATGATGGTGTAACCTGTCTCCCCATAGTATCAGGTGACAGGTCTATACCTTGAAACAACTGTGTCAGTGTGATGGATGAGAGTTTTTGATGCTGTTGAAAGATTTCAGTCTGGTTATTTTGTATGCATGTGGTTGGCTGTATACATCCTGAGACCTGAAGCACCTGAGATTAACCATTTATTTTTCTCCATTGCTTAATACCCTCGAGGGAGTGCCTGTGATTTACCATGGTCATGAGGGGATGCTACCATAATGCGTGTTACGAGATAGTTTGAAGTTTACTTGTTTTCACTAATGTGTACTTAATCTATATTTGTCTGCTTTTATCAACCAAGTAAAATGTCTTTGGAACTTTAGAGATGATAAAAAGGTGAGAAAGGGATTATCTTGCCCACGTTAAAAATGTTTCTCTTAAATGTAAGAGTAAACATTGTCTTTGACTAAAAGCTATGCGTGAGGTCCTTTTTTGGCAGGGTTGAAGAAAACATTTTCCAAAGACACATCTTTTGGGCTTTACAGCTTTGTTTTTGAGTAAAATACTTTGTCAGCAGAAAAGCCTGAATTTTATATTGAAACCATGTCTGTATTGGTTTTTATACATAGACATTCATTCTAGGTTTCTTTTTATACATAAACATATATAAATAGATATATAGAGAGAGTATATTTATAATATATACTATATAGATATAGTAATTATCTGTAGGGATCACATAAGTATGTACTACTTTTGCTACTACATGAATTATTTGAAAGCTATTGTACTTAATTTTTCAAGGAGATACAAATTTTTGAGTGCTTTGAAGAACTTAACCAATCTTGAGCTTTGTATTTCTAGACTGTAAAATGGTATTTGCTAGAAACATTAGTAGAGCCACCTGTTTGCCAACATACTGACCTAAGATTATATTGTAAAGATACCAAGTCACGAATTATACTGGTAACAGAGTTAGTGGTTTGTCATCTTTTTCATGTTGAGTAATCTAGATTTCATTTTTAAGGTTCAGCGCAGAAGAAGCTGCTAGCTCCTGATATGTTCACAGAATCAGATGATATGTTCGCTGCATACTTTGATGTAGGTAATTCTTGGAGATGAAATATATGACTTTTTTGCTTCATTTTTTATTAGAGAATTACTGTCACTTGAGGTTTGTGGGAACTTTGATTTGTAAGAGGATGTGTAACTGAGTGGATAATATGTTCTGAATCTTTTGATCAGCCAAGGCAAAGTAGCTCTTAATTAGTATTTCAGTGAAAGAAAACCTGCTGAAATTAGTGGGAGTTTGGCCAGAGTAAGCAATTGGGGAATTCACCTGCTGTTTGGATAGGGCCTATAGTGGCAAACAGTAATAAACCTATTTCTAAGTTAAGCTTTATGTTAATATTACCACGCTGCACTGTTCTAAATAGGTGCTTTTTTTCAGAGATTCATGTATGGTTAATTAAAAAGTGTATGTAAGGTATCTTAATTTCCTGATGATGCTGTGTTGGAGTAATGTGGTGATTTGTTTGGTGGGGTTTGTTGGTTGGTTGGTTTTGGTTGGGGCTGTTTTTTAAGAGATACATTTCCTGGTTTTACTTTGCCCTATTCCACCAGTTTTTCTCTAAATGTGCTGAAGTGGCCTGTGAATATGGGCAGTCCAGTGACCAGTTTTGAGACTTTTCTTGCCATTCTCTGTAAATCTACCTCATCGTTGCTGATGTACAACACTTGAGACAACAGTCTCAAGACAACAACTTTCCTCAAGTTAGAAATTCTCTAGTTATTTTTCGGTGATGACAGGTAAAACCTATTTGCTATGGCAGAAGCATTGGTGACAAAAGGCTGCCATGGTGGCACTCTAG
This sequence comes from Falco peregrinus, assembly GCF_023634155.1. Lineage (NCBI taxonomy): Eukaryota > Metazoa > Chordata > Aves > Falconiformes > Falconidae > Falco > Falco peregrinus. Next base: position 93,511,041 of record NC_073723.1, read on the forward strand.
TAACACTGGTAATAATAATAAAATAAATCAAAACCACTTTGACCTGGAAAAAGATAGATACTTGAAGGATAGTGAAGAGTGTGTGTGTCATTTTAAAGATTTGAAAGTTACAAGTAGAGATATATATGGCTTGTAAGTATGCAATCCCCCTTCCAGAAACTGTTGTTCAGTTGAAGATTTTCATTACTTTACAGATTTTAATTTGTGATAATATATTGCTAAATTTGTTCAGAGATGTCAATAGCAATTTTAGTAATATTATGATTGTAAGTGTAATAGTATGAAATCTGTGAAGTGGCATTGAATGAACAGAAATTCAAGGCTTAAACAGTTACATTTTCCTTGCAAATTGCTAAACTTCTTTACTACAAACATACTGTAAGTAAAAAATCTTCTTCAGATGGTCCAAAATGTGCATTCTAACATGACTTGTATAAATTCCTCCTGAGTACTAACTGAAACTTTTCCCATTAATTTTTAATAATAGTTCTATTGGTTGGACCTCATCATCTTCCCTTGTATCAGTGTATAGATACTGGTATGTAAATAGCATTTTGTGTTCAGTAGTTTCTCTCTCCTACAAGATAAGTGTGTTTGTGCTGTGGAGAGGAACAGTGTTTCAGTAGGAAAAAAGGGGGTTTGATAAGTAAACATCAAGGAAGAACATAGAGCATACAAGCAAAGCTGTTACTTTTCTGTTTATTTCAGAGTGCTCGTCTAAGGGCTGCTGGGTTTGGAAAAGACTTCAAAGAAAACCCCAACCTCAGGGATAACTGGACTGATGCAGAAGGCTATTACCGTAAGTTCTATCTGTTGATTGGCAGGGACAGCTAGAATGAGGATGCTGAATGGAAAAGGTCCTCATGTAAAAGTACTGAAATGTTACTCTAGTGTAGATGTACCACGCGTGCCCTGACTGACTGTGTAATGTACTGGATGAAATGATCATGCAGGTTTTAACCTCGCTTACAAAAAGACTCCAGACTTCCAGAATCAGTTTGTTCCCCATAATTTCCGTAAAGCTAGGTGATAGAAGACATTGCACATTATGAAATGAAGTGATTATACCATTACCCTCTTCTTCTGAAATTTAGAGAGTGTTAAAATTTCATTATATATGTCACTTAACTTTAAATTGCTTGATTTTATCCTTCAGGTGTTAATATAGGTGAAGTTCTAGATAAACGTTACAATGTCTATGGTTACACTGGTCAGGGAGTCTTCAGTAACGTAGTGCGAGCCAGGGACATGGCAAGAGCAAACCAAGAAGTAGCGGTTAAAATCATCAGGAACAATGAACTTATGTAAGTAATGTTTTTGTTCACTGATAATAATACAGTGTATGTAACAGTTGGACGATTTCCATGTTGTGATTTGAATCTCCCTTTGTTTCAAGTGAAGTAACAGATTACAGCTGTGATTTCCTGCCTTTTCTGCTAATATGAGCCAGATAATGGGAAGCGCTTGAGGACTATGTATCCACACTTCTTTACAGCTATCACAGGAAGAAGAAGGGTACTTGCATTTTCATCAAGCACTTTCTCATTTGCAAAACTGCAGGGAACAGTGGTAGCAATACGAGGCCAGCCCAGCCCTAAAATTATTGAGATGGGAGTTGTGGACTGTAAAAAAAACTTTGTTTTGATGGACCAAATCGATTTGTCAGGCGTATGGGTTGGATCCTAACTGATCACCTGTAACTTACAAAAAGACCTGTGTACATTATTTATTTTTGTATAGTCTATATGTTTACATGTATATAAGATATATGAAAAGGAATGGGACTCTCTGTTGGCAAAAAATTTTTTTTGAGATCTTTCAGAATAACACAGTTTAATAGATCATACTTTATGTGAGGACTTACCTATAATGCTGTATTAAGTAACTGCTGCTGTATTTCTGCAGTTGTATATTATGTTCTCTTCCGTTAAAGACAACTTAAATAAAAATATTTTCCATGCGTTTTACCTTGGAGGTTTTAAAAGTTGACTTGCTGTGTGTATAACTGTGTTATTTTGAGTTATATGAATAGGTATCTGGAAAAGTTTTAAAAAAGGAGGGGGGTGATAAGCTATTTCAGTTTGGTGTGTTGTATCATTAAGTTTGGGTGTGTACTTGACTCTTAAAAGTCTTAAGCTGAAAACTTTTTGTAATAATGTATGTGGTTAAGTACTTCTTTAAAAAACTAAACTTCTCGAGCGAGTGCTGTTTGAAACTAAAATGTCATATCACAGGAGGAAATCTTAATTTTAGCTTTACATGCAACCAGGAGGGAGGAGGAAAAGGTTAACCAGAATACAAAGGCACAATGAGGATCAGGGAATTAAACAAACTTACCCAATGTGTCGACTCTGACAGCAAAAGACTGTTGTGATTTTTTTTCAAGACGTGGTGCATTAAGTAGTGACAAGACACTTCTCATTTCTGGATAATTATAACCGCACTAGTGAATGTCTGGATTTTTAAAAAGGTATTAGAATTTCACTGGTTTTCCTTTATAATCATATTTCTTTGTTTTCAGGCAAAAAACTGGCCTAAAAGAACTGGAATTTTTGAAGAAGCTCAATGATGCAGATCCTGATGACAAGTTTCATTGTCTACGGTTGTTCAGGCATTTCTACCACAAACAACATCTCTGTCTGGTATTTGAGCCACTCAGGTAAGATGACAAATGTTTGGGGTTCTCTGTAAAAAGTAATGTACTATTGAGTGATCTTTACTTTTTTATTTTGGCTATTGTTTTGATACCTTGTTCTATTGCCAAGATTCAAAAACGCATGGACCTTTAAAAAAAATATTATCTGGAGGCACAAATTGACGAACAGAATGCTGAAGTATTGCTGATGTACTTAAAGCATCATTGTGAATTTTCTGCCTGGACAATATTTGAAATAAAATAATGTATTATTAAAAATGGGGCATCTCACCAATGCTGCTCTTTTTTTCTTTGGTTTGCAGGGCACAGGGGGGCTTGTGTGTATGTCACAATATTCTTGTTAGTTTTCATAATTAATTCGCAGAGAAGTTCAGCAAGCGCTGTATATTCTGTGAAGAGTACATATATAACAACGCTCTAAGGAAGAAAATTGTTACGGTGGTTTCTTTGCATGCTCAGTTTTCCTTTAAATAATTAAGGTCTTATGACAGGTTAATGGCAGACACTATTTGATGGTAGATGTGGATATATTAATTGCCTTAGTTCCCATTCCCACTTAGAGACATCAGTTGTTCTTATCCTGAGTTTTCTGTGTATGTCATTTTAATTTTTGCCATATTTCAGGTGAAGATAAGTTGTATGCTGAAGCAATGCAAACTTTATGAAATTGCTATTATATTTTCATAAATAAGCCATACAACAAATTATTATTTTTGTGCTGCACTATCTCTTTATAACACACTTGAACATTATTTATATCCAGTGATGGTTTTGTCCTGGAATTATGCTCTTTTTATCTGCTGTTTAAGTCACCAAAAAATCACCTTCTCAACTTGTATCTTTTGCATACTTCCTTCCTTATTTATTTCTGAAGAAAGCAAGTACAAAGGCTTTACAGTTATTAAGAAAATGCTGTTCATGTGCAAATAAATCCACTCAAATTAGTCTTGATTAAGAATGTGTTGTGAATTAAGCCAGTCCAGTCTAGTAAGTAATTATACAATATAGGAAGTTTGTCTTACAGTTCAGGAAGCCACTATGTTTGTCTTTGGTAAGCTTTTCTGTTCTTTCTCTCTTCCTTTCTTTTAATAGTATGAATTTACGAGAGGTGTTGAAGAAGTATGGGAAAGATGTTGGCCTCCATATTAAAGCTGTGCGTTCCTACAGCCAGCAGTTGTTCCTGGCTTTAAAACTTCTTAAAAGATGCAATATCCTACATGCAGATATTAAACCAGATAATATTTTGGTAAGTAATAAATAATTGAAACTTATTTTGCAGAGTCTATATTGGAAAATTAAATATTTACAATTAATATAATTCTTTTAATTTAGATGAAGTCAAATTTCACTTTATCTGAAAATGTTAGGGATTCATGTTTTGATACAAGATGCTATTGTGGTATAAATAGAAAGAAGTATACAGCATCTAAATAAAATCTTTTATTCAATACAGTCTTTCTCAAACAAACCTGCATCCATGCATTTCTTTATAGAAAGCATACCTTCCAGTGTTCTTTCTCAGGAGAAATCTTGGGACTTTTTCCATCAGTAGTTGAAAAATGTTCTTGCTTTCTGTAAAATGGAAGTAGGTGGTTTGAGTCTGGATGGAGATTTTGTTTGTGTGAATGAGATAATGGCAGAAAGTCCTTGATGCCTTTTTCCTCTTCTGTTTCCATTAAACATTCTGCGGGTTAGCAGGGTGTGAGATCTACAACAGAGGAATCAAACACATTTCCTTTGATTTTCTTGGTGTCATCCCTGTGACAAACTCGTATTTTTATTTGATTTAAAATGTTCTCTTCTTGCCACCACAGCAGTAAAATTTACTATGTAAGCATGGGTTATGTAAATAATATGCTGTTTTATGAGTGGTACTCCAGATACTAGAATTAGAAGTCTAAACTGATACAATTTCAGTATCTTGAATGAAATCTGGATCCACCAAGGATATTTTGGTAAAGGAAAAGTATGTGAAACTGACCTTTTTGTGTTTTGTAGGATCTCAAGACATTAACTGTCACTTTCAATTAAGAAAGTTTCACAATTTCCTCAGAATACAGAGAGGAAGGATTGAAATATGGGAGGAACTTCCAATTTAAAGGCTGAATGCTTTTCTTATCTCAGACTTTATGTATTGTCACTTTCACAGTGCTATTGGCAATTCTGTCTACAAATAGTGCTAATGGATATTTACATTTAACTTTCAGGTGAATGAGTCTAAAACGATATTAAAGCTTTGTGATTTTGGATCAGCTTCACATGTCGCAGATAATGACATCACACCGTATCTAGTTAGTAGATTTTATCGCGCTCCAGAAATCAGTAAGTACCTTTGTACTGGCTACATGTATCATAAGCAGTATACTTAACGTAGCTATATACCATACCAGTACTAGCAAATGAGAATTTGACTTGAATTTACTCTCTGTTTGGTCTTAGCAAAACACCACTCTGGAAATATGATGGCAGTCAAAAATTCAGACTTTGAAAGCATGCTTGTGTGACTCTTCATGTATGTTGGTGGTCAGCTCAGTGAGGACAGGGAGAAGTCATTCTGATTGGTTATAGTTATGTTTTAATTTAGAGGTATTGTTCTGACTTCTTGTTTTTTTACTAACTTAATTCATGCTGATTAGTTTGGGTGTTAGGTAAACACCTCCCTTTCTAAAATAGGGATACTGTAAAAGTTAAGTCTGCGTCCTTTTAGGGTAACTTCTTATTCCTAAGAGGAGGAGCACCAATATAATTTACAAATTGGAAACTGTTCATCTGTCTGGTTTTGTGATATTATACTGTTTAAGGCTCCTTTATGGAATTAACTGGAATTGCTCTGTTTCAGTTATAGGAAAAATCTATGACTATGGTATAGATATGTGGTCTGTAGGCTGCACATTATATGAACTTTATACAGGAAAAATACTCTTTCCTGGCAAAACCAATAACCATATGTTGAAACTAGCCATGGATCTCAAAGGAAAGATGCCAAACAAGGTAAGGAAAATAAGTATATGATTTCTAATTAATATCTGAAACTGCTAAAATGAACAGTAGAACATACTTCCTTTTTTCAATCTGCATTCTGTTTCTTATCGTGTACATCTTCTCTTAACAGCAAGTAAATATCAGACTTCATTCTGACTGTATAATTTATATTGATTTAAAATCTTATGAAGTGAAAGTATACAGCTTCTTTTTCATAGACTAAGTATAAAGTGAAAGCAGAAAACTTCTAAGCACTGACCTGAAAAAAAAATACGTAAGTCAATGTAAGATCCTGTGTCTTTTTCAACTGGTTTGAACTGTATTTTTTTTTTAATTCAATCTAAATATTTCTTGCTGTCCTTTTGATATATTTTTCATTAGTTTCGAATTATTCATGTTCCAATAAGTTAGTAGACATCAATGCTAATTGTGGAATTTGTAAAACACAGAGAACTTGCCTGAAACTCTTGCCTTTCCCTCATTTTCCAGATGATTCGAAAAGGTGTGTTCAAAGATCAGCACTTTGATCAAAATCTCAACTTTATGTATATAGAAGTAGATAAAGTGACAGAGAGGGTAAGTCCTTAATGTGTTGACTAACATTCATTTTTTCCAAGCTTTCTTACTATTATGACCTTTCAAATGTATCTTGTCCTCTTAATTAAAGATAAGATTTTTACAAACTGTTAGAATGTCCTTTCGTGGTGGTATGGATAAGATACATAGTTGTAAACTGGCAACAGAGATTTTTAATTTCCCCCCCCTACTATTTAGGAACACGTTTAAGAGAAAGCTGAGTTTTATCTTGGTAGGTGCACAGGGTACCTCCACATAATCTAACCTTAAATTACTAATAAAAGAAATTCTGCCTTTATTTTGGAGAAGGACGTCCAATTCCAGTATGATATGCTTATGTTGTAGAAGATCACTATTACTTTCTGTATCATTTTAACATAGTATATTTATTGCGAATCACAGAATTAGGGGATTTCACATAATCACAGATATTTCACAAGATCACTATTACTTTCTGTATCATTTTAACATAGTATATTTATTGCGAATCACAGAATTAGGGGACTTTTCCACATGAAATTTTGATGTTTTCCATTAACCGGGATGTTAGGTTCGTGTATGCACTGGCTGTTGGTGAAGGATGCAGCCTGGCCTGCCCCTGACAGTATTATTTCTACTTTTCCTTTGCCCACATGGGGATTTATGAGGCCGTATGATGAGGAAGGGCATTGCTAATCAGATCTGAGAGAACCCTGCAGAGAAGTTGCTGCTGAAGCTCTGTAACAGGGATAGGGGGGTTTGTGTGTTACTTCCGTTCTACAAGGTTGCCATTTTTGTATTTGTAGGAGAAAGTTACTGTTATGAGCACCATAAATCCAACCAAGGACCTGTTAGCAGACTTGATTGGGTGCCAACGACTCCCTGAAGACCAGCGTAAAAAAGTGCACCAGCTAAAGGACTTGTTGGACCAGATTCTAATGTTAGACCCAGCTAAACGAATTAGCATCAACCAGGCTCTGCAGCACGCCTTCATCCAGGAAAAAATTTAAACCAGATGAAGAAGTTCAAAGGGTTTGAGTAATTAAGATACAAAGACTGAAGAAATTTCACAGCAGTTATTAATGTATATAAACATAAATATTTCCCCTGCAAAGTTGAGGAAGAGATGATACATTTGAATTAACATCAAGGCTGATATTTCTTTTAGAAATGTTAGAGTAATTCTGTTTTGTGTCTTATGTGAAAATTTTCACTGTAGAACTCTTTTAATTGCCAAGACTGCACAGAAGTACAATGCTAATGTATATGGTTGCAGTTCGTATATATTATAAAAAGAAAAAAGCATCTGTTATAAAAAAAAAAAAAGGAAGAAAAAAAAAAGAGCAGTAATACTGGGTGGTTGATTTGTTTTTAGCAGACTTGGCTTCATTTTTGTCTTTAAAAAATGGCCAGCATAAATGCTGTTTATATTCACATTTTCCTAGGTGTGTGTGTGCAGGCCACAGCAGCATGCCCTTGGTGTAGTCAGTGCCGAAGGGGGTCTGTTCCTTCTTGAGCCTGCCCGCAGGGATGGTCTCCTCTTTTAAAGCAGGTTGTGTACAACTTTCAGTACACTGAAGGTAAGCTAACCCATCAACATCACCGGTGTTTAAGCTGTTATTTTACTGGAAGAACTGACAAATGAGAGACAATAGCATTGTGGCAGAATTCCCTGCATGTTTGATAAATGATCTTGTTTTATTTTCTGGCATTGCAACCGTGGCATAGTTACAACTTCTGTTCTGTTCATCACATTTAAAACTTTGAAAGTGCGCACTTGATGGATAGAGCGCCTTCAGTGTACTGTTTCTTATTACTTTAATTTTTTTAATCAACTTGCTATAGACTTTGTATACATTTTGTTAAATACAGTTCACTATGACATAGAACCAATACTTACAGAAGAGTTTTCATTTAGTAATTACGTATGTTGGGATCTCATTCGAAAGACCTTATATCTAAAGGATAGATAGACAACATAAGGAAATTTTTAACTATTTGTATGTCATTTTGAAAGTGTACTGCTTTATGCTAAAAGTGTTTCATTTGTTCATTGTTTTCATTATTTGTGATCATGTTGTCTTTCAATACAGGCATAAACCTTCCACTCTTGAACAAAGCAGCTGCTTTTTAAAAGCGGTAATTGCTTCTTTACCTTTTATTTCTTTTGTAAATGAAGCTTTTCTTTAAGAAATGTGACTTTAAAGTGTTGTCTCTTGCATAAAACAGTTGACACTTACTTATTGTAAAGTGAAGATTGTTCTGCTGCATGTAAAGTGGACCATGCAGATTTCTGTATGTTTTCAGTATGCATCATTAGATAATAAAGTCTTTTGTGAACAAGGCATTTGTAGCCATTTTTAAAAGAATCTGTCTTCAGTGATGGTAAATCAGGTAATCCGTAAGAACCACCCCTGCATTTCCTATTAATCATTTAATTAAAGGGATTATTAAACATTATGATCTTTGGGAGAGCTATAGGCTATGTTAATTAGATATATAATTATCACTGCTTAAACGAAAACAAAGCAAAAAGCCCTACAGATACTGTCTGTCTGCTTTCATTGTAATGAAATTATTCCTGTAGGACATGGGATTAAATTCAGGCTTTAACTAATGTTTGTGCTGTTTTTCTCACTTTTCCTTTTGATGGTGCTGAAAGAGAAAAAGGAAAGCGAGTCACAGGCCACTCAACGCCTACTCCATGGGTCTGATTTGCTGAGACACCAACTTCACCTTCCTAACAAGGTTATTTCTGACAGCATGTGTAGATAAACATTTAGCAACAAATTAAAAGAGCTTGAAACATTTGAGTTGGTTATACAGGGTGAGGAAAACAGAACCAACTTTTCAGGTCTATACTGCTGTTCTAATGTTCTGTTTGACAATGTTAAGAAGTCACCTTTTCGTTTTTATTAACATATCCTGACAAGCTGTGAAAACCCCACTGGTTTCACGTACTTTATGATACTTCTTTGAACTAAGAAGGGTTTTTGTATCCATCTAGGTACATAATGGCAGCAATCATGCACTCTTAGTGCACTCAAGAATGGAAAAATGACACAAAGCAGTCATTCTGCTGGTGGGGAATACCCCACCGAGGAGATGTAATGAACTAACTACGAAAACAAGCAGGAGATGGGTGGTTTTGTATGCCTATTTGGAACCTTCAGCCTGTCTCTTCTCAATTTATATTGTAAAATACTTAATAAAAAATAATCTCTCCTTATTTCAACATATTAAGGTATCTTGTTCATACAGGAAATGAAAAAAATTAGCTTTCACGTTTAATGAAACACTAGTTGCTTGCTAGCTAAATACAGAAAGTACCTTGCACTTTTAAACGTAGGCAGCACCTCTGAGGGCAGTTTTACACAGATGTAGTAGTAGCTTATTCTTTCTGTTGCTTTGTACCTTATTCTTAAAATAGGAGTATAAAACAATGAAATGAGGTGGTGATACAGGAACAAAGCAGTAGAAAAGATGCCCCTTAATGCCTACAGAACTGTTTTAAGCTATTCTGGAGAAGCATAAAGTTGCTCGTTTACTTGTTCTTTGTGTTGTAGGTGCAGCTCAAAAGAAGATGATGGCTACCGGAAGACATGAACAAAGGTTTCTGTCCTATAAGATATGAAAAATACTCTTCATGTAGTTCTGTCTTAATCTTTTGGTTTCCAGCATTCCAATGTAGAATTGATTAACACTGCTGCAGTACTGATAATTCCTGAAACAGACTGTTTACTGTATTAGAATTTGCTATGTAGATGTGGGTTTTTTCATTTCTGGTTGAAGAGATTTATTTATTTATTTATTTATTGTGATTAAATGTAGGTAAATAGGTATTACTGTTTAAATGTAGTTTTCTTAAAATGGTAGAATGATCAGTACAAAACCTGTGAAATTTAGGAAAAAATCTCCCATTATATTTGGTTAAAATATGTCTGTTTTAACTAGTAAATACTGAAACAGGTGATGCACTTTCTTCTTTAACTTCAGCAGGTTCATTATTTATTTTAATTCTTTCCAACTACTGTTGATACAGAGAATAGCTGATGGGTTATTCAAAACAAGTGGATTTCAGTCCTCCGTCCAGTGTCAGCTTCAGCTGATACTTCTTGTTCACAATAATAGAAAATCTTTAGTTCTGGCTTCAAAAGCCTCTGGAATCAAGGACTTAACTGACAGTCTTGAGGAACCTCTCCAGTTTTAGGCAGTACCTGTCCCGGTAGCCTGTGCTCTGAGTAGAGCTGCTGCAGTCAGCTGAATTCCCATGGCTGCAGCTTGGCGCAAACAGAAGAGCTGTGCAACAAGAGTTTTCATGTTGAATGTTTCTCAGCTGATCTGAGAGGGAGGATAATTGCTCTTTTTCTCCTGTACATGAAGATGTAATTTGTATCTTCACCTGAGGTCCTACAAATAGAAAGTTTGGCTAAATCTGCTGTGCTGATTTCTGTTCCCTTCTCCCTCATGGTGACAAGGAGCTTCGCATTTAACATCCCTAGTTTGCTAGGCATTCAGAAAAAAAACAAGATACCAGCCCTATGCAGTTAGAATGTGCTTTTATTACCTTGGTGTATACTGATATAATTTAAAAATTAAAAACTGTTTAAGTGTTTTTTGATAGAATGATTCATTTAAAACCTTTTTAATAATACTTTATCTCCATACATAGGGTAAGTGGCCTTAAACCTCTGAAGAGCCTTTATCTGTATATTGACCTGTACACAGAAGGCAGACCAGTCTGTGACACTGCTGGAGATAGAGCAATCTTCTACAGTACGTGTAAAATTGTAACTCGGGTGGAAGGTGTTGGGAAGTGGCAGTTGTTTGAAATTAATAAAGGATGCTTAAAACTTAGTTGCATCCTGTCTTCTGTTGTGTTTACAAATGTCATACTGGAAAGCTGCTAAATATATGAACAATTTTTAAACACACTAAAACCAGTGTAGTTCTTTGAACGGAGTTGTCTGCGTAGGTATCAGAGGTACTACAGAATCTGTGAAAAAGTCTTCCTGAATGTGTGTAGAATGGAGCTGTTGTCTTCATCTCCTGGTTTTTGGAAGCCCTGTCAGTGCCAAAGAATTCATGTGGATTTCACTTTGATTTTCCCACGCCTTTTTTTAATATTTTATAGGGAAGTACTACCACCCTGTATGAGTTGGGAGATGAAAGAATTTAATTGTATTACAGTGAAGGGAAGCCATGTGTATTTATAGATTAATCTTTGTAAGAAAAAAATTGAGGCTAATCAAATGGGAGAAGCAGCATGGTAAAGTGGGATGGAATGTGTATTTTCATTGTACTCATTACGTGGGTACGGAAGTGAAACTACCAAATATACCTCCTAGGCTTTCACATCTTGGAGTTTTTTTCATCCAAATACTTAAATAACTAAAACTTAATATAAACTTGTAACAAATTAAATTACTTTCTCTAAATGAAAAACTTGGCCCTTCCTTCCATGCTATACCTTTTGAATTCTTCATTGTCTCGATTATTCCCTTATAAACACCGATTTTGATGGTTGTGGCCCAGATCTTTCTATAAAGTAGGTATGAGCTAATTATTCATAAAATAGTGAAAGCACAGGGAGAATATTTAGAAAGATTAAGCGTTCGGTTTAAGTTAATGAGAAATAATGTAAAGCTACAGATAAGAAATAAATAGGTCATAACCTGGAAGGTGGATACTGATACAGTCACTGTCTATAACTGTTCCTGGTTTGGTCTTAAAACTGTTACTTTTCAAGTGGGAATGCAACAAATGTGGCTTTGTGTTCTTGTAAAACAGAAACGGGAGAGGGTAACTGGGGACAACCACAATACACCCCATTATAAGAATCGGGCTGATAGTTGCTATCAAGAATAATAAGCAAAGAAAGTCTGTATGGCTTTAAAAACGAGCATGAGCTGGTAAAGGAGGATACTGGGCACAGGAATCTGCAGTCTGCAGAATGAAGAAAACTCTTGACTCATCTGCCCTGCCACGCGCTGTGTGTGCAGGGTGCCTGGTGTTTCTGGGGGGCCGCTTTCTCTCGGAGGTCCCGTTAAGAGCAAGGACAGAATGCCCCACCTGGAGCCCGTGGCACCCCCATACCCAGCCCTCGCTGCATTCACAAGGGGCAAACCAATCCTCCTCCTCCAAAAAGTAAGCACTGTGGTTTCAGTAACGTGTCAGAACCACTAATCCTGTATTGTTACCGGAAATGGATCTTTTCATAGTAAAACTGTCTCTGCCATGTTCTATGAGTCTTTGAAGGCCTCTTTAGACCTGCAGCTGCAGCTGACCTGTTCCTTGTGGTAGGTAGATTTGTCACAGAATCTGGTAGATTATCTGGCAGAAGTACAATTTCTTCAGGAGAGGATGCAGGTGAATTTCTGCATTGATGGAAAGACATAACCACTGTAAGTCATCTGCTGTCTAAGCAGAATAAATGGTAATTGTCTGGTGTTGACATTCTGTGTGTCCACATTTCTAACAGTCCATGGCCACTCTTAACTCTACCACTTGCGAACCACCCTGGCTACATGTGGGTGTTTTTCAGTTTGCACAAGCTGGAAACCTGGCCACTTCGTTACTTGCATCCTGACTGGAGTATAAGGGTCTAAATGGTGCAGCTGCTGCTGCAGATGGGGAAGTAACTCAGGGAAGCAGCCTGCCTGGTAGGCTGCTGGAAATTGTGGTGGTGTCATGGGAAGCCGGCAGTGAACAAGGTGTGGTGCCGAGGAATGTGATTTCCCTCTGCAGCTGGCCTTATTTCAAGCATGGGGCCAGACCAAATGACCTACAGCTTAGAGAGGACTGCTATGATTTGGGATTTTTTTTCTGTCGTTTGCAAAGGTTTATTTACTAGCAGCGTTGATTTTTATGCTGAGTTCCTTGCAATGAATTGCAGAGGTTTTGGTTCTAAAGTAACACAAATGTTGAAGTCTTATCCTTTTATGAGTCCTATACCTCACTGTTACCACAATTCTCACTCAGTGTTTAAAAACCTCAGAATAAATGGGAGAATATTCTTCCTGCAGTTGATTGAATGTGAGCTGAACTCCAGCAAAGAGCAATTATGCTGCTGAGCGCATTACAAGCAGGAGCAGCAGAACTAATGTTTGTGATTTGTGACAAGAACAATTTTCTCCTGCAAATACTCTTGACAGTGGCTTTGAGCTGTCACATTCACCGGTCTCAATTTATCTGTATTCTTTCTGCCCTTAAACCCTGTTCTCAAATGAGGAAGCTGAACTTCACATGCTACCTATAAAAGGAGCTTTACCTTATCTAAATACACCTAGAGCTCTGACATTCTACAAATCTATCTCCTATGTTAAAATAAAGCTCATCCTAAAAACATTATCCGGATGAGATACTTGGTGTAGAACAGCTCTACGTTTGGGCTGCAGCCTTGCCAGGGGAAAGAACAAAGTTCTGCTCAACTAAAACCAAGATGACCTTGTTTACTTGTGTATCTACTAGACATCTGAAAGGGAATGCACAGAACTCCATAAACAATTTTACAAAATTTAGTCTGGATTTAATATCCGGACAAAATAAGCCAGCTGGCTGAAGCAGGTAAAGGCACCGTTCCCTTCAGCTTCTTGAAGGAAGATGGTTCATCACGGCTGAGCAGGAGGAGTGCCAGCAATCACTCCTCCTTTGAACGGTCTCCTGCACACGGGAAAATGGCAGTTTAGCCACTCCTTGGGGGAATTTTAAAGGAACTTAAATCTGCAATGTGCACATGCACAATGCCTATCTGTTTTCCTCCCCTAGGAGGCTTAAATTAAATAAATCTGCCAGGACAAATCTAGGTGCAGAGTTCCCTGCCTCTTTTACAGAACATCCAGGCAGTCTGACAGGATAGGAAATGGGTGATTTCACAACCTGTCTCAAATTGCTCTGCTAGCTCATTAAATCTAATATAGTAAATCCGTTCCTATTTGGAAGTAATTGATCCATTTCTGTTCATAAAGGCTTAGTGAAAAACTCAGCTATGTTTACGAGAGTCTGAAGTAATGCCTAGGTCAACATGCTTCTTTCTTAAGGTTTTTCTTCTTTAAAAATAATGCAGAAATTCTCTTTCCATGTAGTACATTACACAGTATTGCATATATGTGATTAAGAGCAATTTAAGACATCTCAAAGAAGATCTGCAAACCTGAAGAAACAGCTGAATTGTAAAGTAACAAAAACTAGCAAAACTCATGTGTGGGAGGCTCCTGTACACAGACAGAGAAATGAATGCAGTCTAAACACATACTTAATGGCAATAACTCTTTTATAGCAAAAAAAAGATGAAACAAAGTATGCAATTTACTCTTCAAAGTTGAAGGTGGTTTTCTTGGAATAATTATCATAGTTTTCCAAAATCCAGGAGCGCACAGGAACATGTTCTGGTCCTAGATTCTGAGAGGGGGTAAATGTATTTACAGAACTCACGTATGTATTTTATTTACAAGGCCACCCATTATTTGGTCTCAGGCAACAGTCAAGCTCTCCGTAAGCTATTTTACAGATTATTCTATTCATACCAAGGTAAATACAAGTAATTAATTCCACTGGAGTCTGAAACACTTTCAGCCCACACCAGTTTTAGGCAGTTGGAATGTGGCCCAGAGACTATCTAAGTCGTATCACCACATTTACACTGTTTCAATGTATTTAAGTAATACATCTGTAATTAACATGCAGTCTGTATGCTACATTTTATTACTGTTTTACAAATATTTGAAATAAGCTGTAGTTGTAGCGAGGCATCCTCCCTTTGGAAGACAGTATTATAAACAGGTCTTAGAAAGTGTCTCAAGATTCTGGCACATAAAATGAATTAAATTTGATTTTATTTTTTTTTAATAACACAGTTGTGTTCAATTCTGATGAGGTATTACCCATCACTTCTGAACAGTAAGAAAACACTTGCTGGCTTAATTTATAAACCGTGCTAAACCAGCAGTGCTGAACGGGACTCACTCACAACAAGTAGGAATCCAAGAAATTAATATTTTTCAGTACTAATGTATTTCAGTTTTGCCACAGCAAGCTTGAGATTCTACCTTTTTCACGAGGCAAAAGTTTACTCGCTACTGAGCTCTTTCTGAAGAACATTTTGTCCTGTATTACTCATGCAGAATGATACAGAAAGGGTTGGAGGCAGCTGTATTTGGTGGCTGGAACTTTGAAAGCGCTACAACAGCCGAATGAGAGCTTGGTTCAGCAACAGAGCAAGAGGAAGATCTCACCGGTGTATGGTTTGAGTTTAACGTGGTGGGCGTCTCAGAGCTCTCTGGAGAATTGCGTGATGCTCTAACTGCCTTCGCAGCCGAACTCCCAGCGGCGGGTGTTCCACTCTGCACCTGCCTGGCCCACAGCACTGGCAAACACATTTGGAACAGCTCTGCTCACATGTAGAGCAGCTGCATTTTTTTCTGGATCAAAAGCCGTCTGAAGACAGGGAGAATGAAATAGCCCTGGCTGACTGATGCATGGACTTTGAAGAAATAAGGTCGATTGCTGACAACCATCAGGGAGAAGCTGTGAGGTCTTGGTCTTCTCCTGGAATGTAGTCAAGGACTTCATTCCTTCCATTTTAGAAGATGAGAGAACAGTGTCACATCAGAGCCTTCCAGGGACACATCAAAACCTAACTTGTGGTCATCCTATTTTGAAAAGACTGCCTTTAGTAAAGCCTAATGAATGGCAGGGAAGGGAAGAGAAAGGAATATTTTGTTTTCATGTCTGGCTATTAGTTCCTTGGTTGTTTTCTATTGCTTATAGCTTTATCTTTATGCCTTTGAAATATCTAGGCAAACCATCATTTGTCTTTTCATTCTCAGATGCACTAGTTTCTTCCATAAAAAGTCTGTCCTCTGTGTAACTATTTTGTAACCCAAAATTACATTTGGAAACAGAGAGGGGATCTTCAGTACTGCATTCACCAGCAGGCTCAAAGTCAGAAATAACAGCTTTGGTTCCAGTACTGAAAAAATATCCCAGTCTCCTTTTGCCCAACAGATTACTATTGGTGTCTGCTGAAAATTGTTGTAAGATGCTGTTAAATATTCATTCACGTTACCTCCCACTGCATGATTAGCAGCAAAGAAGTTTAAAAGTTATCATGTGAGCTGGAGTTTCCACTGGAGGCTTATGGGTGTGTCCAAGGAAGGAAAAAAAGACCAAAATAAACTGGAGATTCCATTTAGAGGAGGAAAATACACTAGAACTGCAGTAGTGGTTTTTTTTACTGCTGAATCCAGTAAAGACCTTGGCCTTCATTATACTCTGTATGCTAAGGGTGTGTGTCACAAGGAGGAAAGCAGTACTCCACTAGATTCATTTGGAATTTGCTGCTATTTTGATTTAAGCGTATAATAAATGTGGGCTAACTGCTCAAACTGTTTTTCAATGCCTACAAGCAACTAAAAACCAACTCTACTTCCCTCACTCAAGGATAAATGCAAGGTTGCTATTTTTATGAAAATATCAAAAGCTGAACATCCTGCTGCGTTCCCTGTCTTCTGCTTTTCTCTTCAGGGTATTACATATTCAGCTTGCAACTCATCCATTCTATTGTCAAAAAATGTAATGTGAATTTTTATTTTTAAAAAAGTAATCCTGTGCTCTTTATCTTCTACATGAAAACGGGCGCTCCCAAAAGGAACATGCGTTCTTGTAGTCTGCATGAGTGGTGTTCAGCCCCAGAGACTGAAACCGATCCTGTGTAACAGACTTGCAAGTTTCTTCCGGACTCCCAAAGACGGCGCACCCCCAGTTTAGCTCCTTACGCTCCTCGGGCCGGGGGGAGGCTGGGGGAGGCAAAGGGCCTTTTACGTACTGTTCCTACTGGCTTCACAACACAGTATGTATTTTTGCTTTTCTAATAGACCCGTTACAGAACAAAGCGAACACTAGCACAGACCAAGACATCCAAACATAGGTACCAAACTACGCCAATGTACCACCTTCTAGGCTTCCCTCCTTCTTTCCAGCTGACCCTCCATGAAAGGAATCCTACTGTGGCAAAGCACATC
Source organism: Falco peregrinus (assembly GCF_023634155.1). NCBI lineage: Eukaryota > Metazoa > Chordata > Aves > Falconiformes > Falconidae > Falco > Falco peregrinus. The sequence goes on from NC_073723.1 coordinate 93,528,255, forward strand.
CTTGTTCAGAGTATGTGTTGCAACATGACGAATGGAAAACTACCCAAAAACTGCCTTAACGCAGCTAGATACTGGGCAATAATAACAAAAAACAGAGTAGTCTGGGTTTGGTTTAAAAAAGTATTCTAGCTCCAATCTCCTTTGTCCCAATAACCAGGAGAAGCCCATGTGATGAATACTTGTATTTAGATACTGTCCAGAAGAAGAAAATAAAGCAGTATCCCTGTGTTTATCTGCAATAGGAATGGTAAAAGAAAATGAAGCTTGAAAGGCACAAGGGAAACTGGTTTGTTTCAACCTGATTTCACACCAAATGCAAGTGAAAGCTGTTTTTAAAAGTTTAAGTCATTCCTTGGTTTACTAGCCATTACAGAAGTAAAGTATTAACTGCCTTCACTGAGCACTGCTTAAGCCACTGACCATCCACAAGGTTTTATGGAGTAGGGAAAGAGAGATTGGCAGAAGCCAGTTTCCAGTTGGCTCCCAGCAGAGACAATCAAGCATATCTTCATTTTTTTCCTAACTTCCTATAGAAGCAGATGACACAACTGCTACAGGAATGTCCTGTAACAGGAAGTGTAATCCCACAGAGATTCTCCCTAAATCTTTTGAAGTACCTAGTTTACAAAAAACTTACAAAAGCATATGAAAAACCATTCAAACACACACCAGTGTGCTCTCTGCTAGCTACAGCACAGAGTAGCAAAACCTGGGACAATTCCCCACTCTACACCATTATTCTCACTTTTATTTTCCAAGAAGCACAAAGGAAGAGCACATTCTTAGAGACAAAAAAAATATGAAGGAAGTGGAGGGCTTGGGAAGTGCTTAACAGAAGGGGTTTTGCATGTATTTTGGATTCTTTCCTGTATCAACAGAACAGTCAGGGTTGGAAGGTCTGGAAAGCATCTACCCAACCCCTGCTGAAGTGGGGTCTCCTAGGGCTGCACAGTCACATCCAGGCGGGTTTGAATGTCCCCAGAGCAGGAGACCCCACAGGCTCTCTGGGCAGCCTGTCCCAGGGCTCCGGCACTGTGACTGTGGTTTGGAATGTGCATTCTCCAAAAGTCCTCAGGAAGTCAGAGTTTTCTCATTAGTTGGTGGGGACAAAGCTGTTACTTTGTTGATCGCATCCATTGGGATCTCACAATGTCCATTGTGACATTTTATTCCACAAAACTGGATCTCCTGTGTGAATCCCTTGGCTTTTTTAATGGCAAAACCAGCTTTTAGAAGGATTTGGATTATTTTCTCCCCTTTCTCAAAAACTTGTGCTGTATTACCCCATACAATGATGTCATCAATGTACTGCAGATGTTCTGGAGCTTCACCCTGTTCCAGCACAGCTTGGATCAGTCCGTGGCAGATGGTAGGGCTGTGTTTCCACCCCTGGGGCAGTCGATTCCAGGTGTATTGGATGCCCTTCCAAGTGAAGGCAAACTGTAGCCTGCACTCTGCTGCCGAAGGGATCAAGAAAAATGCATTTGCATATGAAACCATTCAAACACACACCAGTGTGCTCTCTGCTAGCTACAGCACAGAGTAGCAAAACCTGGGACAATTCCCCACTATGCTCTGCGCATAGCACTTAGCCCCCTCACCATCGCCATGGCCCTCCGCTGGCCCCTCCCCAGCAGTTCCCAGTCTCCCCTGAGCTGGGGAGCCCAGCACTGGACCCAGCACTCCAGGTGCGGCCTCAGCAGGGCCGAGCAGAGGGGCAGGATCACCTCCCTCGACCTGCTGGCCACGCTCCTCCTCACGCACCCCAGGGTCCCGTGGGGCTTCTTGGCCACCAGGGCACACTGCTGGCCCACGGGCAACTGGCTGCCCACCAGCACTGCCAGGCCCTTCCCCGCAGAGCTGCCTCCCAGCCCTCAGCCCCAGCCCGTGCTGGTGCGCGGGGCTGTCCCTCCCCAGGGCAGGACCCTGCACGGGCCTTTGCTGAACCCCATGAGGTCCCTCTCCGCCAGCTCTCCGGCCTGCCCAGGCCTCGCTGAATGGCAGCGCAGCCTTCGGGTGGATCAGCCGCTCCTCCCGGCTCTGTATCGTCAGCAGAATCATATGACAGAATTTGTTGACCCTTTATGGGCAGATCAGTGAAAATACTTAAGGTTTTGCTAAAATAAGATAATCACTATTGAAATAGTTCTGAGGTAACCATTTTAGAGCAATTATGTCAGTTCTTGGCGTATCTAGTTTCAGCATCACTAGAAGATAATCTAGTCATCAGTACAATTGTCAAAAGACAATTCAGCTGTAGTAGTAGAAGTGGAAAGGTGCTTCTCTTTATTGAAATTCAGCCTGTTGATTATGAACAATCCAACTCACCAAGATGATCTTAAAACCTGGTGTTAGCCACCTATTTTATAATGTAATGCTTTCTTCTCACATTCAAATCACACATATTCAGAAGATCAGAGCTAATGGAACAACATGATCAGAAGTTAGCTTCTGCCTCTTGTTGCTTAGATACTTCTTTTTAAAGTTTTAAAACATTACTCAAATCTAATAACTTTAAATGTCAAAAAGAAATAGAACAATATTTAGCAGTGCTGTGAGACAGCAAAAACATCCCTTCAAACAATGCAACTTGTCACAACTTACAGATTGTTTATCTTCTTTTAGGTATGCTGTTAGAAACAGCATGGAATTTCTGTAAGTACTTTAATTTCTGAATTATTTTTATCTATGCAAATCTTTTACAGTTTTTTAAACTAACCTTCATATCCATAGGTAAGGATTTCCTTGTTTCATATCTGTGAGATTAGTTATACTACTTTTATCTAAAATGCCAGGTAAAAAATACACCTGCAATAGATGTTTTACCGGCTGAAAATTATGAAACCCTACACACCACAAAAGGTTGATTAAGGTGAACATATACTATTGTGAAGGATACAAACTGGAGATACCATCATGTTTTTTACAGATACATTCAGGGAAAATGAGGTAAGTGAATTATTCAAGGTTCAGGTTGAAGTTTTCAATCTGCATAAGTATTTCCTATGCATTAGAACATGTGGTGTATAAGAAATGTTGTTTGTAATCAAAACTACTGAAGTGGCTCTTACAGTTCTAGGGTCTTAATTAAAGTGGAAGAGAAAGCCTAGTACCAATAAAACAAAAATAGCCGAACAAAAATCTCCTTCTCTGCTGTACACTGCTCCTTTAATAATGAAAACAAACATCAGAGTATACAGAGAATATACTGAAGAAATTATGCTAATAATAGAGTTAATGAATTGTATGCTTAGATATCTACAAGCATCCTTAGGGTGTAACTATGGTACAAAATAACATCTTCTAGAAGACAAAAGGCTTTTACTTGAAAATACTGTTTGTTACCTCCCAGGTGCCCTTCCTTAACTTTAATGAAAATAAATCTACATTAGTTAATAAAAGCCCTTTGAGTGCTTCAATTAGAACTATATAAGCTGAAAATTACCTGTTGAGATTTAATTCCACAGACTGCTAACATGTCTTTGCATGCATTGCTCTCACCTGTTCAGCCTGGCTGGCTGGTTATGACATTAACTACTCAATTTAAATTGATATAATTATTAAAACATTATTTTACCTGCTCACAGCAATATTGCCTTCATTATGTGTCTTCTTCCAGGCATGAAACACTCTTTGCTGATATTTTGAGTTAGCTAAAGTAAGGAAAACAGTTTTCTTTTGCTATCAGAAACATGTTTCAGAATGAGCACAAGGAATATGAAATAAAACAGGATACTTAATTTATTTGACCAACAAAGTCCACTTCTGTTGCGCTACACATATTTTCAGATGACCTCAAATCTAGCAATAGGTCTGCTGGAATTCTGCAAGAGTCCTGCATAAAGAACAAACCAATTTGGGATATAGTGCATGCGAAAACACTTCTCAGCAATTATCACTTACTTTTTTTCTTTGGTCTTTTTCTAGAAAATTTCTGTTATCTGTATATCTGTTAGCTCCAGTGAGCTGAATCTGGCTTTCAACAACATACCCCAAAATGCTGAATCTGCGTTTCAACAAACAGGGGATTTTATGTGGGGAGAAATAACTTCTATAAAACCAACTACCATAGTTGGAGAAAAGAGGTGTGCTTTTGAGGATACATGAAGAAAGAACTAAGTGCCAGAAAAATTTCCAACTTTTTCTGCTACACTAACCACTCTAACAAAGGATATCTTCCTACAAACTTTTTGTTCGCATTCTTAGCACACTATGTCTCTAACATAATACAGGTGCATATAAACTTGGCATTCATGAAAATGGTGATGTTTGCAAGTCTCAGTAAAAGAATATCCCCACCTGGAGTGCAGAGCTCAGGGCACCCCTGGGACAGCAGGAAGGTTCATGTAGGAACAAACACTGTGCAGGGACTCCTCTGCAGCAGCACTATGACCAACCATCTGCATGCAGCTTGGCACTCCTTCGAATGACACTTCTCACCTGTACCACTTGTGGCAGACTAATAGACACGAGGTCCGCAGCAGCATCCCACCAGCTCTCAGCCTGACCTCCGGGAGGTGATGAGAGAAGGCCTGAGGGAGTCAGGGTTTTCTGTCAGGAATGGAAAAAAACCAACCCTTTGGTCTAGACTGCAGCTACTCCCTGACAAGCCACTATTGAATTTTCAGCTGTATAGATTTGTATTTTAGTCCCAAAGTTTTGGACAATATGACGAGAGAAATCTTAGCTTTTTTGCTGCAGCCCTCTGCAAACCCCAAACTGGTTGCCTTGCAAAGTTCTGCAGTCTGCTGCCAGTTCTGTTAGTCGTCGTCCTGTGCTGTGTAACCTTCTTGGTGAGAAGCTGCTGAACTGCTGACAGGTGTGTTCCACTACAACTAATTAATTAAAGCAATATCACACTAAACACTCTATACAAACTGCTTTCAGCTCTACACATCTTGATTATATTGAATGGAGAAGTGCTTAATAATTCATAGAAGGATTTGGTTATGGGTTCCCCCCCCCCCCAGGTTTTAGACGTTGCATCCTAGATCTATTCCACCTACTTAGAGCTAAAAAGTATTGATATTACATTTCACCTGTTACAGGCAACACAGAGTGTTTTAAAGTTTGCTCGCTTGCAAACCAAAGAGGAAAATTAATCCTTCAAGGAAATGTGGCAAATGGAAATATTTTGTTTAGTTTCTACAAGATTATATAACATGCATAGCTGTCTGTCCGTAGGTATCTAGGAAAGTCTATAGATGCAGGAAACATTTTAAAAATAACCAGAGTTTAGAGTTTTTCATCATAAATTCTAACTTGTTTGAAAAACATAAAATTCTATGTTTAAATCTGAGATACATTGCCCTCATGGAAGTGATCACATTCATCTGGAACAAGCACTTTAACACAGCAGCATTGTTATGGAGTATATATAACTGAACTGTAAATTCAAAGTTAGAAACACTAAAGCCAGCATCATGATGCAGCCTGAAAATAGTTTTTTTCACAATGCCCTTATATGCAGAGTTTTGTGGTTTTGACACACTTTGGATTTCTAATTGCTGGTCTCAAATATGTTTTTAGACAAACAGGTGTTGTACTAGCAGTAACTTTAATGAATATAATCAATGAATGTTGCAGATCTGATATCCAGTGTAAGCTCAGAACACCTTGTTTTCTGAAACTCGGTGCAGACACCTTGCCATTTGTATTTCTGTGCAACCTATTTGATTACTTACCTGTGATTCTATGCAAACACGAAGGCAGATCATTAAGCACATGTATAATTGTGTCAAGCGTGACCTGAATTCTATTGTACATTGCACACCCGTGTTAGCAAGATAGACACCACCCAATAGTGATACCTTGAAGGGGAACTTAAGAAACTTTCAAGAACAGTTGATGTAATTCTCACAATCCATAAATGACTGCATTTCAGAAAAAAGTATCTAAAGTTACTAGTTTGTGGTATAGAGTAAGTAGAAGTTGTTTGAAGAGATTCATCAGACTTGTTTTGTTGTTCTTAATACTGGGCACCTCTAAAATGTGTATAAATTACTAAAGATTCTGCTAATGAGAAACAAACATTTTGTGAATAAAGAAATTATGAAGTGACCTTCATAAGCGATCTGAGAGAATGATTTAACTTTTCAAGAAGTTAACTAAAAACCCATGAGTTCCATTCCCTAGAAGCAACGTTGATTTATTGTCATTATTCATGGAGAGTCAGAACAGGAGGAAATATTTCCACAGATCTAATTCATTACAAAACCAGTCATGGTTTATCTCCCATTGCTGTATGCTGGTATACTGATCAAGGAAACCCTGTTTCTGCTATTTCATCCAGCAACAGGTTATCCATGGCTGCATTTTTCCTTGAGGAAAGCAAACACATCTCACACGTGCACAAAAAATACACTTGTTGACAGAGCTCATGCACTACTAAATCTACTAAACATTGTCACTGATAAAGAGTTTTCAAAAGACTGAACAACCGTTTAACCTGGCTACGCCAACAACGGCCACCACTATGGTGGCATCACAGTGTCATGAAAACCCCACAGAAAGTGTTTCAGGCTCAGGTGAGCAATGTGGCAGAGGGGAAAAAAAGCGTATGAGCCACAAGAACCTCGGAAGGACAAAGCCATGTTTCACTCTCCGGTCCCGGAGGCACATGCCCTGCACTGCCCCAAGCCCCAGGGCTGCCCCAGGCCTGGCCCAAGCGCTTGGCCTCCTCCGCGCCCCACACAGCTGCCACCATTTTGCAGCCAGCACGGAGCTTCACGCCTTGGGGTGCTCCGGCAATGCCTCCCTGGAGCCAGCGCGGCCCCGCCGGGCAGCCCACTGCCTCCGCGTGCTCCTTGCCCATCCACGGCGGGGGGCGGCTGGGTGGGATGGCAGAGGCCGTTGCCTCGTGGGGCGGTGGCACCGTGGTGGCCCTGAGCCCCTCCAGCAGCACTCACTGCCCACCTGGGTCTCTGCCTCAGCCTCTCTCGTTGCCTCTCCTGCGGCCACCCCCTGGGCCTCAGCCACCCCTTGGTCTCACCACTGCACCAGCCCCGCAGTGCTGCCTGTGTCACCCCACAGAGATGGTCTCCCTCCCTCCCACCGCCTGCCTTGGGGCCTGGGGCCATGTCCCCTCCCTGGGTGCTGGGGGGGAACGTCCCCTGGCTGTTTCTGCCAAGGGAAGCTGGAAGCGTGCTCTCCCCGGACCTTTTCCATGTTATTTTATGGTAGCAGGAAATTATTTTGGTTTCCTGCTTTTTCCCGTCAGCTGGTCTCAGGCCTCCCTGGCAGATTTACCCTCTCCTCCTCCCCTGCCCCCTCCCCCGCTTCTCTCCCCCATGCTGCTGCTGCTGCCACCATCCCGTACAACGGCAAACTTGGTTTTGTTGGCAATCCCGTGTGGCAGCATCACCCTTCACACATGGTTAAGGAAGACCCTAAACAGGTTTAATACTTCTTCGCATCAAATTTAACCGCTGTAGCATAGCTCAGTGACGCATATCCATGCTTCTTGTTTTCCTCCTTCTCTGATCACATTTTTCTTTTTCTTTCTCAGTAGTTAAATCCCAGTGGCCAGGTACAGTGGAGAGAAAGTCTGGATTTTAAGTCCTGCTGACCCTGCGAGGCAGCAGTGCCACTGCCCAGCAGTCATCCTGCACGTCCACACAACTCTCCAGCAGCAAGACCACAAGCCACCGCCAAGGCACACCAGACCTGAAGCCATCCACTTCTGGCAGCTGGCTGCTCTGCTCCGGCAGCTCCCACCCGTGTGCTTAGCCCCGGTGCTCTGGCACTCGCACCCAGACAAGAAACTGGCACCCACCTCTGCTACGCCTGTGCCAGCCTCCCTCTGCATTGCCCACCGGCACCCGCTGCACCCCTGCTATTACATGCAGTGCCAGGACCTTTGGTGTTTCTCACTGTCAATGCTCTTGAGATTAGTCTAAAGCACTGAAATTAACAATTATTTATTTTCTTTACAACATTGAGCACCTTGTCATTGACAGGCTTTTCTTGACAAGTAGCTTTTGCTCCTCCGTGATTTCCTTTCACTGGCACGAGCTAAATGCCTACCTACCTCCGCCCTCTGTAGTGGCTGGTACACACGCTCTACCCAAAGACAGCCACAAACAGTGAAGAATTTTTCTGTTAAAAATAATTTGTTAATTTAGCTCCAAAATGGCTAAAAAGGTCATACTACTATAATGGGGGTTTTCACAGAAAAAGTGCAATACGAGCAATTCATGGAAACATATATTTAAGATTAGAATCATAAAGCTCACAACAAACATCTCTGAGAATCTTCCAGTTAGTCAAGTGAGTATTTTTTGTAAGACTATTGTGTTAACACACCTCCAGGAACTACTTCCCCTCTCACTAAGGATGTTTAACAGAAGGAGCAAGAATCAGCACAACAGTCATTAAATACCTCTATTTATTTTTTCATTAGTACAGTATTTCTTTCCCCACAGATTAATAAAAAGAATCATAAGATATTTATTGGAGTGCTATTGAATCCGTTGCTTCTTTTGGGAGACAATCTGCTTTAGTACTATTCAGAAACACCACTGCTGTTCACAGAATAATGAAACTTCTTTCCCCAACCTAATACCCGTAATGGATCCAAGGCACATAATATTGTATTAATTTTATGAACCAGTTTTAACTCAGTACTCAGGACAAAAATATACCGCATCAAAAGGTATAAGAACTATTATTTCAAGAGAAAGGTTATTAGCAATAAGAGTAGGTTAAGCTGTTGCCAGAAGGTGAATTATTCTACTGGTGGAGATTAGAGTTTTGATTTCTTCTGAAAGAAGCTGACAATAGCATTTACACATTCATCAGATAACCACCTCTCCTTCAGGACTTCACACTCCTTACTATTCACTGCATGGAGTTTCTCCTTTTCCACACTTCGTAAGAGTTGCTTTGACACTGCCAAGGACTGGAGGAGAAAGAGGAATATTAGGAAGTTATGTCTTCTATACCTTGATTTAATGTTTCAGAAAACAGCACAATAAACACATTGGAATTCTAACAGTTGTATTACCATTTTAGCTTTTAGTCAACTTTTTTGGTGGAAGTAATTAATTACTGACTGCTAATAAGGTGGAGGAGGTTCACGGGAAGCAAAACAGCAGTCCACTAAGTGCTCATAATCAAAGTAGATAGACATAAGAAGCAAAACCTGTTCAACTGTTTGCAGTGCCAAATGCAACCTCCATTATCAGCAGTTGGCACAAGTGTCTCCTCTTGTCTAATGGAACATAACACCATCGTGACTCAAGCAGTTTTGCAAAACCTAAACTAGTGAGCAGGAAGACTGAATTCAGCAAAAAGTAAATCCACCCAGCGTCATCTTGCGCTCCCACAGTGCATACAGTACAATTAATACTGTAGAAACAGTGGTAAGGCTCTTCAACCTAAACTACTGCCAAAACAAAAGTCTAAGAGAAGGCATCCAAGGCACGCACACAGAGACTGCAGGTGGATTAGTTAGTTTATAAGGCTTTTTGGCCTTTGAGTCTCTGCATACAGTGAGTGCACTGTCTCAGATTCAGCCAAAGCAGAAGAGATGTATCCGCTTCCCAGCAGCAGGGGGACAGATCTGTGCTTGAAGGAAAATACATTGAGCCTTGTCATTTCAATTAAGGACCAGATATCAGGATACCTTTGGCAGGATTGGGAATGCTACAGACTTACAAGGTGAAGAAAAATTTAAAATACTGACATTTTTAGGAAGGCTTGCATAAGCTTCTAGTTTTGCCCAAACTTCCTTCTGAAAAGTGCTGTCGGGGAAGACTTCAGTCACAAGTCCCTGGGCACAGGCTTCTGCTGCAGTCAGCTTTTTATTGAAAAGCAAAATCTCATTTGCCTATATAAAGGAAAGTAGGAAGTGTGATTCAACAAGACAAGAATTGAGTAATCTGACAGGAAACGTACAAGCTTCCAAATCACATTTATTTTACTCTCTTGCTTATTAATGTCTGCCCTCTGAAGGGATCTCCAGATACTGCCTAGTTCAAACCACCTGCTCAAGCAGGGTCAGCTGGAGCAGGCTGCCCAGGACTCTGTCCTGCTGGGTTTTGAGTATCTCCAAGGATAAGACACTTCTCCAAGAACAAAGACTTCACAGCATCTCTCCACAATTTGTTCCCGTGTTTCACCACCCTCGCTATAAAATTGGTTTTTTACCTTCAGATGGAATTTTCTGTGTTTTAATGTGTACCCCTTTCCTCTTGTCCTGTCACAGGGCACCACTAACAAGAATCTGTCTCAATCTTCTTTACACCCTCCCATCCCATCAAGTATTTAAAAACATTGATAAGATTCCCCCAAGTCATCTCTGCTCCAGGAGAAACAGTTCAGGCTCTTTCTGTCTCTCCTCATATCTAATATGCTCTTGTGCCTTAATCATCTTTGTGGCTCTTTGCTGGGCCTGCTCTGGCATGTCTGTCTCTCTCTCGTAGCCAGAGCCCAGACCCAAACGCAGCACACTAGCTGTGGTCTCACCAGTGTCAACTGGAGGGGAAGAAACACCTCCCTCAACCTGCTGTCAACGCTCGATCTAACGCAACCGAGGATACCACCAGCCTTCTTTGCTGCAGGGTGGTGTTGCTGGCTCACGGGCAACTTGTCCACCAGGATACACCAGTCCTTCTCTGCAAAGCTGTTTTCCAGCCAGTAAGACCCCACATACACTGGTGTGTGGGATTATTTCTCCTGAGGTACAGGACCCTGCCTTTTCTTTTGCTGAGATTCCCCAATACCCCAGCCTGTCCAGGTCCCTACGGCAATGCATCTGTTGTATCAGCAGTTCCTCTCAGTTTTGTATCATCTGCTGAGGGTGTACTCAGTCCCATCATCTGGGTCATAATGAAGAAGTTAAATAAGAATTAGACTCAGTATCAACCCCTGGGCTACACCACCAGTGACTGGTCTCCAGCTCCTATTGTTCACCAAGAGTCTACATGTCTTTCTGAGCAGAGCTCCAAAGGTTCACCTGACATTACCTCATCATAAATTTGTTTGTTCACTTCCTGCAGTGACTCCAAGATTTCTAGAACATGCACTGGTAGGCTGTATCTCACTGAACAGACTGTCCTTGATACCTGGATGTTTATAAGGCAGTTCTCTGTTCCATACAGATTTAAACCCTGCTCAACAAAAATACATTATATAATGCAGGCAATGATACCAGATAAGCACTTGAAGCTATCCAGATTTTTTCTGTGGGATATCAAAAGAAGCCTGATAAAGGCAGCCTACCAAGACATTTCTTGTGAATGCTCTTATTTTCTGTTCTTTTTAATCCTTCTTTACACGATACCCTCCCGTTGCTGGAGGAAAGATACAACCTTTCACCATATGGAAATTGCCTTGAGAAGGTGGAGGAAGCCATGAGAAAAAAAACTTCCTGCATCAGTATCACAGTATAGCTTCAAAAGTGGTGACTACTCTGTTATGGTGCCTGTCCTGGTTCTGTCATTACATTTCTTGATCTTTGGTTCAAAAGACATAAACAGGAGCTCTCCCTGAGGACTCTTGCTGTGACTCCACTTACAGTTGCAGGATACCAACACACAAAGGTGAGATAATTCCACATACAGTGCAGACATTCTTACCTTGGCTGAGCCCATGATTTTTGGAAACAGGTAAGAGGAACATCCTTCCGGGCTCTGCCCAAGTTGACTAAATGGGCTGTGAAATGTAGCCTGGAAAAAAAAAACCCAGAACAATAAAACAAAGCAAAACTCACAACAGAGCACAGGACTAAATTATTAGGATTTAATTTTCATTTCAAAGCTTCTACTGTGAAAGAGTTCACCAGAAATACATCTGAACTGTTGCCATAATAGGCTTTAACCATCACCCAGTAAACATTGCTTCAAACTCTTAATGCACCCAAGAGCTGACTTTGTATAATTCAGTTCCCTTATTGTAACAAGCCCATTGATGAAGTTGCCTTATCTGAAAACAATGCTTAAAAGTAACTAATTTGCACGCGCAGAATCTTTACAGAAGAGATGTTCATACACATCTGCCCTAGAAGTTATTAAATACATAGCCCAAAGCACTTAAGAGGTAAAGAACATTTTGCTTTCTGAAGTCACACTAAGTTTATTCTACTCCTGAAAAAAATCAACTCACTGAATCTTTCCTCAGATTTTATGCAAATATAAAAAGAACCTGTGGCAGAAATGCATCATGAGATCATACAAAACAATACCCTAACTACAAGTTAGAACTCAGCTACAGAATTTTATGTTTGACAGCTCACATCAACTTTGAGCAAAGAAGATAAAATGCTTGCTTTTATTTCCATTGAAAAATATGAACTGATACACAGAGTAAAAAAGTTGTCAGTGAACCTTTCACTGTAACAGAAGGTAATCATCTATTACTGTACTACAGATGACCATACAGTAAGACAGATCAACAGACTTCCTAACAAGGAAGTGACATATAATTGTAAGAAAAGATTCAACATCTGCCAAGACACAGGCTAGTATTGGTCATGCTTAAGCAAGGGGAGATTAACTATACCAGGGGTATGAACTAGTGCCTCATGAACTGGAGCAAAATCCAGTGCAAAAGGCCATGTTAACTGACTGCCCAAAACGCTGATCTGTTGTCAGACTGGGCTGTGCAGCATCCCATAAATGTGGATGGTAATGATCTGCTCTGGAAATACCTGGCTGAGAATAAAACCAGATCTTGGACATAGCAAAGCTGGCCACTTCTAGGCTAGGCAGTCAATACCTAAGGCACTCCAATCAAACTACTGAAGAACTGTGAAATTAAGTAGCAATTTGGATGAGAATGACCCTATTGTACGGGAATTCACAATCCTGGAAAGAACAAAGAACAATCACCTTTGAGAAGGCTTCAATAAACTTGAAGTTAATAGGAAAGTTTTCATGAAGCTTTCACTTGGGTTAGTCCAAGTTAGACACTACAGAAATCCTCAAAGAACTGTTACCAAGGGCACAAGCAAAAGCTTTCCCAGTGCAGGTAGGAAGGTACCAACAGGTTGGCTCAGCTATGTCATGAGCTCATCACTGGCTTTAAACACAAGTACACAGAAAGTGAAAACTACATCAGACAACTAAGTATGAAACCAATATAAGCATGCAGAGATTAAAAAAATAAATAGAAATACAAGGCAAAAATAAGATGCATTTACCAATGATTATGTATATGACTGGTAAAAGAAAGTTCAAGTTTGAATTCCAAACCATTCAAGGAAGAAGGATAATATTAACAGGACAAAACTTTTACCACTTATTTGGATTAAACTTCAATTTAATCTATACTACTTATGGCTGTAAGCAGGTATTATGCTGAGATGCAAGTGATTAGAATTCAAAATAGTCTTAACAAAACGAAGAGGTAGGAGTAAGATGATACTATTTAATATGGACACGTTAAAGTTTGGCAGGAATAACTGTATACAGCACACTATATATGATAGGAACAACCATTTAACTTGCAACTCTACATTAAAGGATCCAGGTGTTACAGCAGATCACAAGTACGCAAATCAAATAACATTGGGGGATGTCAAAACTGAAAAACTGCCTGCAGAATGTGGAGTAGTTCTTCTGCTTCACTTCGCATCAGTAAGACATGAGCTGGAGTGATGTGCCCAGTTTGCACAACTATGCTTAAAGAGACACAGAACAACTGGAGGGAGTCCAGAGGAATGTGACTGCAGGCCACATGAGGAAAAAAACTGAATGAATTGCAGCTGTTTAGCTCAAAAAATGAAAATATTGAGAGAGTGGACGTAAACCTGAGATATATCTAACAGTCCAAGTACACTGATGGCTAAGCACACTTATGGCTATTGAAAGAGAAGATAAACATAGTCTGCTCTCTAAATTCAGGAACAAGAAACAGTTTACCCTGCAGCAAAAGAAAAGATCTCATGGGAGGGGAGGAAGAGGGAGAACCCAACAATTTTCTAGTAAAAGAGAAATCTAGGGACTGCAATAGACTGAATAAATCATGCACACTATACAAGCATATGTCAGGAGTGACACTGTCCTAGCTGATCCTGTAATGAAGCAAGCAGAAGGAGCTGCTCCCTGGTAGCTCCATTTTCCTAAGTCTCATGGTGACAAATAGAAGTCAGCTGGAACTTTGAGGAAAAAAATCTGACACAATGCTGAAGCAGGAGTCAAAGTACACTCAAAGACACTTCCGCAAGCAAAAGCTTGCCTAAAATTAATTAAGACCTTGGGTTAAGTTCCATATCTGTTAATAACCTTAACATAAAAAAAATAACCCATATAATGGGATTCTGTGCTATGCCTTAATACAGCTTTTGGTTACATATTTGGCAAGTTACCTTAAAAGGAATCTTAAGTTGAATAAACCAAAGCTTTTCCAAAGTTACCTTGGGACACAGATTAGATAAAATGCCAGTTACTGCACTTCCATCCCATAATAATCTTTTGCTGCCCTTCACACCACGCACCTGAAAGGGGCCTGACAACTACCATCTCACATCAGCTACTCTTTACTGTACCTACTGATACAGTAAAGACTTTCAAAACTAGAGTCAGTAACTTGATAACAGCAGCAGGAACCACTGGCTGATGCATCCCTGTGCTGGTAATTTATAGATGTTCCTTGACATGATATAAAAAGCCTTTACACTTGTGTGTTCTTCCCTAGGTCGTATCACCTCAAAACAAGTATTTCCCATAAAAAGAGGCTTAAAGACTGCCTTGGGGTCAGCTATGTAATCTACTTACCCTGTCAGAAGCATAGACAACGTCACACAATCCAAGGACTGTCACACAGATTCCAATAGCTGGGCCATTTACCACTGCTATTAGTGGTTTAGGAAAGTCAATAAAATGACCCACGAACTCTCTAGAGAGAAGGAAAACCAGAATGTAAGACGCACACCTCAATCCTTTTCATCAAATATAAACAACTTTCAAAACATGTGATTAGGTACTCTAACAAAACCCATGAGCTAGATAAGTAACATATGTTTTTAACCCTTTCCCCAAATAAATTCTGTCAAAGAAAGTAAGAACTAGTTGAAATACCCGCATTTCCTTACCAACTAAGAACCAAACAGGTACATGTCAGCATAGCTTTCCTAGTTCCTGCAATCAGGTTATAAAAACTGCTTTCCTCTTCAGCTCCAGTTACTCAATACAGCTCACCAAGAACAGTCATTAGCCCTGTCTAGCCATCTGCCTATACATCCATCCCAACTCCACCCATGGGATATTCATTCCCTTCACAGATTCCGTTCTGCAGTGAAGCCCCAGCAGGCAGCAAAATTGTGATGCTACCACAACACAGAACTCCCTAGTGCTGTTCTGCATGGGCTTGAGAAATAGCATTTTGTTTCATTTAACAGCTACTTCTCCATCCAAGAAGTGCAAAACACATTCTCAAAATACAACAGTTTTCAAAAGCAAATTCCACGTCTTTGGCATCTCTGCGTACCAGTTGTAATGAAGCACCGTGCTTGTGTAATAGTAACAGCACAGCAAATATAGTCTTCTCCCAAGAGCAAGACATAAAGTACACGTGAGACTATTGAACACTCTACAAAACACTGCAGGCTGGAATGCTTGCCACATACCACTGACTAACATCATCACAACAGATTCGGACTGCATCATTATCACTTTGTAGGGGCAACTGTGATCTACAGACAGCTTGCCTAAGTAAAAGCTGCAAAACTGAGTACTTGCAGTTGATCTTTAAAATATAAATCAAAATCATTGTCTGATTTTCTCTGTATTTTAGTTTTTCCATCAATTGCAGGTGCTTGAGGAAGCAATCCAACCTGCAAGCATCTCTCAGATGTAATCATCACATACAGAAATAAGACAAAAAAATCAGCCTAAGTAGGGGAAAAAAGAAACACATCGTTTGTCCCAAAACCCCCACATTTCAGCACCTGTGTCAGATGATGCCCTTGAGCTCCCTGACTTTAGAAAATAAACTAGGTAGATTCAGACTCAAAGATGGAACCAAGACCTCAGAACTCCTGGGCAATTTTGAACAAGTTCATTACACCTAGTCCTATTCAAAGAAGTCTGACAGGGGAGGCATTTTGGCATGTCCTGCTAGTGTAGACACTGTCAGACATCAAAAAACCCACAAACTTTTCATTGCAGTTAACAATCTATATAGTAAAAATCACATTTTTGTCATTATATCTGCAAGTACTTTGGGGACTCAAAAATAAAGTCTAGTCTTTAACATCACTGTACTTAAAAAGATTTCTAATATTCAACTCAATTCCTCATTTATTTCATACAATTAATACTACTTCTCCCGCATGATCTGTGTTTATGCATATGGTGAGCCCTTAAACAGTCATCTAAATGAATGTATCATAGCATAACTAGGCCCCTGACATCGTGTTTTCTAACAATGCCTGCAAACTCTATTTTACCCGTTACAGTAACTTATGCATATATGAAACCAAGATGTTCTACTTGAGTAATACTGCTCCATCTTTTGCCATCTTCTCCATTTCACCGGGCTGGATATTAGTAAAATTATTCAGATCATTTCCACTACTATAGTAGTCTCCATTTCCTGCAGAGAACACATACGAATAAATGCACCAATTATTTCCGAGTAGGTAAGAGAAGATAAACTTCCACTTACTACGTTTACAAAAGAATTTCATTCTAAGTATCTAACATTACTAAGTAATTAGAGAGATTGTCTCAAAGTATACACACTACCTTAAAGGACTCTACAATTTAAAAATAAGGTTTGACTGACAATTCGCTGAAAAACAACGGGTAAAAAGCCAAAGAATGCTAAATCTGAAAGACTGGGGGGGCAATAATTTTCTTTTTTTCTGTGTCAGATGGAAAAACATTTATTTTATTTCTTTCCCTGCATACTTGCTCAAGTTTTTTTCCCCTGTTAATTCACAATCATTCACACAGTAAGACGTGAGAAACTTTTTAAACAAGAAAATGGAAATTTAAGTTTACGCATGTCCCTTCATCCCCCTTCAAGCTGATGAAGGAATCAAAAGTAGACAGAATAGCCTATTTAATATGTGGTAGAAGTTTCACATGTTTTATGACCAATTAAGGGAAAGTCACAGCATTCTAAGGATAAGACTGACAGCACTGCATTACTGCATTAAAATCATTGTACTGAAAGACAGATTCTTCAGTAAGAAGATAATCTGTTAGTGAAGGTATAAGTCAGTTTGAGGCATCACCAAAGAAGCAAGCTGTATTTAAAAGCTAGACTGCACGATTTAATTGCCTAAATCATCCTGTGTTCCGTGAGGACATTCACAGGATAGAATCTTTCACTGGTTAGCACATCTGTTACTTTACATTGCAGTGCTCTAACTATGTAAAACGGAACAGAAAGGTTTGTGCAGGGGTGTTTGCTATTTACTCCTAGCTATACACGTGCTAGTCTTTCCAGTTGTGTCAACTACCCTTCTCATTTTGTAAGGGCTGATGTGCCTAGTCATTACTATTGAAAAGAAGTTCAGCATCCTGAGAATATACAGTGCTGGTAAAGACAACAGTAGAGAAGAATATCATAGAATGGTTTGGGTTGGAAGGGACCTCAAAGATCATCTAAACTCCCTGCCATGGGCAGGGACACCTTCCACTAGACCAGGTTGCTCAAAGACCCATCCAGCCTGGCCTTGAACACTTCCAGAGATGGGCCACCCACAACTTTTCCAGGCAACCTGTTCCAGTGTCTTACCACCCTCACAGTAAAGAATTTCTTCCTTATTTCTAATCTAAATCTACCCTCTTTCATCTTAAAGCCATTCTCCCCCCATCCTACCACTACGTGCCCTTGCAAAAAGTCCCTCTCCAGCTTTCTTGTAGGCCCCCTTGAGCCCATTTTTTTCCAGGCTGAACAACCCTCAACGCCAACTTCTCTCAGCCTGTCTTCATAGGAGGCTCCAGCCCTCTGATGATCTTTGTGGCCCTCCTCTGGACTTGTTCCAACAGGTCCACATCCTTCTTATGCTGGAGGCCCCAGAGGTGAACACAGTATTTTGCTAGGTGGGGCCACATGAGAGCTGGGTAGAGGGTGAGAATCACCTCCCTAGATCTGCTGCTCATGCTTCTTTTGATGCAGCCCAAGGTACGGTTGGCTTTCTGGGCTGTGAGTGCACATAGCTGCATCATGTTGAGCTTCTCATCAACCTACAACCCCAAGTTTTTCTCTTCAGGGCTGCATCCAATCCACTGTTCCACCCAGCCTGTATTTGTGCTTGGGATTGCCCTGACCCACATGCAGGACCTTGCACTTGGCCTCATTGAACTTCATGAGGTTTGCTCAGGCCCACCTCTCAAGCCTGTCAATGCCCCTCTGGATGGTGCTCCTTCCCTTCAGTGTGTCGACCACACCACACAGCTTGGTGTTGTCACTAGACTTGCTGAGTGTGTGCATGATCCCACTGTCCATGTTGCCGACAAAGATGCTGAACAACACTGGTCCCAGCACAGACCACTAAGGGACACCACTTGTCACCAGTCTCTACTTGGACATTGAGCTGTTGACCACAACTCTTTTGAGTGTGACCACTCAGCCCAGTGCCTTATCCACTAAATGGTCCATCCACCAAACCCATGTCTCTCCAGTTTAGAGACAAGGATCTCATGCAGGACAGCATCAAAAGCTTTGCACAAGTCCAGGTAGATGACACCAGTCACTCTTCCCTTATCCACCAATGCTGAACCCCCTTGTAGAAGGCCACAAAATTTGTCAGGCATGATTTGCCCTTAGTGAAGCCATGTTGCCGATTATGTATGGAAATACCTCAGAAGTAACAAGTAAACAGGCTTAAGCCCAAATTCACCTTGCAACCACACTACCTAGCTTCCAGGCAAAGCTCAAGCTTTGGCTGATTTCCTAAACGCACACCTACTGCAGTGAGGATAGGCCAGACAGGCAGTGCCTGCACTCAGCTGGTTCGTCCCTCCCGCCTGCCCTTGCCACTGTGGTGTTCAGTCAGCAGACATCATCCAAATGACATGGCCTCAGAGCAGCTAGACTTCACAGGCAGCATGAGTTTAAGCTGCCCTTTCACACTGTTGCTGCAGTCATCCAGCTGCACACATCTGGCAACTAGGGCAGGCTACAGTTTGCCTGGCCAAATCTCTCCTACGGCAGCCACAGGAAAAACAAAGTATTTTTTTTTTCCCCCCAATGATCATAGGTAAATATGCAGTGTAAACTTTCTACTGGCCATGCTAGTACAGGATTTGAGGGCCTTGTTTTAGTATGTTCCAACACATCACAGAGGTAGAGAAAATTGACTAAACCCATAACAATGAACTTCAAAAGCAGTAATGAAGATACTCTGGAGCAGATGTATCAGCTACTCAAAAGTGATAAAGGAGTACTGACATCCATCTTCTCATCTCAGAGGTTTTGATGCAAATGCTAAAGCATTTGAAACATCACCTTGAAAGAATTTTGCCCAAACACTGGAAAATCTTTGGTCTTTACTGGAAGAAAGTATTTCCTTACTTACTTGTTTTATATTATGCCAAAGTACAGTATCAACATAAACTATCTACCTGTATTTAGACTAAGATAGAATTGTGTAAGACAGGCACATGAAGCGTGGTACCAGTAATAACTGCTATGGTAGAATCATCTTTCCCAGCTTCTTCAAGCGCTTTGATAATTTCTCTGTACATCTGCGTTAAGAAGAAAATTAACAAAGTATAAATGTGATGCTGCAAAAGATCATAAAAAGGAGATTCACACTGACAACAAGGAACTTAAAAGGACCATAGTTAATCTGTCTTTCAAGTATGAAAAAAAAATCTGCATCCACAGAAAGTATTACATGTGAGGTATTTCTGACCATAAAGACACATGCTTGAAATACTCAAGACTTGCAACGCAAATCTAAAAGGACAGAATAAGGTCCTTTGAAAAAACAAACATTAACTGGAAACAGCTAATTTTAAAACCTGAGAAGCAGTTTAATTGGGAAAAATAATATATTAAAGAATTAACAGAAGTGGGGTGAAGTCCCTGTTCTGGTACCTTTGCAGTTGTGAAACAGGATGATCACACTGTTTCCAACAGGATGGACTTCATCATGAAGACAACTATGGGAACTGGAAGACTATCAAGACACACACACACCAGTGCTGAGCCAAAGTAGGCTGCACACTTGCTTTGTTATACATAAGACTACAGTCAAATCTTGTATCCACAAAAAAGGCTAGCATTCCCTGCAGTCTGCCATTTTAGTTTAGTGCATCCCATTATCCTATATTAAATTTGAAAAAAACAAGAGATACAGAAAATCCCAATCGGTAAAATTTTAGCTGAATAGTTTCATTTTGCACTGGATATTTATTCCTTAGGTTGTTATTGGAGTCAAGATACTAAGCTCTCATAGAATTCAGACCATTATGGTTTGGTCAGTTCTACTAAACCTGTAGTAACAATCTTTAAAAACTTAGTAGGTTACCCAGGAAAGAAAAAAAAAAAAATCATTAATCCTCCCAAGTTAATTTTTTTACCTTATGGTTGATGGCATTCTTCCTATCAGGTCGATTAAACATTATCTTTGTGATATTGTTTTTAGTGGTAACTAATATTGTTTCATAACCATCATGTCCACTCTCTTCTGGAGAAGCATCTTTCTTCTGGCCAGCAGATTCTGCAGAGACCAGACTTGAGACAAGTTCAGTATATTTCTGTCTGGCATTATCCTGTAACGAAAGGGAAAAAAAAAAAAAAAAAAAGAAAAAGAAATCACAGAAGATTATCAAAGGCTGAAATGAAAATCAGCTTGTTATGCTATTCATAAAACAGTTACTGGGCAGGGGCTGTGCTTCAGGACAAAAGAAAAAAACCCCCTCAGTTAGAAAGCATTCTAATTAGGGTGAGAATAAAGATCTGCTGTATTTAAACATTGCAGATTATACTTACAAGTCATCTGGAAAGCAGCAGGAAACGATCCACAATATAAAAGTGCTGCGATGATGACATTTATTTTGCTGAAGAGGTGCCCCCATCACTAAGATTACCAGAGACACTTTTGTCTTATTCCCAGCATTTACACGTTTCTATGGATCCTTTCTTTCTGCTTTCCAGTTTGGTATTTCTCCCACAAAATATTTTATTTTAGAACATGTGTTGCTGAAAATAAGAGTGCTGAAATGGGTGCACAGCATTTTAAAATTGCTTGAAGACACTAGCTTTCATATAGCACAAACATGACGTTTAAAAGCCTGAAGAATTTTATCTTCCTATTTCTATCATAAGCAGTGATTTAAAACAATTTTAAGTTCTTGGTTGTTACAACCTATTTTCTTGAAAGGATAATATACTTTGAACAATTCTATAATGCATCATCTGTAGCATGTGAAATTGCCTATTTCCTCTCCAGTATAACTTCAAAAGCAGATTCTTTCCCTTAAGTGTGTCTTGAAGCTGCAGAGCAATCTCAAAAAACAAACAAAACAAGACACCAAACCACAGCCCAAAAACCACAAAGCAGCACAAGAATATGTTATATTCATGAAATTATGCAAGCATGTTTTCTTTTAAAAGAAAAAAAATGCAAAAAACCCCTCAAGTAGTATCTTTGACTGATCTCAAACTACTCCTGAAGGCAGGCCTAGCACAGCAGTGACACATCTGGTTTGTAAAGCTGATGTTTCCTACATTTAACAACAGCTGAAGAAACTGCAGTAGCTATATGTGATGTCAGACTTACTACAGTCTGCATGAAAAATGAATGCTTATGTATCTGCATCTTTAATTTTCCTGTTTGCTTCACTTGAAGTAAAGACTTCTCTCAAGGTTGTGAAAGGTATTGATGTCAAGATAGAGAGAAAGAATGAGGAGAGGCTCTCAATAAACCACTTTTTTTCTAGTCTTTTAGTCAGTGGCATCAGAGGCTGCCTTTAAAAGTTACTAATATGCTGGATTCATAGATTTGTTCTTTGCTGTAAGAACCGAGAAGCTCAATCCGTCTTTCTTAAAGGGAACAGCAGAACAGAAGAGAATGTGGAACAGACTTTTTATTGGAAGTCACCACATACATTTCTTACACTGATACAAGCTGGCAGTAATAACGTAGAACTAGGCTTACACAGCACAAAAAAAATCTCCAAACACTGAGGCAGTGAAATGACTATAGAATACAATGCAAAGTATTTTGATGTCTGAAGCAGAGTTGCTCAACTAGTATGTAATATGTTTAGACACCGGCCATTCACTTACAGACCAGGCACTTCAAGGTAATCTACAAAGTATTAAGTGAAATTATAGGTAATATCACCTGAGACAAATTTCCAAGAGAATTCCATGCATCCCACTTGGCTTTCTTGACAAAGTCCAGCATACCTGGTTTTGGAGCATTGCAGGGACCTTCAGTAGCCTGAAAAGAGTGAAACAAACTTACTTAAGTTAAACATGTGATTAAAGTTCATACGTCTTGGTACAAAAGATGACAACTGTTAGGAATATTCATCTGATTAGGATACAGAATTCAGCTTTCAGACAAGAAGAACACCTAGCAGTTGGGCAGTATTCAGACATACCATGAAGTACGCAGTGTCTGGCATGTCCTAATACCTGGTGCTGAGCTTTCAGAAGCTCCTAACCAATATGAGACACTGGTTTCCAAAACATCCATGCATGTTAAGTTCTCCTATCTCAAAAACTGTGGAAGCTTTATACTTATAAAGGAAGTTAAAGACTTGTCAGCTGTGTGAACAAAGAAACCATGACATAGGACCAATTTAATAAAGTTGGACATACGACAAGCAAGGGCATTGGACCAGTTGAACTGCAAGAGTCTGAGCTATCCTGAAGTATTCTATGAGCAGTTTTCCTCAAGAAGAGTACACTATCAGAAAGAACTATTTCAAGGAGGAGGCAGGAAAGAAAGAATACATTTATAAGCTCATTATTATTAATTAGTAAAACTACCTGGAATAGGCTGAAAGATAACTGACAGACCAAAAGACGCCAGAAATCAACCTTCAAACGTCAACACTGTTATATTATAGGCCCAGCTGACCAATTGTAGATAAAACAAATTTAAGAGAAAGCATGCAGCATACACCTTTTTTCCTAGGCATAAGCCATGTTCCAGAGCTGCATTAATATATGCTATATTATATGGAAAGCATCACAGCGGATGTAATTTGGCTTTATTTCTTTGAATAATGGTTTCTAGTCCAAGAATGATTTGTAAGGTAAAACAGGTTTGGCTTCCCTCAAAATTCAGGCAAAGTTTGAGGGGCTGGCATTTCAAGAACAGAATTTGAGCCTCTGAAGAACGTTAAGACACAATACATTTGAACAACCCCTGTTTTAAGTAAATATTTAACATGTCCATCCCCTCAGATTACAAATGCTCCCTACAAAATAAAACAAGTCAAGCCTACCTGTTTAAACAGAGCATAGAGCTTCAACTTAGTTTCATTCCCAGGATCCTTTTTCAAAAGCTTCAGCTGTTCTTGAGCCTTTTCAAAATCTTTCTGGCTGACTTGCATGGTGGCTGCAGTCATGTGCAGGTGAACTGCTGGAATGCTAACAGCTTGTGCTTGCCTGTTAGTAAGTGGGGAAAAAAAATCCGATTACTTAGCTTTTGTGTAAGAGTAGAGAAGAAACAAATATGCTGCTTTTTAAGACATATACAGTACACGTAAAATATTAAATATTTGTACCTGCACTGATCAAAACAACAACAACAAAAAGCAAGGTGCTAAAAGTTACAAGAAAGTTGCTTTAGAAGTTTGCTTTAGCTGCAACATAATTAACCTTTGGAGAACATGACATTATCTCCATGTAATACGTAAAGTCTGAGGTTTAATGCTGCCAGACGACAAACTATGCAGGAATATACCAGACAATTGTACACAGACCACTAAATGGCAGTAGTGGTAAACTAATGTTTTACTGTTTCTGGAATAAAGCAAAGCCCTACATGTTGTGTCCATGACAAAGTATGAAACACAACATTTCTATTAATGGTTCAAATCTCATCCCCCTATATTTGGCACTGGTGAGGCTACACCTTGAACGTTGTGGTCAGTTTTGGGTCCCTCACTACATGAAAGACATTGAGATGTTTGAGTATGTCCAGAGAAGGGCAACAAAGCTGGTGAAGGGCCTGGAACACAAATCCTGTGAGGAGCAACTGAGGGAACTGGGGTCATTTAGTCTGGAGAAAAGGAGGCTGTAGCAAAGTGGGTGACGGCCTCTCTTCCCAAGCAACAAGTGATAGGACAAGGGGAAATGGCCTCAAGTTGTGCCAGGGAAGGTTTAGATTGGATATTAGGAAAAATTCTTCACTGAAAGGGTCTTCAAGCACTGGAGCAGGCTGCCCTGGGAGGTGGTTGAGTCACCGGCCCTGGAGGTACTTAAAAGGCATGTAGATGGGCTGCTTAGGGACATGGTTTAGTGGTGGACTTGGCAGTGTTAAGTTTATGGTTGGACTTGATGATCTTAAAGGTCTTTTCAAACCTAAATGATTCTATGATTAACAATCCGTTATGTCTGTGAATTAAAATGAGTATGTAGCTCATCTTTTTTGTGATCTTTTCAAGTCTGCGTGAATCTGAATCAGGGCAGTATAAGAAAAGACTAATTTCAAAATGTACTTTGCAAAAGGACTGGCTGTAAAAAAGCCTGTAGACCCTTCAAGAAAAGAGCTGGTCAAAATATTCTGGCAGAAGAACCTTCCACCAGAAAAAAAGGTAATTCCATTTAAAAAAAAAAACACCACCACCCCACCCCCCCAAAAAAAATAAAAAAACCCACCCCAAACTCCAGTCCAAAACCCCAAGCCTAACCCTACTCTATAATGCTTTGTAAAAGCAGGTTTACTTCAACAGTTTGGAATGAAAAGCCAAGAAATCTAATAATTTTGTCTTGCTTCACCAGGGCAAAAGCATGTTGTCTCAGATTTGTTTGGTGAAATTGCAATATACGTTAAGCATTTTTAAAATGTTGGCAGTTTATGTATCAGTGTTCCTTCTTTATTTGAGTAAAAAGAGAACAAAACCCCCCCAACTTTCCTCATTCTAACTTAGACACAACTGTCATGTTAGAACATCACATATAATAGGTTTCATATGCAGTCACATTTGAAAAATTAATAATCTGAAATGCAGACTTATACAATACTTAATCATTAATTCTATCTGTTAACATTTCAGTTACAGAACTGTCATTTAAAAATCATACCTAACATGAGAATTCTACCTTTTTACACACACCTGATGAAACTTGTAGAGAAATTCTACTGCTTCCTTCAAAGACATCCTCATTGCTCTTATTTCTTAAATAAAATTTATTTTCTGTTGCAAGCCTAAAAGGTGTAGGCAGGAGGTGTGAAGAACGCCAACTGTTTCCAATTATTCTTATTACTATTTCATTTCATGCAGACAGAAGGTTTTAGTTGTCTTGTAAAAATGTTTGTAAGATCTATTGGTTTTGTGTCCCATTATAGCCCCTTCTGCCTTAATAAATCTAAGTTCCTGGTGTTTTGGAGCTACCGAGTTTGAATGACAGACATGGAAAGAATATTTTCTGTTATACACAGAAATGCTTTCAAAAAGAAAGAATTCCAGAATCTGCTTCAAAATCTTATGCTAATAAAAAGAAATTATCTGAACAATAAAAAATGGGATAGGCTATCAAAAAAGGCTGCAGGAACACAGTATTTTTACTTAAATTGATCAGCTGTGGGCCTTTATTAACAGCAGTGCACCCAGACGAACACCAGTTAACCATCTGCCAGTTTAACCAACATTCAAACTTGATGTGTTCAGAAGACTGTCAGAATTTAACAAGTTTATCCCTTAACCAACTGGGAGGTGATTTAGCCAACTTGTGGACTTCACCCCCAGCATCAATAGAAGACCTTTGACAGGAAAAAGCATACCTAAACAGATACAAGTTTTTTTTAATACTGAGTTTCTTCAATTAGTCTGTCCAGGAGTCACAGAACATGATGCTCACTTTCAGATCCTATCCCCAAATGTGTTTTTAAAGTCACATTTACACGAAGAAGAAAATGAGAGTGCAGGAAGAAGAGTAGTGGTTTCTTTTTTTGTTTTTCTTCCTCCTCCTCCCAATTTGCTGGCCACCTTTGGAACTATTTGAACACCGTTGTTCCCAGAACGATTCATGTATCTGGTACATTTTTTTTTTTTTTTTTGTCAGTCTAGGCAGTGACTATAGTGAAGCAGATTCAATGTTTAAAATGAGAGATTTGGGTTTACACCATGTTTGACAATCTGGACTTCACTCCATCTTGGCTATGGTCAATATTATAAAAGAGATTCTTAAAACCTATTTATATACGATTTGATAGTGACCATAAATTAACAAGAGTTGAGGATGGGCAGCTGGGGAGAGAGGGATGGCATAGCAGCCAGTCTGAAGGTGTGTAGGCACATATATTCACAGTTAAGGGGTTTTTAGCATTTCGCAGGTCACAAGTTCTCTTCCTTATTAAGGATGCAAAGTGGCCAAGTTAGAAGAGGATGAGAAAACAATTAAATGAACAACAAAAAAAATCTGGCTGGGAAAAAGTGCAATGATCTTTCAATAAGTCCAGACTCAGCAACTTTCCTTTGCTGTTCAATTACACCCAATTTTACTTCTTAGTTAACTATTTTACCCAAACAGTTTGTATCTATCCACTCTAAATACTCCGTCTGTCATCCTTCTCCTCCTTACCTATTGATTTGCAACAGGAGATTGTGCAACTTAACTATTTATTAAAGTCTGGTTATAAGAAAGGCCTCTTTTCTTTAGTTCTTCCTTGCTGCTTGTAGCTCAGTTCTCTGCAGGATATTGGTGATTCACTCCTTTCTCTCTGACTTCTGATCTCTAGAGGACATTTACTATACATCAGTGATGATCACTAATTCTCAACATGCTAAGGCTAAGCTGACTGCTACTGTTTCTCTACTAAAATAACCAATGATGACAATGCAAAGGAAATATCAAGTTATTTCACACTTTATTCATATTGGGCAGGACCTTGCCCTTCAGAGCAATACAAGAATAGCAGGAACAGAGATCCTTGACCCTCAAGTAGATCACAGAGTGATGAGGAGATGACTTGCCACCTGGCAGCATACAAAACAGCACTGCCATCTCTGAGACTACACGGTGATACCATGCCACAATCCCAGAGACCGATGAGCAGGAGAGGCTGTGGTAGCACACTACAAGGATGACTTGCTCCCTCCACCTGCTGTTCCTTTGCTGTGACGCTGAATCCTTCTTACTCCCTCACTGAGCAAATCCATGCCCCATTTTAACAGCCTCACTGAAATACTTTGCCAAAACCACACAAAGCAGGCAGAAAGGCTAGAACCTGACCTGCAGACTACCAGTGTCAAACCTGCACTTGTTTCAATCCAAGCAGAAAAAGAGGCCTAGGAAAGGCAATCAAAACCCCCTCCATATTCCCCCTTCTCATCTACTCGCTGCAACAAAGCTAAATTATTTCCTTCACAAAGTTTCCTCTTTTTTGCCCTGTGCCCTATGGGCAATTAGCTGCCACTGCCTCACTGCTACAAATGGGTGCTGTACTAGCACCCATGGGAGAGTGGTGAGGGCCCAGCAACCTTCCCTGGGTAGGTAAAAAGCCAAATCCCATCAGAAAGAGAGAAGCAAGAGGAGTCACAACTTGGCAGAGCAGCCAGAGTCCACGACAAATGCCTGTGCACTCCTGCAAGATCATTCACTGGGTACTTCACAAGTTGTACACTCTGAAAAAAGAAATAAATCCTGGGCATCACTGCCTGAACCTGAAACATCCAGGCTGACAATCATTTCATATTTATGCTTCAGACACCTCTTTGTTGCCATTCAGTCATTCAGGATATCTTGCAAACCCGCCATTCATCCTATTCACTCTACCTGTTCACATAAGCATCTCTTATTCTGATAAATATTCAGACATGGCTTTTAATTAAGACATTAAAAGTCAATTATACGGAAGACAGTTTCTCACTGTTTATACGATTAGCAAAGACTACAAAGCCTGTTCAAAGACAGGGACTCTCATTACCATGTAGTTCCATCACTTACATAAGGACTTTTATAGAGTTAAAAATGGCAACTTTCTGTAAAATGCTGGCTGCTCACTTTTAAAGCAACTTAGCAGTTTCCTCATTAAGACTAAACAGAAGCCAAAAGATCTCTTTGCACAGGAAACATCAGACATGCTCACCAAAAGAGAGGGATACCTGAAATCCATCTTCCATTTACTTAATAAAGGTTTTCTTTTAAACATTAGTAGATCCTGGGGAAATAAAGCACAGACAAAAGCAGTTAAAAATCCTATTAGGATTAAAAGCAGCGGGGTGGTGCTAGAAACATGGGTTTAAAACTCCTGACAAAACTGGATGGGAAGTGCTTATTTCACATTATTGTAACTAGCTTTAGAGAGACAAGGAAGAAAAAGAACAGGAAGTGTTGCCAGACAGAAGCAAGCAGTAAATTGAACTGTCATTTGGATGAATCCTGGGACTTAATAGGAGATGCAGTATCTTTTATGCATTATGTGTAATACTTCAGATAACACATATGACATATCTTCTTTGCCATGATCTCCATCTCAAGGTGCTGTGATGTTTTGCACTGCTCTTTCCACACATTCCTCATGCAGAACAGTGAGCAGCATGGTAGCTGCCCCCTTGTTTCAGAGACACCTTGCCATTTCAGAGACGTTTTTTCATCTTAAGAGAAAATTAAACAAAATGCTGATTTTCTGCTGCTACTGTAGAAAGAGTTATATGGGTGGCTGGTTTGTTGTTTTGTTGGGTTTTGTTTTTTTTTTTAGTTAGGATACAAAGCAATCAATTCCCACAAACCTCAACACACCAAGTGTTTGGTTATAAACTGAAACAAGCTTCTGATTACATGCCTCTCCAGAGTCCCTCCAAAGAAGAGGCAGCACACATTGCCCAGCCCAGCCCAGCCCATCACTGTTTCTGAGTCACCAGCCAGAGCTTCAGCTCTTCTACAAAGTTCCCAAGCACTTCACCTGGTCTGCTCCAGCACCAGCAACCACTGCTCTGAGCAGCTGCTGCAAAGTCAAGCAGGGGAGCAACCACATGAAACGTCCCCACTCTCTGTCCTCCTGCTGTTGGGACAGAGATCCACAGTGAAGAACCTACGAGCCCTCCCTAGCAAGGTGACCAGGGTAGTCCTTGCCTGCTGGCACCTGGCCATGGAATATTCCTGCTCCAAGCAGAGCCTCAGGCTTCAGTCCCCCTCTTCCAACAGCACTTCTCCTACTTTGATCCTCCCTCAAAATTATCCTAATTTTTCTCCCCAGAGAAAAAAAAAGGGACCTGGAAAAGGAATAGCCTTTGATCATCAGTTCAGCTACCTCAAGGGATGCTGGAGCACAGCTGGTGGGAAAGGCTGCCACCATTGGTAACTGCAGCAACTGTTAGGAAACCAGGCACGTGAAGGGAATAGAAACCAGTACTTAAAATGTAACCATGAGAAAATAAGTGGACCATCTGCAAAAAGAAATTCAACCCAACACACCAACTCCTCTTATTCTTCCCTCCAAGACTTCGTATCAGAATCTCTAAAAAGATTTAAAAAGGAAGATTGATAACCAAATAATGACAATGAGCAAAGCATTAGCAGTACCATGATTTTATAGCTTTCTTGGTAACTGGGAAACTAATGTTACCATTTTCCATATCCACTTGCAGTATTTTCTGTGTGCAATTAAATTTAAAAGTTGTACTTCACTTTATTTTGCTGAACAAGAGGAAGCTACTGTCTATGATGTTAACATAAAAATCATCAGAAATTTTAATTGGCAGGTTGCCCACGTCACCATTCATCATGCCATTTTTTATATACTACAGACTCCAAACAGATATTTACCTACATAATAATGTAAAATTCAGGATTCATAGATTTTATATAGCCTGAACACTTACACAGCAATATAAGAGCTTTCCCCAGGCAGCTGAAGATGGAAAGGGCTAATGTCAAATTTCTACCATACCTCTCAGTCCTCCAGTTATTCTCTCCACACAAGCTACCTAGAGCTGAGCTGGGAAAAGAAGAGGCACCTGATAGTGCCAAACAAACTGAGCAGCTTGTGGTGTGTTAGAAGCAATCGTTCCTCCTTTGCTGTTAGAGGGGGAGAAAAAAAAAAAAAAAAAAAAAAAGAGAGCAGTATGTAGGGGGTGGATGTTTAATCAATACAGAAAATCTGGGCAGAGGTTCTTCTGGCTGCAGAAGCAAAGCAACCTTCTCTTTCTTTAGGCCATCCTGTTACCAGCTCCTCCCAAAGAACTTTAGGTCATTTGACTATATGTACTATTTCTTTTCATATACTCTTTTCAGGCTGTTTCTGGTATTGCATTTCCTCTCCCTGCAGAATTATTGTCTTTTATGAGTCTCTATCAAATGAATATGACATAACATCTTTTCAGACTTCTAGGTGGAAGGCTGTATCCCTATAACTTATGCAGGCAGACTTGCTTACAAATAGGAGTTCTGTACTAGGCAGACAGTATCATACTAAAAAACCTCAGCTTGACAGTTTTTGTACTAATAAAGTCCAATTACTTCAGCTGTTAATTTCTAGTCCTGTCCTTCCAAGTTTCTCCTCTTATACTGGAAAATGTGGAGTATCCATATCTGACACAAACATCTTCCTTTGCAACTTCTGTCATCCTGAGAAAGCTTACACCTCCTTCCACAACCATCTCATGTGAAAACTTCCAGTTTCCCTCATTTGTATGCACCTCTTTAAAGATTCCTTGCCATTAATTAAAACAAAAACAATTCAGAACACAGGCAGATGGAATTCAATCTTCATTCAGAAGACGGATAAGCAGAGACCGCCTCTAAGAATTTTTGCCTGCTCAAAATTTCGTAACTGGTACATTTCCTACTATCTAGCAACTACAAAAGATGGAAACAGCTAAATAATTGAGTTGCTCCCTTTGAGTTAAAACCAAAATCCCACACTTTTCATGACAGCAACTGTAATAGCTTACAATCAACAAGTTAACTAACTTGCAGCAAGTGTTGCAAGCAAAGCAGTCTGTACTGTCCCACACAAGTTCACAGGTTCACTCTGTTAAGCCCTGCATTGCTATCACCTGCTAACATGCACTACAGCAGTAGGTTAGTAGTTGTCCAAATTAGTAGGTTGCAGTAGGTTAGCAGTAGGTTAACAGCAGCTTAGCAGCCAGAGTAGTTTTATTTCTTTGTGCAGCAAGAACCAATCCACACATTCGTTTGATAAAGCAATGCTACTGTTCACCAGGCTCCTGCAGAGATCTATTGGAACAAGTGCATCACCTCTTAGAGCAAACACCAGCAGCCTAAGAAAGTTTCATCAGCACCAAGTTAATTCTCTAGAAATAAATGCATTTAGCTCACTTGGGGAAATACAAAGTTTTATTAACCATGATGATAACATGGAACTGTTGATGACTCAGTAGACAGAAGTCCAGTTTTCCTAAAAACGCCACGCAAAGCAAAACAACAAAAAAACCCCAAACCATAAGAAAACAACCATCCCTCCCTGTTCTACCAGCACAGTTCCTGGCAGTACCCCATTATACTGTGGCTAGTGTGGAGTAACTAAAATGTATTGCTATCAGGTAATAGGAATGTTCTGCTATTTCCAATATATCTAGCTAGCAAAAAGGATCAGTGCAAATACTCTATAACCAATTTACTTACTGGTACTTTAATAAACAAAGAAATGAAAGTCAAATGATTTCCTCCATTACATTAGAACACTTCAATAGTTGCTCTAAACACAAGTTTGGTCTACAAAACCTTATCAGCTTTTACTATTTTACACTCCTACACTGTTTTGACATATAAAAGCTAGAGGATAATGATGTGTCTGTTGGCAAACTGAAGTGCTGAATCACTGTTTGTTTAGTGTAAGTGGCTCAGCTGTGCTTGATAGGGCTTTTTTCAGTATTAAAGAATAGCTAAGAATCAAAGATCTAGATTACCATTCACTGAGCTCTGAAATGGTCTGCTCTTTGTGCTCTATACAGGCACAGTTAATATTCTCTCATCACAGCTGCTGGGAAGAAAGTCGGGATCATCTCCTAAAATCTCTGCAAGAGCTCTCTCTTCCCAGCACACTTAACTGGTCATGGTGAATGACTAAAGCACAAAAGAATTTCCTGTACATCCTCAGTCTGTTTAAGACATCTCCACAAGCAGGAAGATTTACAGACAGGTATCCTCTGAAACACATTTGAAAGTTAGAAACATGAATGTTAGCAGAAAAATATAGAGCTATGATACTCATACATGTAACATTTGCTGAGAATTGCTCAAAGATTATTGTAGCATTTGGAGAGCAACAAACTCAAATAGGTTCTTTATGCATCCTTATCCAAGGTGACTTTAACAAAATAGTTATGAACAAGTACTCAAAATAATTTTGCTGCTAATGGAGAAAGGAAAGAGCCATTTTTATTTGGCTTCCAGGGACAAATCTTGACTGTACGGAGAACAAGAGTGTACACTTTGATGTTAAGAGGTTTTGCCAAGGTACGTAGGTTTCTGACAAGGATGTAACGAGCTGCTGGAGTTCCCATCCACATTAGAAAATCCACCGACACTCCTGCTAGTTCAGCTGAGCCAGTGAAAGATGAAAAGCAATTTGTCTGAATCTTAGTTTCTCTCCTGAATCCATGATGCCTAGATACAATGGGGATGGACACAAAGAATACTGAAGAAGCTGTATGACAATAATGAAGCAGTATTTGTCAATGGCTTATCCTGTCCAAATCCAGAATTCTTTCAGATAATTTAAACAAATCAGGTCTAAACACAAAGTAGCACACTACTCTTGGCTTTGGCACTATTTCCAGCACCCACAACCAGACAAACCTACTGGTGTCCCGTAAAGACCTGGACCAATTTACTCATAAATCTGATGATTTGGGTTCAGAGCTGAAGTTCTCACATACGTGGAAGACTTGCAAGTACCTTTCTGTCACAGCAAAATTTACATCTGCTCTATGAATAACAATTTTACTGAAGTTTTATCAATTTCCAACTGATAACTTTCTCTTTAGATACCCTCTATAACACACCTTGCTCTTAGTTTTATCACGGAACCAGATAAGTTTGTAGGTGTGACACAATATACAAAATACACCACTGAACATCTGTCACTTTTAGAATTGGAAGTTAGACGCGTTCCAAGGAATTTCAAGTCATGACTTACTAAAAACACTGTAAACACTTAAATTATAGCATTTAGAACACTACACCTATAGCAGCTGCTCCCAATACAGAGGTCAGAGGCTCACATTGCATCATGGCAGTTATTAGTGGGGAAGCAACATGTACAGAGGCATATTGGCTTCTGCCATCATTGTACAGATTATGAAGAACTATTGGTCTGGGAAAGTGGCTGACAACCCAAATAACTCGAAAGTTCTTCCCCAGAATAAAAGTGTGTTTAATATGTCATCTTACTGGCAATTAAGGAGAACAACGTAAAGCCAACCAGAAAGATTCTTTTGTTTTAGGAACAGGCTTGCTATAGTGATGTTTTTGAAACAGCAAGCATTTTACAAGTACATTTATCATGGTATAAAATAATAGAGTAAAGGTTTTATTTCAAATTTTCTTTGTGTTTTAATTGTTGGCCTCTAAGGACCAAAGTATTCAAGAATTACTGGGGATTCTACAAGTTACATATCACTTATACCATATTGTCAGAATAAATATTATCAGAACACTTTACTAGAAAAACAGTAGCCACTTTTTTTTTTGGAGGGCCAAACAGTCAGCAAAGAATCCATACAACACACAATCTAATCCTCAAGAAATCATTTTAATTATATATATTTATTTTTATATATTTTATATATATTTATTTATATATATGTATTTATTATATATATATTACCAATTAAGAATGCAATCACCCTACTCAGCACTGGTGAGGCCACACCTGGATTACTGTCTCCAGTTCTAAGCTCCCCAGAATAAGAGACTCACGGGCATACTGGAAAGAGTCCAGCGAAGGGCCACAAAGATGATCACAGGACTGGAGAACCTCACATATAAAGAGAGGCTGAGAAAGCTGGGACTGTTCAGCCTACAGAACAGGCTCAGGGCAATCTTATTAACGTATATAAATATTCAAAGTATAAAGAATATAAGGGTATAGTGAGTGAGCCTCTTCTCGGTGGTGCCCAGTGACAAGACCAGAGGCAATGGGCACAAACCGGAACACAGGGGGTTCCCTCTGAACATCAGGGAACACTTTCTTACTGTGAGGGTGACCGAGCATTGGCACAGGTTGCCCAGGGAGGTGATGAGTCTCCATCCTTGGAGATATTAAACCACTGTCCATACATGGTCCTGGGCAACCAGCTCAAGGTGGCGTTTGGTGCCTGAGCAGGGGGGGTTGGACCACGCAACCTCCTGAGGTCCCTTTTCAACCTCAACCAGTCTGTGATTATGTGAAGAACACACACATTTAACCTGCTAGCTATACTGAAGCAGTACAACTGGCCCACGGACTTTTACAGTTCATCACTAGACTCGACTTTGAAGCTATAGCTCTTTAGCCTTCATATGAAAGCCTTCAGAGTCTGTTTGAGGGGAGGAATCTGAATGACCTGTTCTAGGACACTCAGAAAATAGGAAGACTACAATTGCTATTAAACTGCGACTGTTTAAATTCTCAGCTGGCAGGTTCACTCTAAGTCAATCTACATTCAAGGACAAAGACAGTACTGAGATTAATGTACACATCCAATCTTTGTAGCCAGCAAGTCTAATCATGAAGATCAATCTGCAGGATCATGACAAGAAAAAAAAAAACCTGACTGTAAATTAGTAAAGATCTTTCACAGAGCAAAGGACACTATCTACTCCTTGAAATGGTAACACTTGCTAAAAGCCAAGTTCTCCCCTCTGCCATTGCTCAATCACAGACTACGCTGGGACGAAGGGCAGGTACACACAGCCTCTGCCACAAGGAAAGAGGTTTATCTACAAGCTATCCTAGCTACAGATAAAACATGTGAAATATCAAGAATTACACTGGGACCTAAAGGGACAACTCCTGTGTGGCATCCTTCTCCAACCTAAGCTTATTTTTGGCAGAGCAATAAGATTACCAGGAGGAAAAACCACAAAAATGCCCAGCAAAAAAAGTGGGCTCTGGTGCAACAGAACATGACACTGTGAGCAGGTTAAAAGGACTCTACCATATTTAGATAGGAGGAGCTTTTCGTTCTGAGGGCTTTTTGTTTGGTTTTAAACATGGCTTTTCACTACCACGGTCAAAAAGCTAGCATGAACTATGTCATCAGATAGCACTCAGGGTAACATCGTGTTTACTTCTTTCTAAACCAACAAACACAGTGATAAATTTCCATTTAGTCTTCAATTAAAATAGACTTCATTCCCTGACTGGATCATAGAAGTCTCCTCTTGGATTACTCCACTTTATCAGAAAAAAGGTAGCTTTCATACACACAGCAAAACAACAACGTAACAAAACATTACACAGTAATCTCTGGATTTCAGCACAAATTATATCTGTCTACCTACTGAATTTACTGCTATCTACTGCTGTTATCCTTTCTGCAGGCGTTCAGGTGAACATGAAAAATTGGTACCTTATGAACAAAATAATGCAGTTATTAGCTCACTGATAATGCTTATGGTTTGATTTCTGTGGCTGGCTAACCTGCAGTTCTTAATGCTGCTTGTACTAAAAGCACTAGCTGATAAAATACTATTCTGACAATTGTAAGAGTGATTTTTTTTCTTTAGTATCATTGCTTTCAGTGATAAAAGACTACAGCCAGGATAATTTACAAAACAGGATGTTGGCAAGTTATCAAGTCGCTATGTGTTGATCACTGCCAGACCTCTCCAAAGCCAAAGAGCACCACTTTATTCAGTAACTTAAAGCCTGAGTTTTGATGGAAGGAAGAAGCCTTAACCAGAACCCATTCGAAGAGAGCTTTTGCTTCCTCTTTTCTGCTGGAGTATCTAGTACTGACTTGCCTGGCAACAGTTTCTGATTCTTTGAAATAAAGGACAGTTTAACAAGACCTTTCAAATCTTAGCTCACAGTTTTTGCTTTTTACTGATTACAGACTAAATTCTATTACACTGAACTTCAAGGGAACCTGAAAAAATGTCATGGTAATCAGTGAACTCATCACAATAGAAAGGCTCAATCATTTACTACATCAGAATAATAAAGAAACATCCAGTCTGAACTGAGTAGCAGTATATGATAGTTTTAGGTAGATTATTTAAATTATTATTTTAAAATAGAACAGTCATGAAATAGGAAAAAAATCACAAATATTCTTATGCTGAATCACAGAATGATCAGGGTTGGAAGGGACCTCTGGAGATTACCTAGTCCAACACCCTGCTAAAGCAGGTTTTCCTAGAGCAGGTTGCACAGAGTTGCATCCACGTGGGTTTTGAAGGTCTCCAGCAAAGGAGACTCCACAGCCTCTTTAGGCAGAATACAACAATAAATGGAAAAAAAAGAAGAGGCTGACATTAACTGCTTCACTCTCCTGTACATGTTCACTCCAACAAGGGTAACTACAAGTGAAACGTCTGGGGTCTACTCTAGCATTACTATAAATGGAGGTTACTTGTAAACAAGGTTCATTACAGTGAATTAAGTCTGCATCTCAAGCCCAGGTAGGAAGACATGGTTTGCACTATGAATTCTGAATTCCTGACATTCAAGTGTCTTTCGTTGCTTCAAACATGCAACATTCCAGAAATGTGGCTAGAAATAAACAGACGAATTTCCATCCTAATGAGGACCGCTATATGCAAGAATGAAGTATAGCTTGCTTGCTCTCTTAGCTAGATCGTAGTTGCAGACACAACTTAATCTGCTCAGGGGGAGAAGTACATGGGAAGAGAGCAATAAGTAGCTTCTTCAAACGGTACTATCCAAAGACAGTACCTTCTACCCTAGCAAAAACTCAAAATTAATTTCTAGCACCATAATAAAAAGACCACAAACCAAACATTTGTAAAAGTATTTATATTCTCCTCGAGAAACTTGTAACTAACTTCTGCTGGGGAGAGAAATCTTAAAAAGCAAGGGCAGAAAGAAACTGTGTAGCTCATCAAGTGGGAGCTACCGGAGAGCCCACTTTGGAGAGGATGGCTGTTCAAGCCTAGCAAAATTCAACAATGAACAGTTAACCACCACCTTATTTGCATTCACATTATCAGATTCTTTTGAACTCCACAGCAAAGCTGCTGCAGAACCACCTAGAGATCACTGAATTCAGCAGGCAAAGCTGACAAGGTTCCACTGGCTTCTATGATCAGCTGCTTCAAAGCACATGAACTACAACAGAAAGCTCTGTTCCATGCCAATCCATCTTCAAGGCTTCCAGACATTAGCTGTGAACTGTCAGATCCAGCTCCACTACATACAGTTGGTGAGCTTGCTGCTCTGGATTTTGTTTTGTTGGTTTTAACTGCTGTGTGTATTGCTGCTCAAAACGGTTTAAGGTGGTGTTTAAATAAGGACATATGTTTATTAAAATGCTTTTCTGGACAACTGTTCAATCATTTCACCACTACCTTTTGTCTTTTAAGTTGTATTGGTCAAACAGGATGTAGTAACTCATGCAATTAATGTTAGTCAATTTGCAAGAAAAAGCAGCCCATTAAGAGATTTGTTCCTTTTCCATTGACTAGTTTGCCTCAGTATTCAAAGGACAGTGGATGAGTTTAATGGCTCTGTGGAAAAAGAGAAATTCAAGATTAATTGGTGGTATGAATACCATTTCTGAAAGACTATGAAAATTACCTTACAGTCACGATGTTCAGGGAGGCTCATTTTACCACTATTTTGAAAAAAGTTACTGCAAAAGTCAAAATAGGCAAGATTTCAAGAAAGAATATGAGGTGAGTTTTTAATATTTTTTTAATATGAAATTATTACAACTTAAAAAGGTAAAGGAAATGTGACAAGCTGTCTAAACTTTTTATTGACCTGCACCAAGACAGAAAAGACTAAAAAGAAAGAAAAAAGAAAAGGTTCAAAATCAAGGCAGTTATGTGCTCTGCTTGCTTTTCTGGTGATCAGGCAAGGATCTGTGGTTCACAGTCAAGGCTGGGCAAGACAACCTGGCTCACAAACTAACTAGAACTAGAGGCTTGACCTACCCAAGGGAAGTTTGAAAAAATAAGCACAATTAACTTGAGCAGGAGGAGCACAGCAGAGTACCTGCGACTGACAGAATCCAGCATAAGCCAAGGAGAGCTGATAAATAAAAGCCTGTCACAGAAAAGGAAATGTTGGCTGGCTGATAGGAATAGCAAACAGCTGAGCAAGGCAAGCTAGTGCAGCCTGAGACACAGCATCAAGAGGCATGACTTAAGAGACATGAAAACCAAAACACAAGAGCGCATGTTAAGACAGCGAGTAAAAAGCGTACTCCACAGTGCCTCCCTGGTGTAGGATCAGGGTATGCATTTTGTGCTGTGGATAAAACACAACCCTGTACATGGACACATTTCCTCTGTCAACATGTCAGGATGTGTTCCCACCCAGCTGCTAGTGAGCAGGCAAGTTGGTGGGCACATGTTCAGGAGGCTGCGGGACACCTGCTGCCTATGCCACGCAAAGAGCAGAAGGGAAACCATATCCAACTCAGACAAGACGTAACATCTGGGCAAGAGTTTCAGTCATAAAAGCAACTTCTACTGTCAGCACCAGAGGTTTTGGTACGGCCCACAGAAGACCCAGGAGTGTGAGCAAACAGGGTCTTTAAGAATATAGTCTGATACATGACTTGAGAGCAACACTACAAAAATCCAGTCCTTCTTGTAAAAAGGGATTGGATTAGGGGTGACAGCAAACAGCAGAGGAGAGAAGGAAAGCAGCTGCTGCAATACAGAAATAGGGCCTGGCGGCAGGAAAGTGGGTGAGAAGTGAAGATTTGCTCAGCTGGCACGAGAATATCAGAGCAAAGCTATTGAAATTTGTGTGCCCATATCCAACCACAGCTATCTGAATAGAATTGACAGAAAGGACCAGACATTTCCCAATACAGAGTTACAAGGCAGACTCCCTCTGAGGTAGATTAGCACCCTGTGGCCAAACCTGGAAAAAAGGAATGGGACAGAAGAAGGGATACCACCAAACTCACTGGTCATCTCCAGGATGACAGCAGCCTCAAAGAGATTTTACACAAGGCAAGGTTCGCATGCATTTGGGGTGTACCAACATCTGCAATTAACCCCAAATGCAGGAAAGTTTATCGCATATCTGTAGATAGGCAGGAGACAGTGTCTACATCCTTCTCACATACTAAAAACAAGCAAACAAAACCCCATGATACAGCCAACAGACTGTTAACAGCAATAAAGAAGTATCTTCAGGGAATGACCTGGAATACTGAGCCTCTTTTCACTGAGAGGCCCCAGACCATTACTGTGATGAAGCCAGAAATAATCTCTCAGCTGCAAGTGATCAGTTCTTCCTCCACCCTCAACAGAGGAGTTTCTTCCTAACAAGCACAGTTCCAGGGCAAAGACAAACACCCTGTGCCTCTTCCCAGGACCTTACATCCGACTGGCCTAGTGGAAGGGAAGGCAGAAAAGAGCTGGAAGGTCCGCAGTCAGAGACAAGAAAAGGAAGAGATGGAAGGTTTACAAAGTCCTGCTTTGCCACACATCTATCAAAGGGCCCTTGATTTAATGACCAACGCATACAACTGCTCTACCAATTAAAGGATAAGCAGTTCAGGGAGCAGGTTCAATTAATTCCCACACAGAACTAGAAAAGGGCTGCAGACACTGAATAAAGGCTGTTGCATATTGTGGTGGGACTCAACAGCACCCGAGCTCCTGTTGTGTGGGTGGGCTGTAGACATGCAGATGTCATGAGGTGATGCAGGGAAGACAAGAATAGATTTGGGACACTGCTCACGAGCCAATACGGAAGTGAACTCACACCCTTAAGACTGCTGCCTCACAAATGGAACAGCAGATACCGTAGTAAAGACAGATCTACCGCAAGCAGTAAGTATTCCAGGCACAGACAAAAGCTAACAAGGCTAAGCCAAGAGCTTAACAGAAAATTAGCAATTTTCTAATTCGCTTCATTTAAAGACCAGCACTTAATAGCACTCCTCTGAAAAAGACCCTTCCGAGATGCTGAGAAATAGAGGAGCTCATAGGGAAACTGGTCTTTGATAAGATCTGACCTCCTTTAAAGTTGCAGAGATAACTAGTAAGGAACACACGAGGATGTTAGGGTGGGACTATGTTTCTGTCAGTCTGGACCAGGTGAGCACCCTTGGACCAAGTCTCTAAGTTGTTGCCAACTCCATTCCCCTGATTTGTGCTGCCGAGCTGTCCTGGCACAAAGGAGTTGGATCCCTTCTAGATTACATAAAATTGGTAGATGTCCTAGAGCTGCTAATAAGTGTTCAGTGCTGGGATCATACTACAACTAGCCTGAAGGAAACCTCCAAACCAAGGATAGCGTGGATACAGGTTTCCCAGTAGCAAGCATTCTGCACCCAGTGGCCCAACGTGCCACAAACACAGAGCTGTGAGCCCTCTGATCTCAAACAGCTGAATGCAAAGACTGTTGGGTGGGTACAGCCCCAGTAAGACTCACCTGAATGTGCATTTGTGTCAGCATCCCCCCTGTCAGCCAAATTCAAACTTGGAAAAATAACATACTGCAACAGGGCAGGACAAAAAGTGGGCATGTGGGAGAAGAGCCTATGGAACCCACTACATGTCTGAAAGGATTAGGAATGTCCTGCTTAGAAAAGAAAAAAAAATAAAACAACAAAAACTCACAACACCACCAACAAAGAGGAATTCTTGCATTCTGTCCTTATATGAGTATTCCTCTCCCAAGGATATGCCTCTCTTTTGAATTTAGATTACAAAAAAAGCTTCCTAAATTCATTGGCACAGCAAGGCTACCAGTATCTTTGATACAATTCCACTAGTATACTGCTGATATAGAAAATAAAGTCCACCTGCCTGGTGTGCCACCATTGGGAAAATGGCACCATTTTCCCGTGTTATATCTGATCATATAGTAAAAACATTAACTCATTGTTGGTTTATGATCTTATTTCACATACAGAATATTGCCACTTCAAATACATCCAACTCCACTAGCCTAATGATGTCCAGCAGGCCAGTCTTTTATGTGTTTTCCCATTCGGAACCACTTTCCCTCCCTCTTGTTGTAACAACTTAGGTATATGAAATTAATATTATCTGTAGAAGGCTTGCCTCAAGAGTTCTTTTTTTGAAATGAGGGCAGAAATCACCCTGATCACACGGTTTGCTTTCTCCTTGTTTCTTCCTGTATCTTAAGATGTTCATGTACATACTTCAAATAATTTCTCACAAAGCTTTGGGAGAAAAGTATTATGATTTAATGTACAAATAACTACAGTTTTCTGGTCAAGATGCACTCATATCTAATGGAGGTACTTGAATACCTGAGTAAAAGCATTTCACTTCTGAAAGTATGTACTATTAACAGTCAAATATGCATGTTGTTAATAACCAGAGTATCACAAGCCTTTTATCTATTGGTATGATGATGCCTGTTTCACCACTGTGTTTAGGAACCTGCTTACCAAGTACAATTAACAAACAAACACTTGCTTTTCTTTGAGTATTTAAGCTATTTTTGACAGAAAGGAAATTCTACAAACTGACATACTTTGCAATTCTTACTCAGACACAAGCAATTTTACAGCAGAATTTCCAATTTAACCACTTTCATCACAATTTCAACCCTGCAATTCCAAGTCTACTTGCAAGCCAAGCCATCCTTCCTGCCTCGCACAGCCCAGCTGATGCTGAAGGTGCACAGATGCTGCAGCACACGCTACTGCATGTGACACTATTTGAAAACAGCTTAAAAGCAGTATGTAATAAAGCCACACCACAGGAGATACTACATCACTATTTGGAAGTTGGAGCAGTCTTAGCAAGAAACCTTAGTTAGCTGGACACAATTAAACTTGTTTTTGTGGGACTGACGAGGTAGGGGTGGAAATCCCAAGCAAGCATGGAACCACACAGTCTCCTCCACATTTTGGTACAGTTTCAGATGCCATACCTCAGGCCTAACCAACATTTCTTCGGTGGTTAAACAATTGCCTCAGGAGACAGAAAGATGAGGGTATAAGCCCTGTTTGCGGAAGGCACCCGGTGCGTGTTTCCCACTCCCACGCCGTGTTCAAACACTTCAGAGGTGGCTGGTAAGTGGAAGCGCCCCCAGCTCAAGCAGAAAGCGATCTCGCTCGTCTTAGGGTGAAGGCAACGTCTGTCCTGCGCCTTAACCCCTACGTATGGGCCACAGGGAGCGAGCTAACCCGGCTCACCAAGCGGCACGGGCGGACAGCACCCGGCCCCCGCGCCAGGCGCCGGCAGGGGGGAGATGGGGCGGCACCGGCCCGAGGTAACGGCTGGCCCTGCCGCCGGCCCTGCCGCGCTCACAGCCCCGGCCTCCCCCGCGCCCCGGCCGCTGTGAGGGGGCCCCGCAGGAGCCGGACGGCTGCAGGAGGGGAAGGCGGCCCAGGGCCCGCCGCCGGCGGCTCACCCGGGAGTGCGGCGGGCAGACGGCGGCTCGCAGAGCGGTCCCTCCCCAGGGCAGGACGGCGCCGGGTCTCCTAGCCGCTGGGACGGCGCGCGGGCGATCGGGGCTCACCTGATTTCGCGGAGCGGCCGCCAGCACAACCTCCGAGCGAAGGTCAGCGCCGGGGCCGCCATGATACGGGGAGCGAGGGCGGGAGGAGGAGGAGACGGCAAACTCCGCCCCGCCGGAGCCGCCGCGCCCTGGGGTGAGGCGGTGGCCGCCGCCCACTGCCGCCCTGGGGAGGTCACTGCGGGCGGTGCCGCGGGGCGGCCGGGGCGGGAGCTGTGACGCGGTGGCGCGGGCGGGGCCGGGCGGTGCGCCTGCTCTCGGTTCGCGGCGGGACGCCCCGCTGGGAGCCGCACGCCGGGAAGCGGGCTGTGGGGTCAGGAACGTGGCTGTCGTGCGAGTGGCCGGCTAGC
Organism: Falco peregrinus; assembly: GCF_023634155.1. Classification (NCBI taxonomy): domain Eukaryota; kingdom Metazoa; phylum Chordata; class Aves; order Falconiformes; family Falconidae; genus Falco; species Falco peregrinus. The sequence goes on from NC_073723.1 coordinate 93,571,290, forward strand.
CACGGCCGCCAGGGGGGTGTGCGGAAAACGAACGGAGGTGAAGCCAGAACCCCTCCGTGGGGAGAAGCCGTGGGCTGAGCTCAGCCCCCCCGAGGCGCCTGGTAGCGGACGTCACGTTGTTAGTCAGGGCCGTTACTTGGTGGTCTGTCTGTTTGTGCATGCTGCGTAGGTCTGTAACATGTTCGCGTTGTTGTTGTTCCACACGGAGCACCTGGCGGGCAGCTGGGCAGCCCCGCGGCCGTTACCTCAGCGGGGTGGGCGGTGGGTAAAGGCGCGATAAACGCCAGCGTCTGCCCCGGCTAACCTCAAAAATACCGCTCTTTACTGGTAAGCTCGTGCTCTTTCAGCTTCAGCTCCTGAGGGTGTATTTCATTTCTTCTTGCCGATACTTCTGCCCTGTGAAATTCGGTTAGGTGCTGGGAAGACCTTCACGATTTGAATGCTCTGCTCTGTCAGTCTCCTTTCAAAACGCATCCAATAAAATCACCTTCTAATCCTCGTTTGGTGGGGGTTTTTTTTTCCCCTGACCAAAAGTAAATACATTTAAGACTTTGAGTTCTCCCTCAAGGATAAATCTGTCAAATGTGGGGTTCGCCTTTCCGTACTGTTTGATCACAGCTTTCCAAAGGCCTGCGTAACCACTACAGACCAGCAGTTAGGACAGCACATTTTTTTGACTGGTAGTGCAAAGGTCATGATGTATGACCCTGGTCAAATCACAATAGCTGACTTTTTCTAACGCGGCCTTGGATTTCAGTTATGGGCGTTCCTCGAAGTTGATGCAACTTGAATTTTGCTTATGATTACAAATCCAAAAGCCTAGCATTTCTCAGTTTCAAACGCAGCCTTCACTGGTTTGCACCTCTAGCAGACCTACTTAAAATAAGTATTTATTTGCATTTTAGCCTCTCAGTGGCAATTTCCTTCTCTGCTACGTGGGGCTGTGAGGTGAAATAGGTTTGTAAAAAAAAAAACGTTAAAAGCACCATCCCAAAGGTGTTATAGGAAATGCTATTGTAGATCTATATCCTTACTTAGCCCTAACCAAGCAAAACTCATGGGTTGTAAGTATGTACCTCGTTAGACAGAGACAGTATTTTGAATACCTAAAACCAAACTATGGGCTAAATTTTGCTCTGAGCTAGAGGAATGAGGCTTTCTGTGAGTAAGAAAGAGGAGAATTTGGCCCTAACTAGCATTCATTTTGTCAAATAACCACTTTTTTTTTGGTGGTTACCAAAAAAACACACAACAGTTTTTGTCTTGTAGTTTGAAAAGGCCAGAAGAATCATTACAGAAATGTAATATAATGAACATCAGTTGAAAGTTTACTGTAGTAGTATTGTTAGCACTAATGTAATGAATCTGGAGAGGACTCCCTAGAGAACTCATTTACTAAGTTGGCTCAGATTTATTGTTTGACGAACAAGTCCCTAATGACAATACCCTCTCTAGCATTTTGTTGTTAATGGTAAGATGAAGGATTTTTCCTGGCTGTATTTTTATCCTTGTGTAAAATTCTCGTATTCTCTCCTTTAGTTCACAATAGTACAGCTTCACATTTTGTGCTACTGTTTAGAAACTACAAGAGGAGTGAAAAAAAAAAAGTGTAATTCTCTTTGCCTTTAAATTATCACTCTCTTAAAAACCTAAGAGCCTTTTATATATAGTGCTTAGTTGAAGACCATTAACAGTAATGAAAGTCACCTATTAGACCCAGCTCACCTGTTTCAATTCCAAGGCAAAACAGTATCTTGCAGTATGTTTTCTGTTGCCTCTGTGCAGGTGAATAAAAAGCATAGCAGCTGTGCTTTATTTGGGGAGCTTCCTTCTAATCCAATACCACTTGCAAAAAGCTTTTGCTGTTAAGTATTTGAGATTAAATATCTTAGATTTTGTTTTTCTTAATTTCTTTCTGTTGAACATATGTCAGTTTAAATAGACCTGCCTTTTTAATAAAGTTACCCTGGAACTTGCGAGAATGAATGCGTGTTTTCTAGTTTTACCTGAAGATAGCAAAAAGGCATCTCTGCATTCAGTCAAAGATGGATTGCATGCTGTAGGAATTAAATACAGACACTAGCAGTATTCAGTGCTCACCAGAGAGGGGCATAGAGTAATAAATAGTAACTAAAATGACTTCTTTTTCTCATCGCCTCTCTAAAATACTTACCATAATCCATGTATTCTGTCTACAAGAGTACAATTTGCTGTATGTGTTTGTCTCTATAAACCTATACCTCCAGACGTTCTCCTTCCTTTTTTCTTCTCTTTTTTTCTTCTCCTGTCTTCCTTTTGACTACTTAGCTACTTATCATTCATCTGACTGCTCAGGTGAGCTAAAATATTAAAAAAGCATTTTGTGAATAGCACATCACATAAACGTCTTTCCAGTCTATTGGTGTTACCTTTTCCTCTCACACATGGTATTACTTATTTTCTTAGCATGCATTTAACTGTTTCTTCTTTGCAATGTATTCTTACTCCTTGAAGTGGGATCTCAGCGGAGCAAAGTCACGTACCTCACAGGATGGGATTTCAACGTGGCTTAACGCTTTTGTTCTGGCCCCTTGCATATGTGCATAAGTGCATTTTACCATATATGTCCTGTCATAATAGCTATAAGCCATGTGTGTGCTAGAGAAACTGTTGTGCCCTTACTACAAAACACAAAATCACACAGTAAGTTTTCAGACCACTGGGTCCTGATTCTTTGGTTGCAGAATGAGTGGTTTGGCTGTTGTAGTCTACACCTATGTGCTATGTGTTTTAGCATAATTGCAGGTTCTCTAACATGCTGGTACAAGCCTAAACAAAAAGTCTTTTGCATAACTTTACGGTGGAGGGGAGGAAGGGTGCTAACATCACAGGAGCTGATTCTGATATATCAGGGTGATCACTGTATCATCTGCATCTCCAGTTTCTTCAACACTGCAAAATATTCTACAATCTGACCAGCACAATCATCTTTTTTTTTTTTTCTGTAATGATAATTCTTGCCTCTTTGTAATAATTTCTGCAGTCTTTGTCAAGTGTTTGACAGTTTTTCCCATAGATTTTCTGCAATTTGCTTTCTGTAATGTCACTGAACTGAAGTCAGTATTAAGGAGTTGGATATTTGTCATACTTTACCATGACAAGGCAGCTGTTCTCTCTTTGATAGAAATTGTTTATCCAGGAAGCAGATGTGTCGGATACTTTATTATTCAGAATTTGATTTCCAAGGCAAATGGTTTTGCATTATCACTACAGGGAACTTTAATACATATTTAACAGAAAGTTTTCTTGATGATTTTTTCACCTTCCCCTTGAAAATCAATCCAATAAATCCTACAGGACTTAATTGTGTGATAATATTATAATGTTTTTTTGCATTGATGATGATGAGCTGTTTCAGACGTGGAACAGGGGTTTTCATAGTTATGTTGCTACAGCTTAGGAAACTACAATGTTAGCAAAGGGCATTAATCACTGACATCTTTGTAAGCATGGTTTTGGAAACCCCTGTTTATGTGGGCCATGTTCATACCTCAGCATGAAAGGTATGCTTAGCTCCTGACACCCAAGAAGAAGTCAGACTTGGACCCATTTACTTAAGCAGAGATTCTAACCGACAGAGAAATACAAACATGAGCTCTAATCAGGAGGTAATGAATTACACAGTACTCTACTCAACTTTTCTTAGCTGGATTTCTGGTTCATTCTCAGGCAATCAGGAATTCTGGAGGAGTAACTTTTTTGCAGCATTGTCCCTTAGTATGGATTTCAAATACCAATTTCTTAGCTCACAATTCTCAGTAATCACCTCCACTGACCACCTGGTGTGTGCCTTGAGCTGTCTGTATCTTCTCACACTGCAATAACATCCACCCAAAAACATCCTTGCCACTCCAAATCATTGCAGTCCTTTTACCATGAATGCAAATTAATTTACCCCATCTAGCTGCAGATTATCCTCATTAATAAAAACGTAACCTCTTCTATCTTGAATTGTGAATCTTACCAAAACTCTCAGGATTCAGTAAAGTTGGAGAACACATTTTATTTTGATTAAGATCATATGTTCTGGAATACAACTTTAGGCCTATGTCACTGAAATATTTTAACAAATGAGGATCTGAAGGACTAAACCTCATGTCTGGAAAGTACTGTAATTATTCAGGCACTTTGCCGCTATTGAAGGACTTGGCCTCAAGTGTGCCACGAAGTTAGCTGTCACATTGTATTTTTATTGCTTAGTCCTCCTTTCCATGTCCTGTAGTGTCTCAGTATTTTCTCTCAATATTTCACTGTACAGTCTTTCTGATCCCTTTACAATACAGCTGCAAGAGGTGTCTGTGTTGTGCAGGGTCTACTACAATTTTCCTTAGGTAGAATATGGGCAGATTCCTATTTACTTTGGTCATTCACTGTTTGCTTCCAGTATTCAGAAACAGGAGAAGGCTATGTACTCTGTAGTCATAATAACTTTTTTGCTTATCACCAGCACTTAGCTGTTCTTATGAGTCGCTGTTGCATGTTTAAATAAACTATTTGGTAATCTTGTTTTGAGGCTGCTCTCTGTAACTCCTACGTTTGTGTTCAGAAATTGCCACACTTTGCTAAGCAGGTTGCTTAATGTATTGACTGAACATTTAAACTGCATGGAAATTAAGATATTTAATCAGAATAGAAACAAAAGTGCAATTACAAATATTTGTTTTTTAAGGAAATAACATATGAAACAACCTTGAAGAGGTTTTGTAGAAGTTTACCTGTCAGCCAGCAAATCTATGTATTTAGCTTTTCAAAGACCTGTATGTTTCTAAATATGTTGTAGATTTGCAACCTCAATTAACAATCTATGGAACGTGTACATTCTTATCTTGGTGTTCTGAAGTGCTACAATTATTTGTGAAAGGTTACATACCATGTCTTATTTGCCAGGACTGTCAAGATAACCCCTTAAAAATAATCTGCAAAATGCAGGAAATGAGAAAGTACTGTTTGAATGCATCTAAAGTAGTATGTTGGGTTGCATAATTTTTTCACACTAGGAACACCTGGGAAAGAAACATTATTGGCAGGAGTTCAATCAGGAGATATGGTTACAGGAGACTTATTTTACATATGAATCAACTAACAACAGAATTGTTGTTAATTAAAGGAATTGAAATTTTTCTAAGCTGGAGTCCTTTATAGTTTCCTGAACCATTAATCAATGCAGGTGTTGGGTGCGTGCTTGTCAAACCCTTTTGCCAAAGAACTGGCATTCCTACTTTTTGTACTTCCACTTTAAAAAAAAGAAGTCTTTGGGGCCATCATTTCACAGTTTAAACTTTAAGCCAGGATAAGCAAACACTGCTACTGAAAGGAGTAGTCTTTCTATTTTCCTCAGTCCCTCCTGGTTCACTTGCATGCCTTCTTTTCTGCTGACACGGCTGTTTTCATGGCCAAGCATTGAACTAGTTCAGGGAATTGATCTGAGTTACAATTAACCAGGCAAAACCAAGTAAGTAAATGAATAAAGGTTAATTGTGACCCAGATCAAATCCCTTATCCTTTTTATCACGCAGCTGAATGCACATTTGTGTCGGTGCCAAGGCGGGAGACGTAAGGGAGTCTGGCAGTCAGTAGGGTTGCTTCTTTCAGCATCAGTGCTTTGTGATGTCAGCTTATGACATTCAAGCATTAATGCATCACCTCTGAGTAATTTGTTTCACTTTCTGTTGTAGCTTCTGAGGGATTTGGTACGCTTTCTATCTTGGGCTGTTTAATATTGCAAAAATATTGCAGAAAGTATCTCTATGAGTAGGTATAAATGGGGCCATTAGCTTGCTCCTCTAGGAAGTGTGTTACAAAGCAATAGTAATGGGCATCTACTGGCGTGTTAAACCAAAAATTGACGGAGGGGTAGGGTAAGATAGTAAGTCCTTACACATTTTTTTGCCTGACAGAGAGAAGTGAAACTATTAATGATCCCAGTAAGCAAAAGACTGTGTCATGAGCTTTATCCTCTATAAAACAATTGTCATAGGAAACATTTTTCTCATGTGTGGGTTTCTCTGGGCCTTGATGTATTGTAAGTGGCAGCAATCTCTACCTCTGTTTGTTTGTGTTTGCTCTTGCATAGCCTGTTGTGCTGCGCCAACACCAGTATTTGTGTGGGCATTCAGTGAACAGGATCAGAGAACTGATTGAGTTAAAAAATAACTCACCCAAGAAAACCCATCAGCTAGACCAGTTTCCCATTTTGATTTACTCTCTCCACAAAAACAGTGGAGCCGACACAGCTTAGAGCATAGTCACTATTCAAGAGGGCATGATTGCTGAAACATTTATATTTTGACTACATCCTTATGTCTTGTAAGACTTAGTTCCTTCACTAGATTAATATATCTCACTTTCTATATGGTGACCATTGTCTAACTGGAGTAGATCTCTGCCTAGCTTTATTAATGTGAACATCAGTGAAAAAGGTATCAACAATCTAATTACTCCTACCAAGCTGCCAGGGCAGCATAACCTTAGACCAGTTAAACCATTTAAGTCTTGGGTTTACCAGTGTTGCACTGCACCTCCTACAGCTCCAGCACTTCAGCCATCCCAGTTTGGCCCAGTGAGCATCCAGACTGCAGGATGTATGTACTGCCTTTTGGCTGCTCAGTGTGTAATTTGCTTTGCAGGGTGCCTGTTGTGCAGGACTGGTTTACCTATCAAGGGGAGAGGTTTTTTCAGGATGGTCTCAATTAGATTGCTAAGTAATTCAGCATGGGTTTTGTCTGCAGGTTCCCAAAATACTTGGGCATGTACTTAATATATCCTTTTGCTAAGGGAGCATTTCTGATCTGATTTTCTTCATCTAGGGCAATTCTCTTCCAGCAAAGGCAAAATTCACCTCAAAACTTCCCTCACAGATCTCTTTGATAGTAATGTCCTTCTCATTTGAGGGAGGGTAGATCCCTTTCCATCTCTCTGTATTAGCTTTTAGGAAGTCATGGGTAATCACATTGTCTTCTAACGAAGTTTAGCTGTTGGCATTCTTTCAAGCTGTGACTTTGCAGTCTAGCAAAATGTATCTGTGTTGCTTTGACTTTTAGTGTATGCCACTATCCCCTTTTCTCCCTCCAAATCTGATGGACAGTTACTCGTCTAGATCTGTTAAAATGCTTTCCTGTGGCTTCTCACCTTTCATGACATAAGGCTTGGATAATACATTCAGACAGTTAATTTTCAGTGAAAAAAAAAAAAAGAAAAAATTTAAATAAACTATAAAATAATGTCACTTCAGTAAACAGGTTCCATAGTGTGCTCTTATGATTATTTGTTGATGCCTACATTGCACCTCCACAGTCCTTAATCTCTCTCTGCTTTTGTCTAGACTAGGATATCACCAGGATATTCACCTTCCTTGATAGCATCCCTCCTGCTTACTTGTAGAAACACTTTTGGTTAAATTAGGTAGCCAAAGTAATCAGAAACAACATCTGTGAAAAATAATAATTATTAGTGTGAGCTATTTTGGATTTTTTCAGAAAGAATGTTTGTCAGAATGGTTTGGGCTTATTTGCTGCAGTGCAGCTTGCTGGAATCCAGCCAGTTTATTTATTGCTTTGCAACTGTCTTGAATGGCAGTGAATTCCTGGTTAAGGATATTTAATATTTTTTTTTTTTCAAATGAGGACTGGCATTCCAGCTGGGATTTTCAGATGACAGTGCTCATACTTTTTTTACTTCCTTAGGTTTTAGGTGATTTTTAATTACTCCTTGATTTATTCAGGTGCATGCTTAAATTGTTCCTTATATGCATGGTTTAGTTTGCGTTTAGCATAGAACAGCACTGAATTTCTCCAGGGGGCTATGTGGACCGTTCATCTCTTCTGGAGGGTTGTTAAGTCCAAGTTTTGTTTGGATTTTAGCGCTTGTCTTGCAGTAGCACGAGTCATAGGCCTTCTCCCCCTAGTGGATAGGTTTTGTACAGACACAAGGCAAGGCGACTTTCCACATCTAAAGGATTAAGGTTTACAGCGTCCTGTAAAGCAAGACACCACACAGACATGAATGAGTGAGACAAGACATAGCAGTGAAACCGCTGGTCAAAGGAGCAGGCAATGGTCTCGGCATTTCAGGTACTTCATATTTGCCAGGTACACAACAGAGTATGAAAGTACTTATATTTTATAATTTCTTTAGCCCAGATTTATTTTACGTTGAGAACTGGATCCATTCTGAGGTGTACTGGTGATGATACTAGGAAAGGTTAGTAAAACAATGGTTCTGAGAAAGTGGTGGCAGATATACCTGAACTGTCACAAATTTTCAAACAGATGGAAACCCCACCACCACCACCATACCCAACAAAACAGATTCTAGGCCCTCATCTTCTAAAACATTCTCAGTATAAAAGCATCTATAACCACAGTCGCAATGGCATACAAGTCTCTGTACCTGCTGATAGGTTCAGCATCCAAACGTGGCATGTAACTTGCTTTCATTTTAAGAGATCTATACCTCAAAAGGATTGAAGTGCCTCCTACTGTTGCTCAGCTTTGATTTCCTATGCACTTACACAAGAGAAAAAGACCTCAGAAGGATGACATTAAAATTTATCTGCCATTTAGGGAGCTGCCTGAAGCTCACCAGCGTGAATTGCTAAGTTTAGGGGAACACTTTCAGTCTCATTTCTGAGAGCCGATGCAGAGCTGCAGACAGGATGACCCTCCAAGGACAGATGGTATCCATAGGATTCCCCCAAGGGTATGCGCCTACCTTCATTTCTTGAGACAATTTTGAAGAGCTTGTCCTATTTTAACATAGGAATTAAGGAAATGGCAGGGAAGGGGATGGAGCAGTAAAAGGAGAATTTGTCAGTCTTTTACACATAACCTACAGGTGAAAGCACCCAGCCTGGCCTTGAGAGGCTTAGGTTCAAGCCTGTATCTCTTCCAAAAGAGCCTTAAATTTATTTAAATGTTACTTTAATAGCATTCTGCAGTTTCCACTTGCACTTATGTCATGTACAGGCAGTCTGCTTACATTTATTTTAATGGCAATAAAATTAGCGTAAGGCAGATGAAGAAGAGAACTGGGCAACTTTGTATCTTGAGGTAGCTGCAAATGAATTTTGGGCTGTCCTCTCAGCCTTGACTTCCTCAAGGTCCCTGCCTGCAGTGAGTGGCCGGTTTCTGCAGGATGCCTGTGGCTACTGCCCTGGCTCCTGCTGGCTGATTACTGCTGCACCTGTGACAAATTAAATTAGCCACAGCTGGGCTGGCTGGAGGCCATGGCAACAAGTTGTCAGGCAGTTATAGCTGGTTCAGATTTGGCCTGGATTGCAAGCTCAAGAGAAGACAATTGTTATTTGTTTTCCTTCCAGGTAAGGATTTCTACATTAATTTAAAAAAATCAAAATTGTTACTAGATCTTGGTTAAGCCTTTTTCACTGAAAGATGACAGTCTTTCCTTTTGATTGTAATTGTGCTGTGTAGCTCATAATTTCCAAATGATTAGTTTTCCAAAGTCATCAATTCTGCAAGGTATGGTACTATAACATGCTTTCTATTTTTGCTGATCTCAGTGGGACTGTTCAGCTGAACAAAATAAAATACATGTGTGCTGGCAGCGCGGCAGCCTTACTATGTTTATTTAAGTGCTGTTTTGCAATCATGTTCTCTCTTATTGTTTATATTAATGTCAATATTTTCTATATATTTATCCAAAAGTGTAAGAATCGCTTTTTAGTATAGAGATAGTTGATCTTCCCGTGATTATGGCCATGTATCAAAATCTTCGTATGGCTAAGAGCTAAGACAGGTATCAGCAAGCTAGGGGAAAAAAGGAATTTTAGCAGTAGATCACACCTGGGTTGGAGGTAAGTGCAGCAGGGCATTCAGCTAGGACCCAGTGTAATTTGGGGACTGGCTCCTGCTAATTCACTCCCTCCCACAGTCCAAGGCTTAGATGAACTAGGAGACTGCAGGCCTCTACAAGCCTGTTGACAAGGGTATGGAGTAGGTCCATTTCAGGAGCTGTGCTTCAACTGCTTGAAAACTTCAAGCATTAGAAGCTGGTCACCCCTCTTTAAATGTGACCTAGTGATTTTTTTTGGGTGTTAATGGTGTTCTTGGGAGCTACCCTAATATGTAACATTTTTGCTTTGTAATTCTTCTTTGCATTGTCTCTTTGCTTTAAAGCAAGTTTAGTTTTGAAGTGCAATTGAAGTCAGTATATATTAAAAAGACTTCTTAGTTATGGGAGATTGATAGAGATTATTAAAAAAGATTAGAACTTGTAATGACATAGATAAGTATGATACATTCTTTTAGCATGTTTTTTCTAAAGAGTCATAGAATTGTTAAGTTTGGAAGGGACCTCTGGAGATCATCTAGCCCAAGTGACCTGCTCAAAGCCGGGTAAATTTAGAGTAGGTTGCTCAGGACCATGTCCAATTGGGTTTTAAATATCTCCAAGGATGGAGACTTCATAACATCTTTGGCCAACTTGTGCCAGTGTTTGACCACTGTCGAAATAAAAGTTTTTGCTTATGTTTAAATTGAATTTCCTGTGTTTCAACTTGTCTCCCTTGCCAATTGTCCCGTCGCTGGACAGCACTGAGAAGGCTCTGGCTCCATCATCTTTACATCCCCCATCAGGTATTTATACAACTTGGTAAGATCCCTCTGAGGCTTCTCTTCTCCATAATTTCTCAGTCTTTCCTTGTATGTCTGATATCCCAGTCCCCTAATCATCTTGGATGGTGGACCCTCTCCAGCATGCCCATGTTTTTCTTGTACTGGGGAGTCCAGAGCTTGGCACAAAACTCCAGATGAGTCTTATCTGTGCTGAGTGGAGGGGAAGAATCATCTCCGTCAACCTGTTGGCAATACTTTTTCTGATGCAGCCCAGGATGCTGTTAGCCACCTTTGCCACAAGGGCACATCCACGGCTGATGGAGAACTTGTCCACCAGGACCCCCAGGTCCTCTTCTGCAAAGCTGTTTTCCAGCTGGTTAGCCTCCAGCCTATTTTGGCATGCAGTGCCAGGTGCAGAACCTTGTTGGATTTCCTAAGATTCCTGTCTGCCTGGTGCCCCAGGCTGTCCAGGTCCTTCTGACTGGAAGCACAACTGTCTGGTGTATCAGCCGTTCCTCACAGTTTTGTATGACCTGCAAACTTGCTGAGGGTCTGCTCAGTCCTGCCATCCCGGTTAGATGGTACAGGTCTCAGTACACATCTTAGAGACGCACCACTAGTGACTAGAGCCTCCAGGTGGGCTTCATGCAGCTGATCACAACCATTTGAGCCCAGCAGTTCAGGCAGTTTTCAGTCCACTTTACTGTTCGCTTCTATAGTCTGTATTTTATCAGTTTGTGTATGAGGATGTTAGAAGAGACAGTGTCAAAAGCCTTCCTGTAGCCAAGATCAATAACATGCACTGCTCTTTCTTCATCCAGTGACCTGATAACTCCTGATGGAGTTATTCACAGTAGGAATAATGTGTGCCAGTGGCGAAGATGTGCAGAAGGACATCGTGATATTGAGTGACTGGTTGATAAAAAGGCAAATTAATTCAGTCCAGATAAATGTTAAATGATGTATAGATGAGGAAGAAAATAGTTATTTTGAATAGAGATACTAAAGTGTTTATTTCTACTCAGGGTCAAAATTTGGGTTATAATAGATAGTTCTGTGGTCACCTCAGTTTTGTGCTGAATAGCAATTAAAACAGACAGCTGACTCTAAGCATCTTTGTTCCACATCTGTGTGAAATGAACTGAAATGCCTCTACATCATATGCATCTTATGAGGTTAAGGAAGTATGCCTGCTACCTAGATGCTTTGATACTAGGGGTATATTACTCTGATGTGTAACTAAACTGACCGATTTCTTTAATTTGTTTTAAAACTACTGTGTTTTTTTTAAATTGGGTTGATAAGCAGCTCATATAAAGGAATATATTAATCATTACAATAATAGCAGTACTTTCATAGAGGAATTCCCTTCCCCCAACCTTTAACAGAATTCTGAAACTTGAGAGTCAATTCAAGCAAAAACTTACCATATTTAGTCAAAATTGTCAAATCTCAATACTTAAAATCTAGTCTCACTTCACTGTCTCTACAATAATATTCTCTCTTTTCTTCCTGTAGGTTTTTTATCCCTTTATTTTATTTCCTTTTCTCAAATTACCCTTTCAGTCTTTATCCTCTTGTGATCCTCCTGACCTCAGACTTGCCCTTGTGTTACTAGTTGTTTTAAATCAATTAGTCAATAATAATCTAAGATAACATGGTGAAGAAAGATGCTTTCTTAGCGGGGGGTGTTTATGAAAATGGCTTTTCCCAATTATGTTTTAGAATATTTTGGTTTTGGTGCAAATCTCTGACTGCTGAGGCGGTGGAGAAAGCCTTTAAATCATGTCATTGCCAAATGGATAAATGCAGGTAAATGCCTTGGTCTCCACTACAATGATCTGACCCTCCATTGCTACTTTCTGTTGCATGGAAGCATCACTAATGAAATCAGGGATCTCATGACTATGAATGAAGTGAGAACTTGGGCTCGAGCTTGATTACAGAATGAACTGGGGCAATTCTGGGGCACTGTACTTCCCATTGAGAGAACCTGAGCGTTGCCAGTCAATGCCCTTGAGTTGTAAATGAAAAGAAAAGACTGCTTCTGCTTAAAAGGGAAGCCCAAGCTGCATGAATTGGATTTGGCATAGCTGAGAGTAGAAGTTAGCATTTTTCCGTCTAACATCACCTGTTTTGTTCCAGTAAATAATACTGTTTCTCAAAGAACTAAGTAGAGTTTGCTGAAAACCACGCTACCTCCTTCCTGCACATATGCACTCAATCTGTGCATCCCAGCAGTGCTATAAACGCTGCAGGCCAAAAGCATTGCATCATTCTTAGAGGGGTAAACTATGCCTGACAAAGAAGTTAGTGTCGTTGCAATAAGTCAGTAGAACTTTACTGTCTCTGTTATGGTGGAAATGTCCGGTTGAAGAAAGGGTAATAGCATTCTTCCTCCAACGTACAGTGGATACCCTTTCCTTGTCCAGCTCTAAAATGTGCTTTCAGTCATGTGTGGAGAATGTTTTCCAGCTATTTGCCTTAACATTGAACTATTATTTATTTGGAAGATGCAGAGCCATAATACGCCTCTTGGAAGCTTTCAACTGATTTATCTTTGGAAACCCTAAATATATCTGTTGTGGATTTTGGGTTTGTTTTGGCAATACACAAAGAAAATTGAGTGTTAGTTTATTGAAAGAGGACATGGTATATGCAGTTCTATTCCTGACAGCAGCTTTTTTATGTATAGCTCCAATTCATATGAGGGCCTAGAGACCCTCAGCATAAGTGCTGAAAGCTATTAGTAAAACATCTTAGTGCTCCAAATTACCCTGTTTATTATATCACTCAAAGCAAAATTTTAAAGTTCCTGCAATTAAAATGAAACTTCATTATTGACTGAATGTCTTGGAATGATGCATTAGAACAACATGTCAAATTTGGAAATAGGGATTTCTTTTGCAAAGTAAAATTCTGTCCTAAAGAGTCATACGATAGAATTAGATCAAGCTTGCTTCTAGTTCCTAGCAAATACGTGTCCAGATCATACCTGTCACTAGCACCAGTTGTCATGCTGGTAGACAGCAGCATGCAGTAGAGAAGCAAAACAATGAACAGACCTGAAGAGTTAACTGATTTCTAGAGCTCATACATTGGGAGAAAAAGAATGAGAAGGAAAGGTAGGGACAGAAGAAATTTCAGCTGACTTAATGTATCTGATTCAGTATAGAGAAGGCTAGATGCTGAAACACAGAAAAGAGGATGAAAAGGAGAAGGATATAGTGGTATTATTTCATTTATATACTTATTTCCTGTTAACCGGTAATTTTCTGTTAATTTCCTGCTAATTTGTGGTAATTTTATCATCCTGTTCTGCTTCATGAAGTAATGTGTCATTAATCTGAGTTTGGAAAAAAGTTAAAACATTTCAAAGTATGGTTGGCTTGTAAAATATTTATTATGACTATTGCTTTGAATAGCATGTTCACAGTATGCTATCGGTGTTTTACATCTCTATAACTAAATAGTCAAGCTGCTGTAAAATTGAGCAGGAAATAACATAAAATTCCATAGGCTTCAAACAAAATTCTTGTCTAATTTCTTCTCTGGGATTTAAAAATAATGTGTACACTAAAATTTTAGAAGACATTAGAATGTAATATATGCTAATCCATTTCCCCTTCTCTGGAGACAACTCAGCCAGTTCAGCATAGGCTTCAGCTTGTGGTAGACTTGCCTGCTTGAAAAAACAACCACCTCCCATACAGAAGAGACCTTTGCAGGCACACACACGTAACTACACGTGAATCCCAGTGCTAACGGTTGGTTCCGCTCATCCTGCATTTGGGAGAAGAAATGGAAGCTAGGAATAATAGCTAATTCTTTTTATTAGCAAACTGAAAGTGTTTTTTAAAAGAATAGAAATGGCATTGGATGGTTTTAGGAGACAAGAATGTAGCCTTTGATTTTTCAGCCGTGCTAATATTCTGATTATAAATGTTGCAAGTAGTTGGCTGAAGTACTTGTTCCATTAATGGCTGAGTCTGGAGCAAATGCTTGCTATGAGTGTGTTCAAAGATAAATTTTCCAGTTTTCCACCTTGTTACAGGTCACCTTACAGCTCCTCCTGGTGGTAAAGCATTGCAAAATGAGGACAAGGAAGATGTTAAGATGGTATCTTCGTACTGAAGCAGCAGAGATAATCAAATACAGTACACAAAAAAACCCCTACCCAACTAATCAAATGATTCATACTCTGTCAGATCCTTAAAGTAACTGAGTGAGGATAAATAAGTGTTGTATATATTTGCTTTCCTGTTGAATAGCTTTCAGATTGCAAGCTGTGAAGGGTAGAAAATGCAGAGCTGAATGCAGCCCCAATAAGTAAATGAAGTAAGATTAGAAACATTAGCAATTGGTAACATCTGAAGCATAAATTCTAGTGATGTTTTCTGAAAATACATCTCTATATCCAAGGTTTAGTAGCCTTCAGTAACCTGGAACATAGCAGCATTGATGTGTATTTTTAATGACATTACCCTCCCTGCTGCTGGCAAACACAAGCTGTAATGCTTAAGCAATGCTTCTTTAGTAATTAAAGATTCTTAACACAACCTAGGAAATATAGGCACATGTCCATTGTTTTATAAATAAGCACAGTATCTTTCTTCTTGGAGAAAGGCCACTAGATGTACTGTAAGTTAATTATAAGGAATTAAATGTAAACTTGAGACAGCTTACTAATTCTTCTCCCACCAATTTACCTCTAAATGATCTCTAGCACCCTTCACTGATCTTTTGAACAGTGCAAGTTTGTAGCTAATAGAGCTCTACGTTCTCGGTCATTTGCTGCAAGCCAGCCAGTTAGTTGTCTGGAACAGATACCATGGGCCAATAATGCAGAAATCTCCCAAATTCAGCTTCACTTTTGCATAGAGTACAAGCTGGTATAAGTAGCTTTTGCACAGCAGGAGCTGTCTGGAGTGAAATAGCAACTTTCTGGAGCAGAAGAATTGCTCATTTATTTCACCAGTATCAGTTGCTGCACATTTAGGGACATATAGATGCCATGTGAATTCCTGCAAATTCTGAGACAGAGCTGGGAAAACTCCAGACTTGCTCAAGCCCAGAAGAGGTCTGCTGATAAATTCACCCATCTGCAAAAACTACAGCGTTTTCATTTTTGCCTTGCACTGCTGATGCAAGCTGTAAATGGGAATCCTGCAAGAGCTGGTCACTTTGCAGGTATCAATTCCAAGGGAGCGTACTCTCTAGTTGTTGGTTTGGTTTTTCCCTTGCTCCCTCCTTTTCTGGTACGTTGTGCAGGATTTCAGTGTTGTATTCCCCCATTGCAATACAGGTACATTTGCGTCTTCAGAAATGACTGATTTATTTATACCTACTGAGAGCAACATGACAGGAATATATCTCTCCTCCACGGATAATTGGAGTAGTTAGGCTTTCTCACACTGACTTTGGCTAGCTTAAAGGAGATGAACAGCTTTAAGTGTTATAGAAGTATTATAGATACCTTTGTCATGCTTATGCTTGTAATATCTTTTTAACTGTCCTTTTGTTCAAGCATTTGATAAAATGCAGTTTATTGATGAAGCTATGCAAAAAAGTATTCATCTGTCATATTGTGATTTGCGGCTGTGTTCTTAAAATACTTTCCTAAATCTCTGTTGTACCTGTCAGCACATTTTATTGCTATGCCCCAGCATGTATGGATTACCACATCAGTTCTAGGTATTTGCACCGATTTGCTTTGCCAGTGACCATGCACTTTCCACAAACTCTGCAAATTGCTATTAGCAGTGTTTGTTCTTTGGCTCAGACTTATGCCAGCAATAATACCAGCCTGGCCTGGGGCTGGCTTTAGCATGACTTGCATTCTTTGCTGCTCCTTTTCCTGAAGTTGTTTCATTCTGTTTTTTTTAGAGGTAGAAGGGCAGTTCTTGGAGAAAAAATAGGACATTAGAGCAATGCTTAACATGGTTCAAATGAACTTGTCTTTTTTTCACTATAACATTATTTCCTGAGAGCTCTGCCCTCTTTTCTTTCAGATGAGATCCAAAACCATGTAAGATTCTAGTAGAGAGATTACTATGACGTTCTCTGTTTTCAGGGCCGATCTGGAAGCTGTCTTCTCTTTGCTCTGAAGAAATACATGGCAGGACTAGTTGGTCACTGACTGATGCCCAGCTAGTCCCTGAGCAGCCATCCACAAGCCCTGGCCAACTCTCCCCAGTTTATGTACTGAGCATGACTTTCTATAGTATGGAATATAACTTTGGCCAGTTCGGGTCAGCTGTCCTGGCTGTGGCCGCTCTAACCTCCTTACTGGCAGGGCCTAAACAACTGAAAAGTCCTTGACTTAGTATAAACATTACTTGGCGACAACTAAAAACATCAGTGTGCTATCAACATTGTTCTCACACCAAATCCAAAATACAGCACTGCACCAGCTACTAAGAAGAAAATTAACTCTGTCCCAGCTGAAATCAGGACATGTTACTACAATCTCATGGGCAAGCAAAGAATACTTCAGTAAATATATGATTTGTGAAAATGAGTAAGTCTGAAAGATGGTATTGAATTTTTCTTGGTAGATGTCATCATAAGTACTGCTGATCGGTTGAAGTTCCCAGTTCAAGTAGACAGTATCAGCAAAATAATTAATCCTTTGTGATTCTTTTGTGCTTTGAAGCATTTGTTTCTTGTCTGACAAAAGAAACATTCTGCCTCTGTATTGTTGTTTTGCATGAAATTTGTTTGTCACTTCTTAGAAATTTATTCCTAGCTGGAATTACAGCTGCCTTGCTCTTTGGACACAATAATATTTGAAAACTTCTTCACTGAGAGCAGGGGTGCAGCACTTTATTGAATCTGTTTTATTTAAGTTTAGTTCAGGCAGTGTGGATTTATAATACAGTTGAAGTTCTGGGAAGCTCTTAGGAGAGTATCCCATGAATTAATGCTTTGGAGTAACACTAGGTGGACACCTGGATCTTCTGAAGCTGTGTGAATTTTGTGTTACATGTTCTCATTTAGAATGGTATACGCTAGATCCTCCTTCATTGCTACTTCCATACCTTCGGCACTTATCCTTCAAACATGCATTCAGTGTTATTGTGAACAGCATCAATTACTTGCTGATATTACTGAAATAATTGCAGTACCAGTAGGTGCAGGAGCAACACTGAGTTTGGTGCCCTCAGTCTTGATTTCAGTAACCTGCTTGGAAAAGCTGCTTATATGGAAAAGCCACCCCGTATACCCTAATACTCTGATAACCCCTATAAATAGACTTGGCACCACTGGTGATGCATTGGATTTTTATCACTCAAAGGGACTTGATGTTGACTGGGAAAAGGCAGCACTGTCTTCTGTCTTGCGTGGTGTCCTGGTATGGCCAGTACTGATGGAGTGAAAATACAGAAAAAATAGAAAACTATTGCTTCATTAGACTCTTTCCCCTTGTGAGCGCTCAGCTGAAATGGCTGGAGTGTTGCAAAGTAGTAGAGATGAGAGGGACCCTATTCTCAGTGTAAAACAAACAAAGAAATTTCAGTCTTGTAAGGTGATGCACAAAAATCCTTTGCTGTTTGGAAGATTACTTAAAAATGAGCTGAAATCATAGCTGTTTCTTTTTCACATGCAGTAAAAGAAATCATGTCTTAAAGTAAAGTGGTTATTATGAGCACCTCAGAAGAGCTAGAAGATTTAGGAACAAAATATTAAATGATAAAAGAAACAAATTCTGAGAGGTGCACCTTGAATGTTTTGCACATGCAGGCTGCAAGAGCCTTACAGATGCACTGCTGTAGAAATAGTGCTTGTTTATTAGTTATTCAGTCTTTGTTAGAATTGTATGGTGTAAGGTAAATTGGTGAATTTGCTTCAGGGTGTTATTACAGACATTTAATATGGTTTACAGGCCTAAATATTTGAATTTTTTAAAGATTCATATGGCATAAACCCGGATTTCAGAGCATGAGAGTGTCTCTCAAGAAAAATGCACACAAAGTACAAAGTATTATGCAAATCAGGCTTCAAGAAAGGTCAAATTTTTTTTGTTTTGTTTTACAGTTGCTTAGAAGTGTAGGGAAACTTATTCATGTAGGTGAAAGGAGAGACTAATTTATTCAAATCTTGAATAATAGGTTATTAAAATAGATAGTCACTGCTGGAACAAAAGGGCGTTCCACCCAAAGTACCATCACAATGAAACCGTTCTGACATATAGATGCAAATGAGAATATAGAGTCATTCATCAGTGTTCCTGAAATCCTGTGCTATTTTGATTATGCTTGAATAGACTACATAGCTGTAGACTGTGTTCTTAAATACTGCAACTGTTGGGATGAGAGTGACTGTCAGTACTGAATTGTCTGAAAAACACGGGTCAGATGTCAGGTAGTTGGATCACCTTTCTGCTGACCCGAGTAGTGTCGTCTCCAGAGGCAGATATTTTTTTGCCTCTCCCCAGCAGGTAGTGGCATTTTAGGTAGCACTTACTAAGATTTGGAAGGAACTCAACTTACCAACTAATTGTAGAAGAAACAGTGTATGTACCTGTGAAAAGAGGAAATGAAGCCTTTAGAGACAAATTGTTTTTACTTTCTTCACCATTCATGACATATGCACCTATGCTTGTGGGGAGTGTGTAATTTTTTTTAAAGGTGAAGTTTATTCTACATGACTGTGTGTCACTGAAGGCATGATGAAACACTGGTATTCTGGTGCTCCAAAGCTTTCAAAAATAAAAAGTAACCTTTCTCTGGGCCTAAGTGTATACTGTAAAAACTTCAGTGCAAATATGCCGGTTCTTCAGTGGCAGTTAATAAGAAGTCTCTTCCTCTCTCATGAAGAACAGTATTATGTTCTTTTCAACTTGTCTTTTTGTTATTTTTGAACAAAACCATTTACTGTAACAAAGATCATCTTGCTCTCTCTGGCAATAGCAGCTCATAACTTTGTCATCTTTTTGTGCCTCTGTCTCTCTTCAGAAATCTGATTATATCTGTAGATGATGTATTGGGCAATATTTATGTTACACATTTGAAGAGGAGTATTTGGAACGATCTTCTACTTACTGTAGCCGAAACCACTATCTTAGGGAAGATGTGTGTGGAGCAGTTTCTGTAGTGTGGCTGAGCTGGGTACAAAGGGTCTAAAATGTCACCTATATAAATATAAAAATAGAAAAAAATGGATGAACATATGTTGCTTAATATTATGGTAAAGCTTAGGAACCTCATTCCTCATTGTGCTGGGTGCTGTCCAAAAAAATCCACCACAAAACAATGAACAAAAGGCTTTTCTGCCACAAAGGGCTTACAGTTTAAGAGGCAACTGGGTAGAGAAAGACAGTGAGGCATAAAGAAATAAACAGCTGCCTCTGAATTCATAGGAGGCTGGTACAGTTGTCATTGCTGGACATTTGAAAGAAAGCGGATAAGAACACAGCTTTGGAATTCCCCAGTGCCATATTTTATAAAGAATAAATGTATTTACGTGACACGTCAGGATTGATAACTATATCTTTTAAAAGTTGATATAAATTCCCCTGAATAATGAAATCCATACGTACACACAGGACAACCTTTGCCATTTATTAAATTTTTTAGGAAGGAAAACAAAATAAACACATTTTCTGCTGCACAGTGAACTTTCCTCTGCAAGCATTCAGAGTCCTGGGTCTTCAGCTTTACAGGAGTGATTTCCACTACGTGTGTTGTAGGACCGAGTACCTCAGGCCTTTGCATGCTATGATCTGAGATGATGTAGTTTGTTGGTGGGATCTATTGCAGCCTTGTCTCTCGTTCCTGATGGGGGGTGAGGTAAGAAAAGAACAGGGGAGAGACCCTGGGCTTCAGAAGAGCAGACTTTGGCTTATTCAGGGAGCTGGTAGGTGGCATCCTGTAGAAGGCAGCACTGAAGGGCAAAGGAGCTCCAGAGAGCTGACTGACTCAGAAAATGTTGTTCTTAAGGAGTAAAGAGTTGTCCATGCCAGGACTCAGGAAAGTGAGTATACGTATCAGAAGACTGGCTTGACCAAATCAGGAACAGATGACTGAGCTGCAATGCAAAAAGAACATATGTAAGAGGCAGGAACAGGAGCATATTACAAAGAAAGAATATAGAAGTTGCCCAGGATGGCACAGGTGGTAGTAGGAAAGCAAAGTTCACCTAGAGCTGAGACTGACAATAAGCAGCAAGGGCATGCTTACCACTACATTAGCAGCAAATAACAAATGAGGAAAATGTAGGCCCATGGCTAATGTGCTGGGTAAATTAGTGGCAGCAGATACAAAAAGAATGAGGTACTCAACACTTTATTCACCTCTGTCTTTACCAGCATCTCCCAGGCCTTTGTGCCTGGAGACAGGCTCAAACACAAGAGGAACTACTGGTAGTGCAGGAGGGTCCAGTCAGGGTTCACTTGAGAAATCTTAACCTGTACAAATTCATGGGACCAGATGGGTCAGCCTTGCTTAGGTCCCCAGGAAATTATGGTGCAAGTCCTCTTGGAATTCAGTTCTTAGCACATGAAAGAGAAGGTCACTGGGAACTGACGGTGTGGATTTGCCAAGAGTAATATGCTTGACCAACCTGATTCATGTTATAATGCAATGACTAGATTTATGGATGAGGAAGGAGCAGCAGATGTTGTCTTCTTTGACTTTAGCAGGATGACAAGATCTCACACAGCATCATTCTACCCAGGCTGGGGTGTTACAGTCTAGGTGGTAGAAAAACTGCCAACTCTAATAGTTTCAGTTTATACTTCAGTTGACTTTTGGGTGTTTCCAGTAGTACAGCTTCTACAAATGGCCTTTATACTGTCCCACATTCTAGTTATCCCTACCACTACCATTAACTTCAGTAAATATTTTTTCCTATAAATCTTCCTTTTCAGATATAATAATAGGAAATAACTTACTCTGTCCTGGCAAACAAGTCTTCCCCCCTCACTCCCTGTCACCCTTAAGATAAATAGTTGTGGTCTGGTTTTGGGGTTTTTTTGTTCCTGTTACCTATTTTTCTGAGTTAAATGTCATTATTACATACTCTGGTTCCTCTCAGTGTTGATTCATGCAACACTTTAATCACATTGGTAGCATGTTCTTCTTGTGAATTGCCTTCTAGTTTCAATATCACTTTTGTTGTTGAGCTACCTATTGCAGCGTTGATTTATTGAACGTGGATAAATAAATAATCTAAATTTCCAGGCCCTTAGAGTTATAAAGAATAATTGTGTTGCTTGAAGAACAATTGGACTCTTACCTTCTCAGGTTATTCCTTTTCCACTGATGCAATACTGCTGACTTAGACACCTTGATCTTGATGTATGCAAGTTTGTACCATCTGTATAGGCAGAAACATCTATTTAAAAAAATCTGCGGTTTCTGAAAGTTCTCTCTGCAAAGAAGTATCAGCCAAATGTCTTAGAGTACATAACATTCATATCACAAATAGATGATTCCATGGCCAAGTCAACTTGGAGGAGAGCTTCATGAGCATGGGTCTTAAATAGGCTGGCCACTGGTGTTCTCATTGATTTTTAACACAATATTGCAAATACCTAGGAGTGCTTAAACTTAGATTGGTATTCACTTGCGTGATTCATTGCATATTCAAGGTTTGGTGCAATGGTGAATTTTTTGCCTTTTATCTACATAAGAAATGCATCTGAAAATTCATTCCAATTTGCAGTTTTCCTTGATCTTAGTTCACATGGTATAAAGGAACAAAATATTAATTAATATCTTATTAAGTCTGGTTATAAATTAAGGTTGACAGATGTAGATTTTAGTTTACTGTAGACACAATCATTTATGCATTATAGAACAGGATTGGTTTCTGAAGAGGAGAGTTCTCTTGTGATGGTCCTTCACTGTAAAGAAAACAGTATTCATATAATTCACAAATGCCTCTTTAGGTGGCTTCAGCTTTAAAGGATTTTCACATTTCATTTTCAGTCTGATATGTAGCAGCATCTACATTCACAAATGTCAGCATGAATTTGTCTCCTAAATTAATTTAATTATCTAAATATCAAAAGTAATTTCACACCTGCAACTCTTATTTAATTCACAAAAGGCAACATAATTATCCTGGCTGCAGTCTTCCAAACAAACTGTAGCTCTTGGGTCCAGCTAAAAGTATTACGTATCCCAGAGTTTTTCTTAGTCTTCTTTTTCTTGACTTAGCAGGTTTGGTGGCTATACAATAATGTTATTTTAACACCTCAAAAATGTGTTTTAAAAATACCCATATCACAGCATCTAAAGGAAAGAATGCTTTACCATCTCAAAGTACATGAACAGCAGCCCATTTGAAAAAATGGTTGGCAGACAGAACAAAAATTGGAATAGTTTTTTTGCTGCATCCTGAAAGACCAAATGCAGAGATGTATCACATCACTGTCATAATGTATCATTTTAATTGTGGTGCTCAACAATGATGTGATACTGTTATGACTGCACTACAAAAGACTTTTCTGGTACCTTCCTATTTTTAACTTTCAGTGACATTTGAAGAAAAAAAATTTTTTTTTTTAAACAACCTTTTTAATAAAGTGAAAGTGAAAAGAATGTCTTGACTATTTTGGTTTTGTTTTGAGATTTTTTGGGGAGAGAGGAAGGGAAGCATAAGAATTGGATTTAATTAGATAAAAGGATTACTTAAATAAGAATGAAACAGACATCTTGTTTTTTCTGCCATTATCATCAACAAGCAAGTATTGAGTTTTAAATAAGGGAAAGGCATATGCTTCTTCCCAGTCTTGTCCCAAGAACAAATGAATGTAAATTGGCCGTCAACAGAATAATCTTGAGGTTAGCAGGAATGCCTTAGCAGGGCACATGAACACATTAACATACCATGTTCCATCTAGAGCTGTGTTTCTCTGCTAAAGGAGATGGGAGGTTATTGTCCTCTTCCTGTCTTGAAAAATGGTGCTCCCCCCTCTTAATTTCCTTCCTCCTTTCCGTCTGGAGCCTCTGTGCTGCTTTAGCTCGTGCAGTAAGAACTTGCCCTTCCTGTCTCAATCTCTCTCAACCATTGTGCAAAGGATTAAGTCACAACAGAAACTGGTTGCTTCTGAGCTCATTGTGGGTGGCTGAGCATTTCGCTTAAATAAAATATGCAGGACTTTTAGTACTTGAAAAATCTTATTCCATATAGTGAAAACCTTGTAAGCAGGTCAAAAACTTATTTTTCCTGAAAACTGTTATTGGAGTTATGAGAGTTAAGAAGAATGCAAAAGCCTTTATAAAGTCTGAGATGCAGTAAAATGAGGCTAGATACATGAATTAATTAATGAAGATCTGTAGTGTGAGGAGATGCTAAAAAAGCTGTGGGACCTGTGTTGCAAATAGATCGATGTAGGCACAGTCCTATTGTTCTCCTAAATTCTCATAAAGTTTCCTGGAAAAAAACCCTACTGTTATCAACTGACTGCCACTGTGGTTGATAAATCAAATGCCGTTTCAAAATCCATCTGTATCAGTCTCAGAACAGTGCCCATATCTTGCCTATATCACAGATCACGACACGGCAATCTCCAAACCAGTCCCCTGAGTCACCCTGTCTGTAGGCTGTAGCTCAGTCTAGAGTACAGAGTACAGATATTAGCTGAGAGCTGGGAACCGTGTAGCTGCACCAGCAGAGGTTTTGCACCAGGTTTTTCTACTGTGTTCGGCTCATGTTCTTATGGACCAAAGTTTAAAAACGTCTTTTCTGAATTTATTTACTCACCTTCCAGCTTTTCTGCCAAACTGTTGAGGTTGTTCCCACAACAGTAATAATTGCTGCTTCCTGAAACAGTGAGGAAGTCTCCTAAACACACAGATGCGAGCTGATGCTGTTCTTAAATGTGGCATTCAGACACTTTTACAACCTGATGATGGAGCTGTCTGACAGGCACAAAGGAAGTGACGGGGTAGGGGATCCAGATCAGCCTTCTGAGAGGTGATGGGGCGTATGACTGGGCTCAGCTGGTTAGTGTTGTATTTAATCAGGATTCTTCCAGATGCTCACCTTTGGCTGTCAGTAACACAGCATTGCAGAGGCTGTAGGTGCTCTTGAGTTGTAACAGAGGTCACAGACATTTCCCTGTTTCCCTTTTGTTACTAGTCATGGCTCTCTGCTGTCCCTGCCCAGATTCCCAGCAGCCTGGCCTTTGGTAGATTTGTCTTCTTTGCAGGCCTACTTGTTCGGGGAGCCCCTTGATTTACTCCGCAGCCTGTACATGAGAAGCTGGGGGGCAGAAATGAGGAGTTGGTCTGATGTGTAGTAACCCAGTCAGTGCAAGTTTGGCAGTAAATGCCCACAGAGAGATTCAGGAAGTGCAAAAGGTGTAAGTATTCAGCTCCCTGCCTAGTTTTCTAAGCTTTGAAATTATTCCTGAGGGGCTTTCCATGAATTCAAGGCTGGAATATTTCCAGGGAAGTAACCTCCATGCATTCACACCAGCTTCCTTCTGCTGTAGCTTTGGGATGGTAGATTGGTCTGTCCTCCCGCATGCCAAATATCATCTGATCTTTCCTGCATGACATCAAGGCTGGCAAAGAAACACATGAAATGTGATGCTTGTTATGACACTTACAGCTGAACTGTCCTTGGCAGCTTTGCTAAGTGCTGTGTAATTTCTATGTACCTCTGAGGAAAAAAAAAGTAAGAGAGAGAAAGAATAAGAAAGATGTTTGGGGTTTTTTTTGCCAGGATTTCTAGGAAGAAAACTGTAATACAAATCAAGGGGGAAAAGCTTTTGTTTTAAATAAAAGTTGTAAAGATATTGATGCCACACTCAAAAGGCATGATTGTGGTCTCATGTACTCGTTTTACACTGCCTCCAGTTGAATTACATGTCGCTGCTGCTGGTAGAAGTGTGATCAGGGTGAAAATCTTGAGAGCCAGCAGACTTTATTATAAATGATCCCATCGTTTCAATCAGATTACTTTGTCATTTAGCTTTTCAAGAGTATTAATATTTTGGATAAATTTAAGGCCCAATTCTTTGACTTCCCCAGTTCTTTGACTTGCCTTTAACTCCTGAAAGATTACATAAATGTGACTGAATAGAACTTGGCTTGTGCTCAGCTCAGGTATTGAGCAAAATTGTATTTTGTATGAATAGTTTTATGAACAACTCATCAACCGATTTGTGCCCTTCCATCCTTTTTGAGCAAGTGAGAAACAGAATATTGCAAACGTTAAGGTATTTGTGCCTTCCATTAAATCAATTTCAGATATATTTAAAGTATGGTAAACTTGATTACTCTCTCTAATGCGTGTTATTTTGTCTCCCTAACCATTACTTGGCAGGGAATGCCTTTTAAAAAAATGTCATGAACTTGAGTTACTAGAAGCCAAGTGTACTAATGTTTTATAAACTGCAGGACTAATTTGAGAGGACGTTGTTCTGAAAACAAACTTCACAGGCTGGAACAAATCTCCTACCTATAATTACAAAACCTAATGTTCAATAATAAGGAGGTGACTTCAGTCATTTCTCTTGAGCATTTTTAAAGATAAACCTGTAGCCTCATATAGGGTCCAAAATTCAACACTCCTCAGTTTTACTGGAAATTTTACTCTGCTAGCTGAAGTTTAGTTGTTCTTTTAGATGGAACCCCACTTAAATTAGTAAGTTTGATCATAAAATATTGTTTGCATGGATTAAAATGTATAGTAACATTTTAAGGGGAACTCATGGAAACTTGTGTTTAGTACATGTGATGTTTGACTGTATTTTACTTAATATTTACTTTAAAAGAGCAAAACAGTTTTACACTTCTTTCCGTTAGCAAAAAAGTTCAGTGCATTGTTTCCAGTCTTGATCTAGTCATGCTCCTGACAGACAACATACACTTGCTTACATGGGTTTCATTTCGTCCTGATTACACTTTTGTTGAAATCAATGGATGTTAGTGGGATCAGCAACTGCTTTTGATAGTCCTTTGAATAGGTCTTAAAATTCATTGCACAAGCCTGGTAATCTGTAGTTTACAATACATGTATTACTCAGTGCACCACAAGATTGGTATCATTGCTTTTTCTGGGCAGTTTACTGTTGCTTTGGTTTTGCTGTTAGTGGTAAATTGCAGGAATCTTTTATTTGCATTTACTAATATCAGTCAATGTCTTCCTAAATTAATTAATTCAAATTATAAACAAGGTAAGAAAATTAGGAGGAATGTTACTTTATAGGTTAAGGAGACTCAATTCCAGTAGAATCCAGCAGCAAACAGATGCTTTTAGTCAGGCAGTGTTTTGTGTCCAAGGTTTTTCACATTGGTAAGAGCATTAGTGCATACCTGAGATACTAAGTCAGCAAGCAGACCTAACATTGGATATGAATGCAATGCTTTTCATCCACAGTGCCCTCCACAGTAGTCTTCCATCAGCTTCAAATCATCAACAGGTATTTGTTGTAAGTGTTATTGTAGGTGACTGTATTTGGCTTGAAGGAGGTCTTTAGGATGAGTTGCATACACTTCAAGGCTTTCGGAATGCATATAGGATAGAGAAGTTGCTCATGCAATGCATGCAATGTGTTTTTTCATGAGGGCTTGAGGCAGAAACAAAGCGAACAAGCAAAACTTGCAGTGCTCCAGCACCATCGGACAGACATACACAAATTAATAGACTACAAGCCTTTTTATGGCCAGGTCTCTTACAGTGGCCAGAAGCTGAAGAGATATGTGCCAAGAGGTATGCCCAACAGCATCTGTTAAGCAGGAATCTCTTGTACAACTTCTAGTCATTCATGTAAGAGACTAGCAGGAGGCATGAAGTATCTTTTGGGGTTGTTTGGTGGTTTGTTTTTTTTTTTTTTTTATATATAAATGCTTTCTACTTCCCTAGGAATAATAAAGAATATTTAGTCAAAGTTTCTTCTAATTTTTAAAAAAGAACTTTGATAAAATATTTCCTTCCCAATATTTATATTAACATTTGGTAGGATCTCTCAGAACACTATTCACATAGTTAAAGAAACTGAAAAAAGGCAATACATACTTCATATTTGTAATAGTATATGTTCTTAGACAAATATGCTTAGTCACTTGAGCTGGGAATAGAGAAGTTAAAAAAAACCAAACATGATGCCTTGACTTGCACACACAGTGCCAACTCTTATTTAGAAATGTTTCAGGACACCTGTAGTTACCTAAAAGACCAGAGGAGAGAATATTTAGACAAGCAAGAAAGACACAGGGAAGTGACAATTTTCATCTAGCTTTTTCAGGAGTTACTTCTGGAACAGAGACACATCAAAACAGTGCATGAAATCGATGTGAATTAGGCACCTATATTGCATATTAAAAATTTGAGAGGTCTGAGACATTTTTGATGAGTCCACCTACCAATCAAAAATCCCATCCTGGATTTATAAGCTTGTATCCAAGGATACCATTTTCTGGAAGTCAAAAAGGATTCCTAATTTGTGGATGTACTTTAACTTACTCTGCCTAGTCGTTCCCTGAAATCCCAGTCACAACTAACTCTTGGTACTGGTTCTCAAAAATACTAAAAAATAGATTTGTTCCCTGCTCTGAAGTGTCTAGGCAAATGAAGAGCAAATAAAGTGAGGTCAGTATCAAGTAAGTTCATTTTTTTTTACATTTTGGATGTATGTTGTTATGCTTGTTTATGCAAGTACTATATATGCTTTCTAGTGGCTGCAGTCAATAGCATTATACTAGAATTTTGTCTCTGTCTAATCTGGAGAGTCTGTGGCCAAGACCACGTCCTGTTGCTAGTAGTGTGTTGGTAACAGGCGATGACTGGTTGTGTCATCTTTGTTAATGCAGATGTTAAGCAATACCAGTACCAAGAGCAACACTTTAGAAACATTGCTAGTAACTGACTGCCCTTTGGATATTGAACTCTTTGAAGCTGGCAATCTAGCTAGTTTTCCACGCACACGAGCAGGATAGGCTGAAAAGATGCTTTGGGAGACTGTGACAAAAGCATTACTAAAGTCAAGGTAAACGACATCCACTTCCATCCTCTTGTTTACTGAGCCAGTCATCTCATCACCCCTCTCTCCTTCATGTGTTGAGAAGTGATGTTCAGGAAGATTTGCTACATTTTCTTCTCAGGCATCGAGATAAGACTGACCAGTCTGTAGCTTTCCAGATCTTTTTTCACCAAAAAAGTGTTTGATGTTTGCCAAAACAGCGTTCTGCCATGCCTGCTTGACACACCGCACATCAGAAAGGACTGTTGTCTGTATTTTGAGTTTGCCCTAGGAGGTCAGCCATCCTTCTGTTCTCTGTCTTGTTAGAAGACATATGAGATACTATTTTAATTCTAGTCCTATCAAAATCAATGAGACTGTTCATTGCTTAAAACTGGACAGGGTATTATATATATGTTCAGGTGAGGTGCTGAAGTGTTGGAAGAAGGGTTCACCAGAGTCAAGAAGACACTCAATATGACTTATGCATCTTGCTCAACTTTATTAGTTTCTAACACTACTTATATAGAACCGATACACATGCATATTCGTAAAGCGGAAATATAGTTAGTAGTCTCTAAACGCGCGCGGTTCTCACACCCCTAATTATCATGACTAAAATAAGCATTCTATCCATGTAGCTAATTGTGTTGCTGTGCTTCAGCTTTGTAGTTTGTTACTCCCTATTTTCTCATAACCAGTCCCTATCTTTCTTGGCCCTGCACCTGCTTTCCCAGCAGCTGTATCTTGTTACAGCCACGGCCTGTTGGCACAACATAATTACTTGGTCTCAGGATTCAAGAATAGCTCAAGGCTACCTTTCTTGTTATCTTCAGCACAGCAGCTTCAGTACAATTCTGATTACAGGCCTATTCTAATACCAGGCCTGGATTGTGCAGATCTTCAGAGATTCTAAGGCCATGCTTCTGCAGCCATTCTTCTACACTGAAGGACTCTCTAACTGGCAGCAAAACAGGCATTAGCTAAAAGGTATCATATTCAAACATCTAATTTTGTATCTCATTTTCAGGAGTCAGAAAAAATATCGGAAAACCAAACCAAAAGGCTTGCCAGGTTTTGAGGAAAATTGATCTTTGGAGCCAGGCTTTGTCCCTTAGGTCTGTCACTAGTCAAGAGACTGATCAGCAATACTTCATTTCTGAAAGATATAGCAGTGGGAAAATTAGTTTTAAACTGTTTCAGACAATCCATTAGGCTTTCCATAACTGGATTATTTGTATCAGTGGGAGCCAGGCCTTCTTGAAATCACACAGCTAATAGTTCACCCTGAGAAATTTCAGTGGGAATAGTGCAGTTTTTTCCCCATCTAATTCCAGATGTAATGCATTCTTCTTCTAATTGTTGATGATATGTCCTGAAGTTGCTAAATGCTCCAAAGGCAAATATTTATAGCTACATGAAGCTCCTAAATGCTCATAAAAAGATCAGCAATACTTCTTAGCAAATAAAGGCAGACTTATTTAATTTTATAAAATCTCATTCTTTCAAGACTTCAGAGAGTGAAAAGAAAACACAAGTGAGGGAGTCTCTAACTGATATGGGAAATATGTATACTATCAAGGATGAACACTTTGTAGATTTTACATGCAGTTTATTTAAAGTACATACAGTCATTGGTCTTCTCCCTGGGTGCTGTCTAATGCATGTGGAATTAAAATGCCATCAGGAATTTTTGTTTGCGGCTGGTTTGCTTTTTCATTCTGCTTCCTATATTGATCACAGATTTCACACTTGGGTACCTTTTATCTTCAAAGCAAACATTCCCTGAACCTTATGTAAGACATCACTGTTTTGGAGCTCTGCCATTTGCAAAATTGTTTCCATCTTTCCTGGATTTGGTCAAACTTGTTTGGCAATGAGCATTTGGTTTATATATTTATCCCATTCATTTCAGCTTAGTAGGTCTTTCTCCTCTTTTTCTCACTTTTTCTTTGGTGTATTGCAGAAATTTCTGTTGCAGAGCCCTCTGTTGTGATAGTGCTCTGTGCACTCAGTGTCTCTGTTCTAGACAAGGTCTTTCACAATCTTAATGCCTCTTGATCCTGTTGTGTGAGAAGTGATGTTTTGGGACTTAGCTGCAAAATGAGATCGCTTATAAATGTATATTTTTCAATACGTGGGCTGAAGATGCAAAATTTTATACATTCTATATGAGGTCAAACCTGCCAGAAATGTTGGGTTTCCTCCAAATGTGAAACTATTCGAAGTTCGTCTGATTTTCTGGAATGCTGTCATGGGGAACAACAGATTGCTTCAGCCATACTGAAAACATTGTGCCATATTGTGAGTATCTCCAAATTTAAAGTAGGAAAACAATTTTATACCTAGTCATGGTATATGTCTTTATTATTGTTGTTATCGTTTAGAAAGCACAGTTCTTAATAAGTCTTGCAAAAGCCGCTTCTGAGAACTTTTACCTAGTTCTCTCAATAATGTTACTTTGACCAGTTAGACTACAAAAACTTTGCTACCAAATCTGTACTCTCAACTTTTATAGCTTTATTTTATTTTATTTCACTTTAGATATCTGTAACAGATCAGGAATAGTCTTGCCAGGTAACTGTTTCCTTGTAAAGAAAAACACTTTTCCTAGAAGCAAATTTTAACAAAACAAAATTATACTTTAAAAATCTGGCTGGGTTTGTCTTGCAGTATTTTTCATGCTCCTGATGGAATATGTTGTGGGTCTGTAATGTCTAGTTACAAGTTTAGCTTTTTGCCTGACTGCCTCCTTCTTTCAAAGGAATTTGGAAGAGGGGGAACCATTTTCCTACATTACATTACGGAAGATTCAGGTGACTTATGTCACCAAAACCTCCTGAATTTTTGGTAAAAAATAATCAGAAATTTTCCAGTGGTGCAATTGTTTCCCCCAGAAAATGATGATTCTGTGACTCCAAGCATTTCATTTGGTAGAGGCTGAGTTTATCAACCTTATTTCTGATGTACCCAAGACAGTGTTTATCATATAGATGTTCAGAGCTCACAGACTCTGTCCAAAGCCCCTGCCACAGCCCCTGGAGCTCTGCACAGTCTTTCCTGTGGTGGGCTGGGCTGGGAGTGCTCCTGTTAGGATGCTGCCATGCTAAAGACCTGACCAGGCTTGGAGGCCTCCAGCTGTGGTAATGAGCCACAGAGCAGCATGAAGTCTGTTCCAGTCTTCTTGAGAACTAGATTCTTGTTATTATGCCAAGCTCTGAATAAATGATACATTCTCATTTGAGGGAAATGTATCATGTACCTTCTCATTCTTTTCTCTGTTCCTCACTCCCTTTTCTTGAGAAAAAAAGGACTTAAATACAAACTTTGTAGTTTACCAAATGAGAAGCTCAGATTTCATTTCCCCCTCCCCTACAAATGCTTATAAACAGTTTTCCAAAGTGTGAAGTTGACTTTCACACTCATTTCTTTGCTAGTCTTTCCAGATCTACTAAGCAGCTGCAGTTTAGAAAGTGTGCTTTAGTGTCTTTGAAAAAGATATTTCCTCTATACTTCTGGTTTGCAAGTGAAGGCATTTGCAAGAAGCTTTCAACATCTATAAAGCATAGGCAGGGCAGTTTCGGGGGCCTGATGTTTGCTGATAGTCTTAAGTACAGTGCCGAGGGCCAGCTCTGTAACTGAGCAAGGCAGTGAAGCAGGCAGAGTCATCTGGAAGCCTACGTGAACGACAGACTACATCAAAGTCCCCAAGACCATTCAGTGGCACAAACTTCGTATCCTGCCTAAATGCGTTTGCAGGAAACTGCGTGGTGATGACCCAAGCAGGAGGCCCCTCCAGCAGCAGATGGAGCTGCATGTTATGCTCCATGTGTGTGGCCCAAAGTGGGCGTATGTCGACATCACGAAGTCATTGCAGGCAATTGCTGAAGTGATTCGGAGCTTGGGTTTTGACCCACAAACATGTATGTAAATACAGATGAGACTTTCGCAAAGCAGGAAGATGTTTGTGGGGCCCTGCTGAAGAAATGGTCTCTAGAAGAATGCTTAAAGGAAACGATGTTAGAAATATGGTCAAAAGAAGAAACAGAAAGGAGTAGTGAAATTAGTGAGATGTAACAAACAGAACTGAGAGAAATAAAAAATGTTTAACACACACACCCTATATAAATACATATATAAAAATATATATCTCCCTCAATACAGTTGCCAGTACAATAGCCTGGTAAACAGGGAGTTGCAGGCTTCTGTGGCAGTAGGGGAAACTTGTCCTATTTCTCCTTCTGCGCTTGTTTATATTCCTCTTCTTCAGAGGATCTGTAAATTTTCCTTCCCATAAAATAGTGCCACTTTGAGTGAGACAGTTATGCCTGTCATCCAAACCACTAGCAGATCAACTAGTTGTCTCTTATTCCTTTATTACTCAACAGAGTAGCTGCTGTTAACCACATGCAAGCCATCCCAACCATCTGCTTCTCAGAAAGCTTCCAGAGGTACATCCCAGTCCTCCTTTCTTTTCTAATTCATCTGGAAACTTCATTATCCGTAGCTAAAATACCCTTCAATGCAGAAGTTGTTTTGTTTTGATTTAATTTCAGTTCTCATTCTCACTCCAAACTTATTTTTTGCCCTTCTTTCCCCTCACACTAACATGCATTTTTACAGCAAAGAAGAGCCCATTATAACACAACTTCATTACAGATCATGCTCTATGACAATATCATTTTCTTCATGGATGTGTATAAAGAAACAGAACACATGAAGGAGAAAGTTTTAATGTTAATACGGCAGATCCCATCCTTAGAGGGGTGAATCAGTGCAGCTCTACAGGAGTTAGCGGAGATTTACTGCCCGTGTACTTCCGAATGAAGCCTGTTCCCTCTAGCAGTGGGTGTTACAGACAGATCTTTTTTATTGCCTTCACCGTGTTATCAAGTTGTCTCCTCGATAAATTAATAATGTGGTTTTTAAAGAGCTAATTGATATTACTATACAAGAGCCACAATTTAATTAAGGATACTGTAATTGCTTCAAGAAAGATTCTAGTTCATATATTTAAAACATGAACTTAGAAGCTATAGTACTTATAGGATAAAAATTTCAAGGCTATCTATTCCATTTGAACTGTGGGGTTTTTTGAATACACTACTTTTTATATTGAATCCATAAATTTATGTTTCTTTCTTCTTGTTCCTCTTCCCTTTTCCTTGAAGTATTTTTGGTTTTATACTGAGGCCTCCTCAACTAGACAATGAGATGAAGGCTAATATTGTTGCCCTTCCATTCCTTGTTGTCTTTAAAATACAGAATGGTTTTGACATAAAAACAAATCAGGAGCTCTACATTTGATTTTAAAGGCCTGATTGGAAAAATGTGTTCACTAACATAACATAAAGTTTTGTATAGGTAGAGAACTCATGCTTAACACACATTTAAGTGCCCAAAGTGAGCTGTCAGGATCCATCTTTCACCCGTGTTTTGTGAGTCCTCCGGATTAAGACCTCTGTTTCTGCTTCCTAATTGCAACTTCCCCTGCTAACATGCAAGGTATTCCCTGATCTAACTTCAGAGCGGATCGCTCTTAAAATAGTTTATACTATTGTGCAGAGGGAGTAATTTACTACAGTCACTGTAGTACGTAGGTGTCAAGGGAGAGTGGAAACATCTTTTGTTTAATTTTGCATCGACATCCATGGTGGCCACACTAAGGAAACATAGCCCACTGTAGACTCCCTGGCCATATCGAGCTGCAGTTCTGTTGGGCATAACAATGCTCTATAATGGAGCTTCCCAGCAGGCTCCACCATCTGATTAAAATGTTACTGCTGCTCTCTGTGTTATAACGTAAATTGGGGAATTCCCTCTTGGTCAGAGTGCCAGGAAGGAGCCTTTGCAAATTGTGCTTGACAACTGGCCCGTAGGAATTATTCAGCCCAAATAATGGGAAATGCCAACTTCTGTGCATTTTGGAGTGCTTCCGAACTGAACTATTTTAGTTGGAGAAAATACAGAATCGGTAGCTGTGCTCTGTATGTGCTGCAATATAGTTTATTTGCAATAAAGAGGTGCAGAGACTTTTTTTTTTTTTTTTGCAAATTGAGAGGGACAGGAGGAGCTTTGGTTTTCGCTCGTAACGAACAATGCTAACTAGACACACAGTCAGAATTTCAATGTGCTGGAACAATGCAACTTATACCCAGATCTGTTAGGGGCTTCAGCAATTGTGATGAGACCTGGGGACTGAAACTGACTGCCTTAATATCACCACATGTAAAATGAACTTGTGTGATATTGGGCTTTCAATAACATAGTAGAATTAAAGTAATTAAATATTCATTTCCTTATTGTTGGAATGCTTCATGGATGAGTGCATTTGGGAGTTTGGGGAAAAGGACTTCTTTTTCAAAGAAAAATGTAAGAAAAATAAGAAGGATAAAAAAGGGTT
This sequence comes from Falco peregrinus, assembly GCF_023634155.1. NCBI lineage: Eukaryota > Metazoa > Chordata > Aves > Falconiformes > Falconidae > Falco > Falco peregrinus. Next base: position 93,606,223 of record NC_073723.1, read on the forward strand.
GGATGTCAGCTGCTCTGTGACTAATTTCTAGTGTAACATTGCCCAACCAGTGTTATCCAACATCACTTATGTCACCCTTACTGGTAGTTTGAGAAGAGAGGCAAAAAAAAAAGAAAAAAAGAGTTGGCATGGGTAATGAACTGTATTCTTGTCTCTGTAAAAAGGGAAGAGGAGACAATTTCTCAAAGAAGGGAAAGGAGGCGTAAGATGTTGAATGACAGAGACTTTAAAGGACCTGTTGATACATAGATCTATAAGGTGTTAGAGGAAAAAAAAGAGTATGAAGAGCAAAATAAGCAATAATAAAGGTATGGGTTAAACCATATGTTCTAGAAAATGTCATTTTCTGAAACCAAACTGGTTTTAGGACTCACAGTAGAATAGTCTTATCTTTTGATGTTTGTTATCTGTAAACCCTTTACAGATTATCACAGAAAACAGACTTTTTTCCCCCGATCGTGAATAGCAGATTGTTATAGGTACAGTCTGTAACAAAAGTCCATGATTTTTCTGTTGTGCTACATATCATAAGGGATACAATGATTAACATATAGTAAAAGAAAAACAACTTATACTGCCAAGGTCAAAAGCAGGTCACAGTTGGTGTGGGCAAAAGGCCATCTTCCTGGTCCTTCCTCGGGAACGAGAAGAAGAGATCTTCAGAGGGAAGAGTGGTAACCCTGCAAAATGTAGACATAGTACTGCCTGTCTGTGTGTGCTCTGGAGCACAGAAGTATTGCAGAGGTGTGATTCCCACTAACTAGGAGGTATCATAACAATACCCATTAGTATACCCCTAGCTTGGGAGGGCACCTGGGAATCATGGCATCGTTTGGACACCCAAAATAAGTATTCATGGTCCTGAGCAGCATGGGCTGAGGTGACAAAACTTTGCTGCTGTTGATATGTAAAGTAGAATGAAATTAACATTGGTGGGCCCCTGGAGCAGGAGTGCCAACTGACTGTCCCAAAGATGTATTTTGAGATTGTACTTGACCTCTGGGGTTTTCAGTTCAGCAGTTCTCTTGGGCACTACACATTTTTTTATTATTTTTTAACATGGCAATCAATAGTTTGTGAAGATACCTTCTCAGCGATCAAGCACACTACGCCTGAATATTTTGCACCTGCTGACTAAGTGACGTTGCCCAGAATATGGCCCTGTTACTTTCCTCTGTGGATGCAGAAATGATTTAAGCTAACTCTCCTCCTGAAGCAATAACCCTTGAAGTTACTGCGACTATCTCCACTCAGTGTCTTGGCATGACCCGATTTTGGTTTTTTTACTTTCCATTTGCAACATTTTGGAAAACAATTTTCTTTTTTGTTACTGTTTTAATGCAGGTAGAGTTGACTAGCAACAGATACAGGTGTGTTGTTATTTGAGGTTCTGTCTCTGGAGAGACAGACACTGCCTCTGGGTGCTGGGTGGTGTCATTATTTTTCACCTAACAGCTGCTTACATCGTTTGGCAGGTTGTGAGCTCAGAAGGGTTAACAGAAAGTCAGCGGTGATGCTGTAATCCTCCAGGACCGCCAGCACGCTGCACTGTTGTTGTGTCAGATCAGGGGGGTTGAAGGAAGCTGTGCTAGCTCCAGCAGCTGCCTCAGTCACGTCTGTCATTTTGGGTGTCTGCTCCTCACAACATGGCTGATGTAACAGGTAAAACGAGTGATTCCCATTCTGGGTACGAAACTATATTCTTTCACTGCATCCAGAAAATGCATGGCCTCGAGAAAGAGCCATCATCTCCTCAGAAAACTAACAGCACGTCAGGAACGTGTGCCCTTCTTGGGGAGGGGGGGGGGGGGGGGGGGAAGCAGAAACTCACATTTGACAACAACCTGACTGTAATGGTGAAAACAATGCAGGTAAACCCAACTGCCCTCTGCCCTACTTCTCTTCTGCTGTAAGCAATTAGTTCTCCAGCAAAATAACCAGAGGGAGCACTTTTTCCACAACATCGCTATTTTCTAAAATCTGCATTGGCTTTGTCCTTACATTGACATTGCAACCATCTGGTACGAATGGTTTGATATGAAGTGGGGCAAATCCACCCTCTAGCTTCTAAAGAAGTACTCTTAGTGACCCATGCTAGTTTTCCCTTTTATTTTTACAAAGACTGTATGCTTTGAATTGGGGAGAGCAAAAGCAATTTAGCATTGACTTCAGCTCCATTTGCAGTCATGTAGTGTAAGTTCAGGTATTTTTACGGTTCCCATCTCACTTGCTATTAAAACATCTGACATATTTAGCCACATAAAACCTTTGCAAAATTAAAAAGCAAAACAAAACAAAAAATCACTCCACAATTGTTGTTATCTTTTACGTTGAGAATCAAGGCACAGAAATGGGTGAATCCAAAGTCACAAAACCATCTGTGTCTAGGTGATTGCCCTAAGCTCTGGATTACTCTTCTATGCCTGTCTCTCCCAAGGTACTGACACCCATGATAGGAAAAACTGTGTTTTCTTGGTAACATGGGTGGGGTTTTCCCTTTGTGAATCTCTGTTGCACAGAATATGCTAGGCTTTGGGATAGTCACTGTGTGAGGCATGCAGCAGGCCAAGGGCAAAGCTGAGGCAGCAACCTATATATTCTGGGATTCATCATTCGCATGTAATGAGCCAGAGCATTTGTTAGCACCCCGAAGCAAGGGGTCTGCTGCATGCATGTCCCACTGGCATTCCTTTCTCTGGGAGGCTCAGTAAAGGAGGTGGGAAACTTCTGCCACATCTTCCAGTCTTACTAGGAGAAAGAAACAGAAAATTACAAGAATGGCTCTACTAGGTGAGACTGGAAGGCTAGCTTTCAGCTTATTAGAGGGGCTGGTAACGGATGTTTAGAGAAACTTAATAAACAAGGTAAACATGCTCTTCCTGTGGTATACCTTTCCATCTTCTAACAGTAGGTGATAAGGAATTTTTAGATTTGTGGCTTACACCCAGACCATCACGTTAACAGGGCTCATTAGACCTTTCTATGAATTGGTCTAGTCCTTTTTAATCAGTTTTTCCTTTTGACCTCCACAACATCCTGTGTCAGAGTCCCACTGCTTCATTTGTAATCCTGAGGCTTGGTAATTTCCACTGGGAGCCTCTTGCTTCCTTCTTTTTCTGCAAAACAATGCATAGCTGTTCTGCTTGCCACTCTAGATATTTTAGTTATCAGATAATCTCCCTGGGTTGTTTTTTCTCTGGACTGAAGGGTCTCAGTCTTTGTCTGAGTGAAACCTGTCAATATTTTCATGATGCTTTCTGGCCTCCACCGTTTCTTTTCTAGTTCTGCTATAATATTTATGAGTTAGAGTGATCAGAAGTAACATTGACTATTCAGGCTATGAGTGTATCATGGATTCATATAGTGGCATAAAACTGCTTTCTGTATTTTTTTATTCCCTTCCTGGTTATTGTCAACTTCCTGTTTATCCTTCTGACTAGGGATCATATGACATTTTCTGAGAAATATTCACAGAGGAAGGAGGAAGAAGGCTTTCCATGATCCTTAACACCTAATGACAAACCAAACTCATTTTAGCATGGGAAGAAGACATCAGTACGTTTTTCATGGCTTTAGCCCTTTCACTACTGGCTGAAGCAAGCTAACCCTCCCCTCATGCCAAGATTTGGAGAGGCATCATGGAGTGAGGGGTATTGTAGATTCAGAAAGTCACACATGGGAAAAGCAGATGGTATTAATGGCATTGCAGCCCAAGAATTTCACTTGGAGGTCAGAAATAGGAAGAAAATGTAGACTGGGTGTGGAGTAGGGAGACAGGAGCAGAAGAGCTGTGGGTTCTTTGTCTCACTTGGAAGGAAAAGCAACTGGCTTAGGTCACAGCTTTTTACGTGGCAGAGATTGGGCAGAGATCAAATAGATTAAAGGGCTGTGGTATTGCAAAAGCAAGGGCAGGTATATTGATGCTTTATCTGACAACCAATTGTGAACAAGAATTAGGAAATTTACCAGTGGCAAACAAAAAGCTTGCGTACTTCACAGCTGACTGGAAGCTTTACTTATTGACCATACTATTAAAATCTGATGTAGATACTGGATAGCATTCTGGTGATTTGAATTTATCAATACTGATGGGATTTGTGAGTTAACCTGGTGTCCTTGACCAACTGTAATTTAAAAGTGGGGCTTTCTTCTAGCTGTTTCCCAGGCTAACAGCAACATGAGACTTATTCATTGTGATTCATGGCTGCACAGATGACTGACCTTGCTATCAGAAGGTGATCATGAATCAGGACTTCCTTGGCTGGTGTGTAGGTCACATCATTACCTCTCTTCCAGCCTCCTTAGAAGTTCCCCAGTAGAAGGGGACCACACTTGGAAGTACGTGACAAACTGTGCTGCAGTGTGCCCAGAACACCCTGCTGTGACCCAGAGGTGGCAGATACAGGGCAAGCCATGCTTTATCTTTGCCTCAGAATAAAGCAGCACATCAGTCAGCCCAGGGTGATGGAAGCAGAAAGGCAATCTAAAGCCATCTTCATTTTCCTGTTCTGCCCTACTGATTTCTGTTTTGGGGGTGGAGGGGGCTGTGCCAGAGGAAGAACAAAGGTTTCCTCCTGAAGGTTTGTCAAGGCCCTTTTGTTTTCTTTAGCAAGGACCATAGAGATGAGCATTTCCTGCACTCAGCAGCTTTCCTTGTCTGCCTTACGAATGAGTCATGTAATGCTGCTGCCTGAGCTTTCTTGCAAGGTGTGGCAGCATTGCTGTCAGGACATCCAGACTCTCTCCGCAGGTCTCCTGTAATTTATGCATCAAATTTGAAGTAAATCTAAAATTCTTTTCTCCATTAATAACTGTCTTGGGTGAAAAAAGGACATTAAATGAGAAGTCATTATTGATCATCTGTATGTGCATGGAGCTGTTCAACTGGGATGCGTGCTCAGACAAGGAACGTTTGAAATGCAATGGGCAAGCACTCCCAGCCAGACAGCATTTTTTGCCCAAGTTCTAAATTCCACTCTTAGTTATAAAGCTGCCACACCATTTCCATCTCATGAATTCGGATGAGAGCAGAATCCAGCCCTTAAAAGTTTCTACAAAGGTGATTAGTGCAGGAGATATAGCAGCAACCACTGCTAAGGAAATACTGATGTGCAGTTTGTGAAATGCCACAGCTCCTGATAGCTTGAAATGCTACCAACAAAAGGGTTTCATTGGCAGTGCCTGGAGCACAAGGGACCTAAAAAGAGAGTGGCCAATAGGAGAGGGTTTGTTAGATTTGTAAAGAAATGTATCTTTGTAAAGAAATGAACAGTTTTTCACCATTGTAAATGTACAGAAAGGACTGTTGGCCCAGCAGCAGGACACTCTCACACCCTTCTTTACTGCAACCAGGTCACCTAGCTCCTTGGCCCCTCGAGCCCGACCTGTGGTTGTAGCTGCAGCAAAGCTAAAGAACTGAGATGAATTAACACTGATCTCCACTTCAGGAAGAGCATTAAGCTCCCCAGACACTGGGCCAGATCCATCAATGGTGGGACATCATATGAGTTACAGCAGGCTTAATTTTGGCCTAGATATCTGCACTGGCTTTCACAGCAACAAAATGTTCCCCTTACTTCCGAAGTAAGGGTGGTGAAATGAATCAGGTCAAAGGAGACTAAACACTGGATAAAAACCTTGATCCCAGTTAGGAGTTTTGCCTGCTTGGGGACAGGGTTTGGCTGGCTATGGTAATCATGGGGTGGTTACGATGTACTCCAGACATTGCATAACTGCGTTTAATTTACTGCAAATGTTATTCAAAGCTGAGCATTTAATTCTCTGAACATTAAAGCTTAGAGCTGGGTTAACCTCCCCTTCGTAAGTCACTGTATATTATTTTCACGGAAATAAGGGATATAACTATTTTTTTGCTGTTCACAAGTTTGGTAGCTCTTTTTCTCTCTTAACTGCTTTCAGATTTTTCTTTTCAAGGTGCATGTTATGTGCATGTACATCCTTAATCACCACAAAATTTTCCAAGTACACCATCAACTCCTCTGAAATCTCTGGGTGTCAGGTTAAATTTCTGTATATGTTCTTACATGGAGTACCAGCTTTTCATTCCATGTCAAAAGTCATCGTATAATCATCCCATTACAGCAGGAATAGTTTTTTTTTTAAATTCTGACTCTCTTAAAACTTCTTATACTACCTGTCTTTTGCAACATTCCAAATTTAAGTTCTTGACAATTCTGTCTTGTAGTAAAATTGGTCATCACAAATTTTACTTCAGATTAATTTATTACTTGATTATCATAGTTACAAACAGTTTTTGAAATTATTTTTTTTAAAAGTTCTCTTTACAAGGTGTTTGGAGATTTTCATAGAACCATACAATGGTTTGGGTTGGGACCTTAAAGATCACCTAGTTCCAACCCGCCTGCCATGGGCAGGGACACCTTCCACTGGACCAGGTTGCTCAAAGCCCCATCCAGCCTGGCCTTGAGCACTTCCAGGGATGGGGCAGCCGCAGCTTCTCTGGGCAACCTGTTCCACTGCCTCACCACTTTTCTTAACTCTCTTAATATTCTTCCTAATATCTAATCTAAATCTACCCTCTTTCAGTTTATTTTCTCCATATATATTTATTTTTTTTTACCAGCTTTTCAACTTTTTATTTTCTTGCATGCTCTGCAGGGTCTTATTCTTTGCTTTTGCAGTTTGCTCAAGTGAATTCTGCCCACTGAACCAAGAAGTGTAAAGATGCATGGCTGCAGCACAGATAATTTATTTTTCCCACTAGGTTTGTTTACTTTACCGTTGCCTCTTTGCTCTTGACTCACAGAGGTACAGATTCTACCTCAAAGAACAGTACCAAGAGGTAAACTGTATTTAGTTTAAAAGTAGACAGATGGCTTTTAGTGCTGTCCCTGTTGGCATGTGAAGGTCAAATGGGATTGCTTCTTACTTTTGCTGACCTATTCCATCTCTTAAACTTTGTAAAAAATTGTTATTCAAAGAAGGAATTAAATTCAACTGAGCTTTGTTATCTGTATCAGATATGGAAGTTTAACAATTATTAACAGTGAAAACTTTATGTCATTGAAGTCATTAAATGGATTCTGAATACACAGAAGTGGCAAATCTGTTGAGAAATACATAGAGTTTACTAAGAAAGATAATCCACCATCATTTTGAAGGAAAAGAATCAACAAGTCAAGTTCAGAAACAGTAATGTAACTTACTTCTGTTATATTGAAATAGTCTAGTTTGGATTTGTCATGATTTTATAATAGCAGGTAACATGACTATAATTGTCTCAGTTCGAGCATCCTGTTAAGATTTTCAGGATTTGTTAAGATACTTTTTTTATTTCACAGGTATTTATGTTTCTTAAACAATTCATAATGAAAGAAGAAGGGCCCATTTTCACAAATGCACATAGTTTTGGGAATATTATTGTGTTTACATTTGTCTCCCTCTGGGAGAAAAATTATACGACTGTAAACTACACTAAAGCATCTTCACTAGAACTTAGTGAATTACTGTAACTAAGATCCCTTTCAGAGAAGACAGAAGGAGTAACACCAACATGGTTCACAAATTTGCCAAACTGTTTATTGAAAGTGAGGCAATGTTTTATTTCAACATCCTTAAAGCACAATGTTATAATTCTCTTGGAATTTCAGGAAATTATTTGAAACGTCCTTCTTTAAAAAAAACTGCTTAATGCTGAAACAAAACCTTATTTGTCTGAAAGGAATCTTTGGTTTTGACTGAATGAAATACTGTTTTAAAAGTCCTTTTGGGTTAATTTATCATTAAATTTCTTAGATTGTTTGTTTGTTTTTCCTTTCCAAAAGTACCAGTAACATGAGGAAATAAACTCTTGCTGAAATTCTACTCTTAGGATGCCAATGTAATCTAAAATGGACTCCTTAAAAATGAAAGTGACTGTCTTGTATAGATGGGTGATCATTTTTTTTTTTTTTTTCTCTCCTAGTTATCAGCAGTATTCAGTGCTTGGCATTTACCCATCGTTCCTCTTCTAATGCATAGCCTAAACATACAAATGGACCTGATTTAAATCCTTTACATAACCACAGCTGTAGCATGTTAAGACTGTGCTAATGGCAAGGAGGAAGGAATGGGCCTACAGCCCTGTTACCTCTCCCAGTAAACCCAAACCTGCAAGTTTTGTGTGAAGGTCTAAAATCTGTTAATGAAGGTACTGACTCATCTGTTCTTGGATGAAGCCTTCAAATGAGTTTTAGTGCTCTGTAAGTGCCAAGAGAAGAACTTTGCTTATTCCAAAGCAATGCCAAAGGTCTGTTTCTTCCAGAGCCCAAACAAACTGAAAAGTATTTCTGTGAAACAGCAGCCAGAGAGTTCTGGGTAATGATGGGTGAATAAATATGCTCAACATCCTGCTTTCCTTCAGAATTCCTATGTACAGTACACTGTAGTGAATATTTACATTTCAATACGCAGATTGCTTCCTCTGCTCTTTCAAAGCTGTGTTGTTTGAGCTCTGGAGCTGCCTGAAAAGGGTTTGGGCTTTACTGGGAATGCAAGTGTGATTTCAGAGAGAGAGGTTTGTTTTATTCCCCTTGTCCCAAAACCGTCAGGAATGTAACAGTATAACTCCTTTGCTAAGTGAATACTCAGAGATGCCTCTATCTTGACAAATCTTCTGAAAGCCATGGCACAGTAAACACTACTTGAAGCTATTTAATTTATTAAAAAGAAATGTGTCTTCATGTGGCAGATATGAGTTGATGCTTTAATAATATATGCTACTGGATGCAAAACAGTGAAATATCTCTACTTCCACCTTTTTCATTCTATTGGAAAAATATAACCTTGTATTAGGGTGATATCTCTGTTTAGCATGGTTAGTCAATTAACTGAATAGAAAGAGAAGAGCCAGCAAAGACTAGGTAATATCTTGGATTGGTTTTGTTTGCAGAGGTTTACAAACTCACATGAAGAATGGCATGGTTACTTAAAAATGTATGCAAATGGTGATGAACAAATCTATTGTAAAACCCTCTCAAACAACGTGACCAACTTGTGTGAGTTGAAGTAGTCAGTAACACAAGGTGTGTGGATGTGCATTTGTCACTGATTTGACTGATTAGATCTTGGTAACGCTTCTGCATTATAGAAGCACTAATATTACATGCTGGGCTAGAGGGTGCGTGTATATACAGGAGTGCATTTCTCTGGGAAAAAAGCACATGTCCTGAAGAATTTATGATCTGGGAAGGCAAATTTAATATTGGGGGAGGGGGAGCGGGAAAGGCATGAAGATGTTGTTAGACCAAGACAATAGGCAGAAAAACACATAAACCCATCAACCCTATGCCATCAGGAATTCACCAAGTTAAAATGATGCAATATTTTAAACATGTTTTAATTACGTTAAAAAAAAAAAAAAGGCAAAAGCTTCAGCTCCTCATCCACAGCAACTCATGAGACATTGCTCCCTGAAACAGTACAAACATGTCAGAACTGGTGCAGAACTCCAAGGGGGAGCACAGTTTGCATGAAGGAATAACCTGGGAGAAGCACCATTAAGTTAGTTTTATGCACGTGGATGAAATGTACATAAAATAAATGCAGCTGTGATGTCTGTATTTATACTTCTTTTAATAAAGAAGTGGTTTAGTCTGATAAGTATGGAACCCTTTGAAGTTATTATTTAGTGTAGGCAATATTAAAGAGGATGGACCTCTCCTACATCCAGTAGTCATCGTGTCCTATGTGGAAGGCAGGTAACTATGAAAACTAACCTGAGACTAAAGTCTTCTGAAGACACTCTGCTTTAATTTGGAAATAAAAAGGGAAACCAACCTAACCATTATATAAAATATAAAATTCCCAGATAAATTTTAGCTATTTATCTGGCATGCTAGATGTAGAGGCTGAAGCCAAAGCATTTTCAAGTACATGGAAAGATTCTCTTTGACTTCACTGGTGACTGGGCTAGGATTTTAAGAGAATTTAAGGACTAGGAGAAAGATAAGCTTTTCATTATATTAATCAGATTTCCATTATCAGTTATTAAAATCACTTAAATCTCTGTGCATCAGCTACACTTTTTTTGAAAAGGCTATAAGAACCTAGTATTTCCCTTTGCCTTCTCTACACCTGTTTCATCTATTAACATTTCAGGGAATGTTATTATTTTACATAGATCCAATGTAAAACTCAGGAGGACGTTTATGTTGCCCATGACATTGCAACATAGCTGACATGCTGCTATTCTACTCCGTACAGAGGTATAACACTCAATAACAAATAAGGGGGACAGCATGTATGGGGTCCCGTGCAAAGGAGTGAGAAGTAGGTACATGCTATATTCCTCACATTAGAAGTGATTAATTTTTAACGTTGGAGCGAACAATTAATTTCACTGAAATACTTTGTGTGTTAAAATAAAAATTCTTCAGAAATGTTTGAATGATAAGCAATCCTCTTGTCTCTGAATATGTATTTTCAATTTTTAATTGCATGGTTTACAGTTACTTACTTGTATAATTCTGACAGTAGTCCAGTGTTGTGCAGAACCGAAAGAAATCCCAGATCTTCATATTAAATCATTATTTCTAGTATCTTTAAGAACTTTGTTTATCCATTTTTAACACTTGCAGAGAAAATCCATTTGATAAATTAGAAATACCACATTTAATTTGAAATTGTAAGGAAACAAATTTCTGGAAAAGAAAGGTAAAATTATCTTTATGGTGTTTAGACTTTTAGGAGTAAAAATAGATGATTGTCAAATGTTCATCAGTGTTCACTGGTTTCCATGGAACCTTTTTCTGCAAGAAGCGGAATTTTTGATGTTTTGAACATAGTAGCACCACATCACTTATCAACAAAAGGCATTGCATTTCTGCTGTGCAGTAAAATTGAAGAAAGTGTAGTATGTTGCATGAAGAATGGATTTTTTTTAAAACTGTTGCTAAATCTGGCTCTGATACTCAGAATTGAAGAAGTGTTGTGTTCTTCTAAATTTAATGATCAATTAAGTGGAGCTTCCTTTACTGCTGATATTCTTTTTAAGAGGGAGTGAAAATTTGTTTAGCTTTGTTTCACGTATGAACTTCTTGGTAACAACATGAAAGAGCTCAGTGCCTATAAAACCAAGTTGGCCCCTTCATTATGAGAATTGTTTGTAGATGTTGTAGCAGAAATTCCAAACTTCTCCTTGCAGCTGAAGCCTTCCCTATTGCAATCTCTTCTCTTCCTTTTGAGTTTCAGAAAAGCAATCCTGTTTCTCAAACTGCATATTTACATTTTAATTGAAAAGTAAATAAAACATATAACTGATGAAATTGGAGGATTTTTTTCTGAAAAAATATGAAAGTCAGTCCTTTAACTTCAGGAAAGGTACTCCTGCTTTGTATTAGTGTACAAAAGGGCATGGTTTAGCTTTGGTTAGAAATGCCCTGTATGTGCTGGTTGGTTCTGTTCTGCTGAAGAAAGACATTTTATTTTGTTTCTTTTTATCCTAAATAAAAACTTAAAAGACAACAAATACAAAGGAACAGAATCTTTCTTTATAACAACAGGAACTGCTTTCCAGAGCTGGTAACTATGTTTATTTCTAGTTGAAACCATTCAGCTCTTCTGAAAATCGGTCATTATCTTTAGCATCTCAACACACAGGACTGATTTACAGACCTATGATACTAAGTATCTGGAGTTTCTATTGATTTAATGTCTGAAAATCTGGCCTTTTTTACTTAGCTGCTAATTGAAGCTAAGCCACTAACTTAAAGATCTCTATTTTGAAAATTTGCCTTGGGCTTTTGAATACAAATGCTTTTTGTAAAACTGAAGTAAAAAAGGAGAAGCTGGGATACCCTGGGTCATTTCAGTATATGTCTCAAATATTTCTTTTTGCTTGCTTTCAGTCACAGTCCTGCCATGTTTTAAACAGGTGCCTGTGTTGACTTACCAAAATAAGACGAAAAATATCAGGGGTACTTTTCAAGGCCCGAAACATTTCATGAAAGTTTGAAAGTATCAACATATTTGAAAATACATTGAAAGATAACAGAAAGTATCAACATATTTGAAAATACATTGAAAGATAACAAGTTTATATAATACTGCTCTGGAGGCTTTTTAATACAGCATTAATGTCCCAAGATGTTGTTCTTCACCATAATTTACATGCAAACCTTTCAAAGTATCTATACTTGCTTCCTAAATATTGGAGACATGAGGCAAACATTTTCAGGAACAAAAACATTGAACAAAGTACGTTGTCCTGAATATCTGCCTCTCGAAATAATCAAAGTATTTACATTAAAAGGCTAGTCTCCAAGTGTTTCAGAAGGTTTATTTGCCAGGTACTGAATAAGAATTTTAAGACTTCTTTAATTTGAACTATATGTTTTAGGTATTAAATGGAAAGACCTACATTTATACAATGTTCAGGCTGAAATAACTTAGTTGGTACATGCAAAAACTAGTGTTTCCCATAATATCAGCATATACAAATTTAATTATACAGTACCCACGTGTCTTATGGAATAGATTAACAGCAGCAGTGAGCAAGACATTTAACCCAAAACATCGAGAGAGAAAATAGCTGGTGACATGTCCTAATCCTACAGCCAGATATTTGTGCATGCCTGCATAAGCAGTTACTCCTGCTTGCTTAAATGGACCTATATAATGATATATGCAAAGGCCTTTATCAGGATACAGCCCTGGAGTTTGCCTGTCTTCTCTAGGTAATTACCTATGTCTTATTTCCTTCTTTATGTGTATTAATCTTTAAATCAGTCCTATGTAGTAGGGAGATGCTGTTATCCCTGTAGTCAGGGATAATCTTACAGTTGAAAAAATAAGAAACAGGGAGTCTTTCGGAGAGGAAGAAGGAGAATACATCTTGCATCTGAAAATTGGCTGGTCATCTAGGCTTGTACCACGCTTCAATAGGTTAGGCATTCATCCTGTGACAGGCAGGAATAAACTTTGTGGAGGTGCTGGTCTCTGTTCACTGACTTTAAAGAAGCACCTAAGAGACTTTTGTATATTAGATACTGGAATTTTCAAAGTGTTTAAATCAGTTGAGAAGAATCCTTCTGAAATGGCTGATCTAAGGTTACAGACAAAATTCTGTGCTGCTGGATCTTGTCTCCTAGGACCTCATGTTCTCCCCCTTGGATGCTATGATCTGTCTTAAGGATGGCCTCCTTAAGTGATGTTCCTGTCACTGACGTTTAGCATTTCCTGAGACTGTCTGTGGTTGTAACTATGCAAATTTCATTGAGGTTTTAATAATAGACTAGCCACATGTGTGTGTGGGAGAAGTGCACATAGGTTTGTTTTTCTCCTTAATGTTAGATATTTGGATGTTTGGATAATGACTTATCCAAAAGTTCTTCAGCTTGAAGAATTCACTCGTCTGGTGCTTTCTTTTTTCTGGAGAATCTGAAAGCTTAATAGCTATTCAGCTAATAAGTGTTATATTTCTGGTTCAAATATGGGCTAAGGAAAAGGCTTTTTTCAAAAGCACTAGTTATTAGTTGTGCCCTACTCCTACGGAAGAAGAGTGCCCAGTAACTTCAATGACAGAAACATTCATTCATTGTCAATAAGGATTTTCATCTGTTCCGTGCTTCTGAGCTGAGCGTGTAATTTTTGTACCAATGTGACCATTAGTTTAAAATGGCATGGATTTGGGAAAGACATTTTGTACAGTTGCTTTTTCTGATATAAATACGCTGATTAGACATTTACTGATGTAAACGAAAATACTCTGTGTCTAGACAAGTCTTTTGCAAACCACATATCCAGGTTTAGCAAACAGTAAGTCCACCGTAGATTTTTACGCTAGCATGTCTCCGATTCAAAACCAAGTATCACTGTTAAAACAAGCAAGGATAACTCTCTCTGTTAAATACAGTGCACCTGATCTAAAGCTGATCGAATTATTGTGGGTATTTCCATTAATTCCCCTGGGCTTTGGATTAGGTGGTAGGTTCTGTGAGTTTCAAGAAATGCTCTGTTCAGAAATGGATGAGTAAAATAACTCACAATTACTAATGTGTTTACCGTAGCTTTCTTTTTCCACGCATTTGAACACTCCCTCATAGCTCTTCTTTACAAAAATAGACCACCATCAGGCAGAAATTAAGAATAAGAAGTTTCATTTCAAGAAGTGAGTGTTTTCAGAAAGCCGTGAGCACGTTAAGGTAGTGTCATAACATGGAAACTATCTTGCAATCTGAACCACTGTGGTCACTGATGTTACCTGCTATAATTAACTTAGCAAAGTGAGTTGAAATGCTTATTGGACACTTCACATAACCTGACTTAAACATCAAATTAAGCAGGCAAAACAACTTTGCATTTTGTTCTCATGGTGATCCCAATATTACAGAACTGATGCACTGCAGCATGTTTTAAATTCCCTTTTGCATCTGAAAAGTCATATCCTTTATTAAAGACTAATCAGTTGCCAATTTGATTTGAAGAACATAAAAGACCAAATGAGCATCTGGAAAGAAAATACATAAATGTGACTTCGAAACAGATTAACCAAATAAAGCCAAAATGATAGAGGCGTTCTTTGTCTATGAAAAATATTCACGCTCTGAGATCATGCATGTCATAACTGATTGTGAAAAAAAAAATCCTAAAAAACCCATCAAGGTAGCATTTCTAGATATAACATGCTTTCACGTCTTAATTCCAATGTGTGTATTTTGATGTATGTCTATGAAGCTGGTAATAGTGATAGGGAAGCCTTACCAACTGGGCCATTTTTGGGACCATTCACCATTCAGATTCAGCGGAAATTCATAAGACTGTAATGTGGTCATTGCTAGTTTAAGTAGATTTCTTTAAGACATAGTCCCAAAGGGTTAGCTGAAGCACTAGTATTTTTCCATAAGGTAGAGAAAAGATTACTTAAAGTGGTATGAACTAAACACAAAGAAATCATGATGGCAAAGCAAAAGGCAGCAGCAGAGGAAGCAGCCGCTAATATTTGGCTAACCGAGTTGCTCAGCGTAGTGAAGTCTGAACGGCAGAGATCACCTGTAATAGCACCCATGTGTGATGTACATTAGTATTGTTGAGCAGTTTGGCTAACGGGTGATTTCAAAGAAAGCTAGCAAAGATCTCGCTTAGCAACCAAGGGTGCAGTTTCACATTACACCTAATACACTGTGACTGCAGGCTGCTAAGAATGTGAGCAGTCCCCATCCATTACCCACAGCTGTAACTTTCCACACTCTTCTTTCCTCCCAGTCTAAGCGATTTTGTGGCCGTAGGGTGAAATTGTTCAGCTTTCTGATCTGAGGGAAAACAAATCTTTATCTTTCTTCCTCTTTTTTCTGATTTTTTTTTTCTTCCTTTCCTGTGGAGGATGGATATTTGTCTGAGCAGCAAACCCAGCCAACTCCACTTGCAGCTGTATGACTACAGGAGCCAGTGTTAAGTGTAGGGGTGGGAACCCACAGCTGGGCCAGGAGGGCTGTTTGAAGTGGTCCCAGATAACATACTGGTTAGGGAGGAATCAAGTTCAGACCTAGCTTGCAGCTAGCTATACCACAATCAGTAGCTAGCATTAGATGACATTAGATAAAGCTGTATTATACTCAAGTTTAAGGTCAATTTTATACTCTTTCCAGTTCATTTCCACATCACGCTACTACATGCTGCTTCAATTCCAGAGAACATTCTCACATGAGAGGGCTTGTTATCATATTCTTTATCCCAATAAGGGGACTGAAACACAGGCTTAAGTGTTTCCTTGAATCGGGGCTTAAATCAAATCCTGCTGTAGCAGGGTTACTTACTGTTCCAGAAATACGGTTTGCCTGGCTTCTCTGATTCATCTGTGATCAGTGAGTCAGAATGGCTTTGAGAAGTGGATATTTTTCAAATGATCCAATTTTCCTAGTTTTTAAAATTCAAAATAATGGAGGTTCATTGAAAGGATCCAGATCCTTGCAAATTTGGCTAGCTCAGCAGATCTGCTCGATTTACGATCTCGTACAATGCTTCTGTTCCAATATGAAGTTTGAAATACGGCCTGAGCATGACAGGTTTCTTCTTAAGACTATCTAAAATTCCCTAAGGTCATAACATACTTCTAAGGAAGGATAAAGGATCTGTCCAAATTCAGAAACCTTTAAGGAAAACACCATAACCAAAACACAGAAAGAAGGCAAAGAGGTGAATTAGATGTCTGATAGAATAAAGGAAATATTCCTGGTTTTGTAACTGCAAGAATGCGGGAGAATAGGAATGTACATAGGAAGCCTGCAGGAGAAGCAGGAATTAAATTCAGGTATTCTGAATGCCAGCCCAGAGGTTTATCTTTCCTTCTTATTAGAGGGGGAAAAAAATGATCAGGAAATAATATCCAGTTTTGTTTATTTTTCTGAGATTTTATAATGTTTCCCATTCCATACAAGCCAAAAGCTTTTGAATTTTTTTAATGAAAAAAGCCAGTAAAAGGCTAAAGACTTTGTTCTGGCATACTGGATTTTTAATGACTTGTATGAAGTGTAGAAGTTTCACCAAGGAAGCCTGACCTCTGATTTCCTCTTTCTGCTGCTTTTCTGTAACCTTCAGGGCCTTTTGAGGTCTGTCCCTACTCAGCATCTCTCGGGCACTGTTTGGCAGCATGGCTGAGGTGCCATGGTTGTATGGCACAGACGGTTTGGCAGTGTACTCTTCACAGGTGTTGTCCTGATGTAAGTGAGCTGTAGCAGCAAATCACAACTTTTATATCTCACATCCTACGTTGGTAGTCCAACAACTGGGCCATATGCTACCCTAGGGTGAAGAAATCAGTGTTTCTCCTTTCAGCCTGAGATGTCATCCTTGTCAAAACTAGGAGCTTAGTCTCAGTTGTCAGAGTGGGGACAGTGAAAGTGGTCTCAGAGGAATGTTTCAGATACACTGTTTTAATGTGAAAAATTTAAGTCAGAAGATGCCCATCGAGCTATGTTAATAAGCATTTCTGTGCATTTAATAAAAAGACACTGTTACCGATACTGGGTGTAGGGCATAAGAGACGGATTTCTGCCTAATTCTCCAGAATAAATTTGAGCTGTGCAGAGTCCACATCCAGCCTGGGATATGCAGAAAGAAAAAAACTACACCCTGTCCCTGTTGTGTGTCCTTCAGAAGGGGAGTGGCCACTTAAGTGCTCCTTCACTTCAGAGGAATTATAGCTGTTTAGGGGCGTGAAATAGCTGCGAACAAGACAGGAATGTGATACAAATTGTTCTATGCAGAACTCAAACTTAGCTTGTCACTGCCTCTGCCTGTGCTTCTGCAACTCGCATAGTTCCACGACAAACGCCTGTATTATGCATTTTTACATTCCCTGGATAGCTAAACCATGCCACTGACTTCAGCTGAAGTAATTTTGACCTCATGAATGCATTAGAAATGGGTTGTTAGGGGACCACCAGGGGTTGCAGGAGCAGATGGCTGCTCAAACTGCAGCTTTAAGAAGATGATGTGATTTGCAAATATCATTGCTCCCTGTCTTCTTCTCTTTAGGGGACAACTATGAAAAACTATACTATCTCTCCTTCTACTCCCTCACCCCCTGGCCAAAAAAAAATAATCCTGGGTGATCTTAGCACAGAACAGCACACAGTGCCTGTACTACCAGAGATGATTGCTGCAGGGGGAAAGAAAACATAGAGACCAGAAAAGGAAAATTACAAAACCAAGCCCAGTTCCCAGAGAGACTTCGAGGAGTTAAAATGAGCCAGATATCAAAAAAGCAGATCTCTAAAAATCCTCCATAGAGGTGAGGATTTGTGTGGTTAAATCTGATGGAAGGATTTAGTGGGCAGGGTCATTGGCCTAAAAAAGTAAGAGGGGTGGAAAATCTTGCAGCGAGGAACAAAGCTGCAAAATAAATCAAGATTTGATCAAGAATAAAACCAGAAGGAGTCTGTAGAGAAAAATCATAGAAGTAATGTAAGAGCGAGGAGAGGAAGTTCACAGGAGGTGTAAAGGAAAGAGTTCTTTTTAAATACTTCAGGCAAGATCTTCACGTCTTTGTGCAACTGGAAACAAATCTAGCAATCACCTTAGACTGAGCCCAGAAAGCTCTCTGTAGTCCTGCCAACAAATTCATAATATGAAGATTGCATTCTTCTAAACAGAAGAATAAGACTCTGAAGAAGGCTGTAGCCTTTTTTGCAGGAAGGACATAAACCAGAAATGTTTCAGGGTCCATCGCTGGCTGCTTTAAGGGAGAAGGAAGAAGTGAGAAATATTGTGGCCTGCTTTAGAACAGCAAACACAAAATACGAAGTTTTCCTTTCAAATACATTATTATATATCAAGGGCACATCATAAAAAAAAAAAATAATGAAGAGATGGAAGAGTCTAGAAATACAATCTGAATCTGATGTAGACATGAAGAGGCAGCACCATGATACTGCAGAGCAAACTTACAGCTGAAATAAAGATGAAATTAAAGTACAGGGATAAGAAGACCATAACTTAAAAAATTGTGTGAGTATTCAAGAGATCTTGATTAAGACTGAACAATACGATTGAGAAAATTAGAAGTGGAGGGTGGAACATCACAGGAAATAATTGAGGTGTAACTGAACTCCTGGAAATGGATGTGGGATAAGGGGTTTTCTGAGGCTGAAAGGAAAGCAATGGGAAGGAGAAGGTGCAATCATAGCAGAGGAGGTGAGCCGTGACAGCAGTCTAACAAATACATCCCAGGGCCACAACTTCACCCAGGTTCCCAGTCAAGCACTTTCCACTGTTCCACTGAGGAAGAGCTAACCACCCCTTTCTAGAAGAGGACTAGGGATATTGAGTTTTTGTACTTTTTCTGCAGTAAGGAGTATTTGAGTTTCTTGGAAGGCGACAAGGCAAAGGGATTAAACAGTCAGGGAATGCTGATGAGGAAGTAAATTCTGGCTAATTGTGACTTCTTTCAGCAATTGTAGGGCTTTAATATATACTAGGAAATGCTTTGGGATAAGAAAAAGAAGAAATAATACATTGACAAGACCTAGAAGAAAGCCAGATCTTCAGTGACTCTTTTAAAGAATGAAATATTAAAATGAAGTCCTTATTGTTGTGCATTCAGTGATTGGTGAATATTTGTAACACTTGAGAAGAAGAGATATGTTTTGAAAATAATAAAGCATAGTGGTAGAATGATAGAACCAATGAAAATTTCTTTTATAAATTTTTAGATCCCTGGTTAAAAGAGGACTTTACAAAGACTACAGTGGTGTACTTGCCATTGTGCCATTACAAGAAAAAAGTATTTTAAAGCATGGAAACTGAGCCATCACTCTTTCCTGAGTGGGAGAGAGGCGTAGCAATTTTACTGGCTCAATATACTGTTTGTCTTAAAAATCAAGTCGCTAGGTGAAGGAGGCAGATGCTTCTGATCAAAATATATCTACAGGGAAAATTATCAAAAATTCCTATCTTAAATGCTTCCCTTTTTCATTTTCTTTCTATAGCTTTTCAGATTTCTTGTAGTATTCAGGGAAGAGGAAGTTATCTTCCTGGAGACAGTTTTAATGAAGTCCTAGGTTCAGCTGATGAGGGATCAGGACAGATGAGTACTGTCCAGAGCGAGATATTTAGAAAGGTTACAAATTTGTTAAAAGCACTGGATCTGAGTAATCTTTAGAGGGTGACGAATCATGATTTTAGAAACTCCGTTTACTATTTCATACTACGTGACACATATCCTATAATGTCTTGGACGATAATACATATCCTTCAGTGTCTTGCTATATCAACTTACCACTAAATCTATAGTGGTGATCAGATGGTCTGAATGATAGATGTGATCTGGGAAGCAGTTTGGTTTCAACCTTTTAATATTTACAGAGACTGAAGAGAGTTCCTTTATGTGACCAATTGAAAGTATAAGAAGTAGGGAGCGATTCTCAGAAATATTTAGGAGACAATGGTAGAAGCCATATATAAAATGAAATATGTGCTGTCAAGACCAAAAGAAGAGTCAAAAGGCATTGTTCTCCATAAAGCTTCCTCTCTTTAGAAGTCCAGGATCCAAGATGAACAACATTTAATAAAGGCCTGTTTTGGAGAGCTAAATTTTAAAGAAAGGAGTAAATATGCCTATAAAAATCTAAGACAAGTTAGGAAGCAGGCCATGGGGGTTTAAAGGCTGAGTTTTACAAAGGCTTTAAAAAGAGTTTTTTGCTCCTATATTAATAGGCATTTAATGTGATCAAGCCAGGAGGAGATAATGCTTCCCCCAGATAGGAAGCAGGGAGAAATGTAGCATGTAAAGGGAAGTGTATGGCAACTACTTGTTATATAAATCTGTATCTTTAATAAATAATAAAATGAAAATTTGTGCTAAGACTTTGGCAGATTGACAAATGAGTATACCTCAAGTGAGTACACAGTACCAAGTATTTGTAATCTTATTTGTTAAGACTGTTTTAGATAGATGAATTGTGTACAGCAAAAGGAATGTCTCAACTGTATCACATTGCATAAAAACAACTTATCCCTGCACACCCCAAAAATCGTTTGATCAAATAGAAGAGAATATATGGAAGATACATTAAAAAAATTGGCTTGGGAAATAAGTTTAAGTTTTCTGCTTTATGCAAGAACTCTGTAACTTCAGAAAAGTGAATGGGTCTTACCACAGATTGATTTAGTTTAACAAGAGGAATCATGTAAGACAACGCATACCAAGGTATGCATCGTTGCTATTGTACTCTCTGTACAGGATCAGATGTTGCCCTCAAAGGCAGTAGATATAATTGTGGTGAGGCACAAACATGGGTTATAGACATCCAGGAAGATGAATTTGGAGTGTTCAGTTTTATTAAGTTGGAAGTGTTCAAACTGATGACAAGAACAAACAATCATTAAATATATACTACCACTTCAGTACTGTAGTATCTGTGATTCTAATTTTGTGCCCCGTTGTTAACAGCCTTGCACAGCCCTGGATTTGTTATGACCATCCACCACCCGTTGTTCTCCTGAGCACTGAGATATTGCTTCGCATGACCTATCTGCTCCAGCAGTGAAGTAGACCGACTGGGCCAGGCTGCTCTTCCCCTCTGCTCTCCTGAATTGTGACTCTGCTGATTCTCATAGGAAATCATCATCACAGAGCAGAGCTTTCATGTGTGTAGCCACTGGATACCCAGAAGGGGGAAAGGCAGAGGGAAAAGGCTGTTCCAGGGAAAGGACTGTTCTGTGCCCCAGCTGGAGGAAAAGAGAGGGGAAAGTTGCTGCATGTTCCTGTAGCTTGAGAAGATGCTTGTTCAACCCCCAATGAGCTTGGAGGGCATGAGGGTTACTGAGAGGAGAGGAGAAGACCCCTTCCCACCACCTCTGGGACTCCACTGACCTCTTATTTGAAAAGCTTGACAGTACTATGATATTGTTTATGGGGAGAAGTATTACGAAGGATTCAAAAAAGCTTGCAGCCCAAAACTGAATGTTGCCGTGAGGGAAGTCCACTACTGGATGGGGCAAAAGACGTTGGGTTGAATTACTAGGGGAGAAGCAAAGAAGAAGAGGAATGGATACCGAGAAGTAACAGATCGCACTCCTGACATCTGAGGCAAGTAAAAGTTCATTGTGCAGTTTGCCCAACCTAGCCATTTTCTTTGATTATTTTTTTTTTAAATATGTTTTTTTCCTATGCAAGATGCTTACATCATAAGTATTACTGCTTACTATTCCCCTTTTAAACCTCTAATACCTTCAACTCTATGTAATTCCTGTGCACTCACTTCTGTTTGGCCACCATTGTGGTTTGCTTGTATTTTAGTCTCCCAACAATTTTTTTAAAAATCACCCTTAAAGAGACTTTCCTCCTGCAGTCTATCAGACCCTGCTTAGGAGGGCGTAAATCACTAGCAATGGCAAGTGATAGCAAGATGCAGTTAGCAGTAATTATCCTGGAGAGTGGTAACGCCTTGGGCCTGTTCCAAACTTGCAGACAGGCAGCTGAAGTCCCAGCTAGTCATACCCTTCACAAAAAGATTGTATATTGCTGAGCAAAAACTCTGTATGAGCACTGCAGTGTGGGACAGGTTCTTGGAATAGTTTCCTGCGGAAAATTTGATTGCTAGTGCACACTGTCTTCTGTCCAAAGTATCCATGGCAATATAAAATATGTTATAAGTTTAGTATGGAGAGAGAAGTTGAGGCTGGAGTGAAGACAGTTTAAACAGGAAACCCGCATTTCAAAATGCTGTAGATGTAAACCAACTCCTTTTCCACTGGTTTCTGTCGCAGAACCTGCTGTTGTTTAGCTTGCTTTCTTATTATTTGCTTTTATAATAGCCTCTATATTTACAAAGGATCAGTCTACATACAAGCCTCATTTAATGTCCATTTGCTACCATTTGCACCACATTACAAACTCATTTACAAAATGAATGTGAAAACAAATGTGAGCCCTATGGAAAGCCTCGCTGAGCCTGTGTGTGATTGCAGCCGTATGTAACAGCTCATAAATGGTGTCGGCTAGAGACTGTGCTTAAGTGCTACAGCACAGGAGCCTGTCATTTCCTTAACCAGTTTGCAGCATCTGTGTTTCTCTTGCCCTTTGCTTGGTTCTGTTAAGCCAGAGAATTCTTTCTAGAGCAGTCATTCTAAAAGCCAAATAGCTCCTCCGGAGCAGCTCACAATGCTGTCATCTTGAAAATATGCCATTGTGCTGTAAAGCGCTCTTAAGAGCTGCAGCATGCCGGCTTGCGTACTACACTGAGATGCAGAGGAAAATCAAACCCAGAGCTTCCAAAACAGTCGCACTGGCAGGTGAGCTGTAGTAGCAATGGGAGAAGTTTAGCAAATAAGAAATTCTTATGTTCTCAACCACCACGCTGGAACCTGCCACATTACAGTCTGTCCACATCTCCAGATACGCTCATTAGTTATGTCAGCCCCTCAGGCTCCATTTCACCACAGTCAGGTATGCGCCTCTTGAAGACTGAAGATAATACTAGCCCTTTTGCATGTATGAGTGAATATGAAGTGCAGCAAAGAGCCTGATTTCAGAGATTCAGCCGCACTGCCAAGGGTTAAGGCCTTCAAGGTTCTTTGCAGATACAGGAGCTTTGCAAATGAAGCATCAACCACCTTGCAAACAAGCAGCCTCAGAACACAAGCTCAAGAACAGCCTTCTGTGTAAACAGCATTGGTAGCTTTCGGGGTAATAGTTCCTTTCTTGTTTAAATCTTGGACTTTGCTCATGAATGTGAGTTCTGGGAGGCACCCATGGGTCTGAGCAACACTGAC
This sequence comes from Falco peregrinus, assembly GCF_023634155.1. Taxonomy (NCBI): domain Eukaryota; kingdom Metazoa; phylum Chordata; class Aves; order Falconiformes; family Falconidae; genus Falco; species Falco peregrinus. Next base: position 93,629,455 of record NC_073723.1, read on the forward strand.
TCACCTCAAGCATCAAAAATGATGACAAAAGTGAAGGATTCAGAAAAAGCTGGTCCAGCACTTAAGAGTAGGAGACCTACCTACTGTCAGGTCTGTCTTGCTCACTAGAAACAATCATCTGGAAGAGAAGAAACAAAACCGAGAGAACAATCAGTGCAACTAAATTAATTTAAACGGTCATTCTCCAGTATGCAGCTGAACCACAGAGCTTGTGTGAATCTCCATGTTTTCTTTCTCTACTGCTTATACAATAGATGCAAAACCTATTCAAAGTGCTTAAAGTGTACAGAACTCCTACTAACTCCATTGGGTTAAGGCTTGAGGTGCTGGGTGAAAAACAGATTTACACAGTCAAATTAGGGATAATAAGCATTACAGTGTCTTTACTCTTAACAAACTCCCTGTGAGTTTCAGTAGCCATCATACCCAGGATTGTCAAAAGGGATTTGACCCCTAGTTTAATGGCAAATGCTTGCAGTTATCAGGAATCCTCCCATCAAGCAACCTGCTAAGATTTCATCTGATGCTTTTCTCATATTCATAGACAAAATGCAAAGTCAGTTTTGTGGTTTTATGGTTGAATATGAGTTCTCTGTTTTGAAGCTTTTTGTATTGGCCTCTTTATTTTCCAGTCAGAAATTTCAGTAGGCCCGGTCCTGACAGAGAATGCAGGCAAGACTCCCACTGTCTTCAATGCTAAAATATGATTTAATGCTTATAAAATCTGAAGAAAAGCAAATGTATTTCCAGTTATAAAAAGAATCATGCAGGGAAACTCCCTTTATTTTCCATTTCTGCTCATAGATGAGCACGTAAAATAATCTGTAGTTGACTGCTACACACAGAAAGGCAAAAAGGAGTTCTGCCAGAGAATAATATTATACTTAAATTTCTACTAAGTATTTGCATAAGGTCTTTCACATAATAGTTTCTAATATGGCTAGGAAAAGTCATAAATCTTTCATTTTTGGTCTGCTGGCTGAATTGTTTTCCCTTTTGTTCTTGTTCTGAAATTATTTTAAAAGGTAATTTCTTCTCATCTACCACACAGTGATGGTGAACCTAGTGAAGTTTGAATTTTGCTGTTTGTTTTTTTTTTGAAATTTATCTATAGTTTTTGACATTTCATAGAAGTTGTATCTTCACCTCTTTCAGCAATTGGGATGAAAAATATGGTAACTGGTCTGCCTTATGGGAATTACTGTGCTGTTGAATTCAGTTGAAAGAAAATAGCAATGATTTCTTACATTTCTCCCCAGTTCTATCTGAAATGAAGATGTATTGAGGTAGGTGAAAATATTTGTGGGTGAGGGGAGCATGCAAGGGCTGGCTGAACTTGTTTGAACTTCAGTCTGGTGGTATTTTGAGGTTAATGTTAAGGGTTAGGCCAGTTCTTGTGTTATTCAAATAAGTTTGCCTGTCCTTAATAGAGCTCTTGAAGCAGACGATTTAGTGTGATACGATGACTGTCTAAAATTACTTCAGGATAACAGAGATTTAATTCTTTGTGAAAGCAGACAAAAGGATACGTGTTTGATGTTTGGAAGTGTGATTTTTTCTACAACAATTTCATTCGAAAGTAGGACACCACTTTTTCAAAAGATGAATTAGTTTATAATCGGAAAGATAATATCCCACGAGCCAAACTGATGTCAAGTGTTGCGTTACAGATCCAAGAGTCACAACTCTGAGACAGAACAGATAATCCTGGGATATGAGAAAATAGAGCTGGAACAGATGTATGGCACCCTATGGGAGTGCTCACAGCTATTTGTGAGCCAAAGAAGTACATGTATTTAAACCCTTTCTTGCTTTTTTCTGCATTTTGTTTGCTACTCTTGCTGAATCAACTCCATTTCAAAACAGCCCTAACCTCCTGCTTGATTAAACAAAGACAGAAGGTCTGATACCAGTTTTTCAAAGGCAGAGTTGTAGCCACAGAGAACAGATGTGGGAAATTGGTTTTAGAAATGATAGTTTAGAAGATGCAAGCATCTCCAAAGTTGAAAAGCAAACTGGAAAAGAATTACTGAGGGAAATTAGAACTGTGGTTGCGTTATGAGTTCTTATCATTGAGATCAGTGGGACCTTTTAACGATCTTATTTTAGACCACAATGTTCAGAGGTTTAAATGGCACCTGCTTTGCACAGTACAGTTGCAGATTGAAGTGTTCTTTTGTAGTAAAGTGAAAGGTTTGCAGTTTTTATGATAAGTTCTAGTGTTCTTTATTAATTTAATCATATTAAACTTAGCAAATACAGGACCTGATCCAGCAAATATTTGATCTTACAAGCAGCTTGACATAAGTAACTGTGTCCAGTTCTCCCATACATTTAGCAGGGGTACTCAAACTCCTCTGAATAAATTATTTTCAAAGATGAGCCTGGAAAATGTCTTCAAACTAAATACATTTTGGGTGGGAAAATGCAAAACTGAGAAGTTGTATTTTCAACTCGCAGAAAACCAAGAAAATACAGCATAGTTACTCTTCAGAAGGCATATTCATAGCTGTATTAACAGCATTTGAGACAACTACCACATGTTTAATACCTTGAGAAATCTGAGCACAGTCTTCCTGCTTTTTCTGCCAGAGGGAGTGACATAACAGGAACCATCTACATAGCTTTCCATTTTAAACCTAATTTCCATTCTCTTTGTTTATGGTTAAGGTCACACACTCTGGCAGTCACAAAAATAGTAAAATTACATTAATCTGTAAATCAAAATACTTCTATCTCAGAATGAATTGTTTGTAGCTCTCTTTAAATTGCTAACCTCCCTAATATTTGCAGGGGACACTCATTTTCTCTTCCCAGTCCCCTCTACCTCTCCCTCACATCACATAATTTAAGCTGTGAACCTCAGCAAGCAAGGACAAGGAGAGAGCACCATCCAGATGTCCCATCATCAGTAGCAGTCATCTTAATGAAATAATGTGCTGTTGGATTGAATGTGTACAGCCTATCTAAGAATGGCTGGCTGCTCCCCAGAACACTTGTGCTTAAAAAAAATGAAAAGCCTTTAACCAGCCTTGGGGTGGGGGTGGGGGGCTGGGAAGAGAGAGGAAAGGAGAGAATATTAGGATAGAGCTAGCAAAAGAAAGAAGTTGTTTGCAGAACTGAATAGATACAGAGACAAGTAAGCCACCAAATGTGGATGAAAGGGACCTCAGTGTGTGAGAGAAAGAAAAAGCGTGACGGGGAGTGGGGCTGTGGAATCACTGGCACCAAAAGAAAAGAAAAGATAGTGATAATAGGAAAAAAACCCTATGTACCATTTTCCAGCAAAGTACACTAGGAGTGAAAGTCAAAGCTATACATAAATTTTCTAAAATCATGGAAAAGAAATATTAAACTCTTGCTTTGCATGGTGATAGTGGAAAGTGCTAGAGTTTTTGGATTTACATTTTCACACCTTACTGGATCAAGCTAGCAAACTTTATACTATGAACATCACCATAGCACATGATTGAAAAGCAGGAGGAAAGAGGAAAGGTTAAAAGGCAGCTATTAGCATTGGGGAATTAAAAGGATTGTATTATGAGGAAAGTTGGAAACGTGTTTGTGCACATGAGCGTCTGCATGTGTATGCACCTGCAGGGCTGTTCTAAAACATCCATCCAGGCTTCTGAACTGAGGATTAGAATGTGTACTTGTCACTGCTGTCACAGTGACTATTAAATTAAGCAGTTATTTTTTGCCAGACTTTGCCCTCTCATGGCACTGTTTACCTATGTAATCATGATAATTAATATTGTCGAAATCCTAGACTGAGCTCCTTAGGGGAAGACTACCTCTGTAAAGCTTAAGATGAGCCTCATGCAGTGGTTTCTCAAGCCCCTAGGCATCTTTGGGCTACTGGAGAGATAAAAATAATAATCTGAAAGGAAATCTGCAGTAATATTTAACTCCCCTAAAGCTCCCCCTGAATCTTACCAATATGAAGACCTGTCATCTGCCTTTATTTCTGATTTCTTACACTCTTAAAGTGCTTGCAGAACAAAATCAAACCACAGTATGACTTGAAATGTCATCTCTGTGTAGATAATACATTTTCAAATGCATCATAAAAAGGAATTAAAGGCAGAGCATCAATATCTACATGTATTTTGGGGATACAAAAGGAAAGAAATTCCACAGGGTTGCAGAGCAGATGATTGTATAACCAGGAATGACTGACTCATGCTGAAAAAAAAAAAAAATAGCCTGCCTGTTAGGAAGGCTTTTTGTCAGTGATGATTTTGGAGCTTTAAAATAGTCCATGGTGAGAATAAACTCTGGCCTTGGGTGTCCGATTTCCCAAAACAAAGAAAGGGTGAGCTCTTCACTTGGCCTTTGTCCTCTTTGTTCTTTGAAAAGGTCCTTCCTTCCTGGTGAGGGAGAAGTCCTGGAAGGGCCAAAGGTGGGCAATGGCCAGGTAGGGATGGGTGGGGAAAAAAGAGATACCGCCCCTCAGCTGCAGTACTGCAGGGATTCCTGGCAGGTCTGTAGTTTGTGTTGCTGAAAAAATTTCCTCTGCAAAAAAAGCTTTCCACTGAAAAAATGTGTCTTCATCAAACTCACAATAATTTCTGATATGACACATTCTCAATCTGCCTGTCGGTGCCAAAGTGTTCTCATTGTTGATACTATTGCCTGACTTGTCCCAAAGTACTTAAGATGATTTAAAGCTATTTAGACATTATAGTTGCTGGCTTCTCAATAGTTCTTTTGCATAAACCTACCTTCACTGAGAGGGAAAGACTCCCATTGTGATTCAAGGACCTGTACGTCTGACCTCCATACCATGCAAATTTGTGGAATTTATGCTAGAGGATACATAGATAAATACTAGGGCTTTTGTAGCAGGGTGTCACATCTCATAAATCTGTTTAAACACTCTGAAGGAGTGTTTTAAAACACCTCTGAAGGTCATGTTTTAAGATTCTCTGGTTATCAGCAAAGTATATTGCATTTTCAAAAGTCATTCAACAGAGACTCACAAAAGACTCCTATGGAAGCTGCTGCTGGATAAAAGGGAAGGCTTTTTTGTATATTAGGAGCTGACTACCAGGAAATCAAAGCAGATGTTTGGAATGGGCTGACATTTCCAGTGGAGTTTCTTGGGCATCTCTATTGGGACAACTCAGGTTCTGCAATGAGCTGGGAAAAGAGGTAAACAGTGAGAAAAGACACTGGTAGAAGAACCTTGCACATTACATCACATTACAAGTTTAGAGTAGCTGAGGGAAAATATCAGCAGCAAGATCATTTCTTTGCTCTGTTTTTTTTTTTTATTCTTTCTGAAATATCTGCTGCTGTCTACTGTCACAGCTATTGAACTAAGTGGCCTTTTGACCCAACAGGCGTGTTCATCTGAGTCAGACAATTTGGAAGTGTGTGGCCTTTGTTCTTTGTATTGTGTGGTCAGTATTTTTGATTCACTATGATCTTGAAGTACAAACCCTTTCACTTGAAAGTTCCTCATGAAGATTTTGCAGTACTGCCTTACTGTCCTTAACCTTGTTCCTATTGCCAGTTTCTCATACTCTTTGTTTCTGGGTCAGTATTTTCCTTCTTCCAGCTGTTTTTATCCATTCCAAAATGCAAAATAAATATTTAAACGGAAAAGGAAAAAAAAAAGCATCTTCTATGACAGGGGAAAGGAAATTTTTACTTGCTGAGAGTTGAATAGATCCTTTCAAACACATTTAACAAGCTTCCCACTAACAGAGACTTCAGTGTTACACAAGAATAATGCAAATGTGTGTGTGTGTACATACAGATGTTAAAAATGGTGGTGGGCTGTGTAAAATGATATCATGGTTCACATCTGCTCTACCAGTTACATGTAAGCCACTTTTGCTCCAGGATATGAGACAATGAACATTAGATAGGAGTTCCTTCACTGACCCAAGGCTGTTGTTTTCTTCTGCCTCCTTGGGACACGGACATTTCACAAAGCTCTCAGGTCTCTCAGAAGTTAGCTAAATCTAGACTGATCCAGGCTGTTCACTAATGCAAGCAGTGGTGAATTATTAATAGGGATGCTTGTCCACTACTCATGTTGATTCATCAGTGGTGACAAAGTTGAGGAGCAGAAGCTGTTGCCACCTCACTTTGTACCAGCCTTTCTTCAGAGAGTCCTGTTGAGGTAGATACAGCAGAAAGCGGTGGAGAGAATAGGCAGCAAAAGGAACTCTGAGGGTAACAGTCTTCTCCGTTGCAGCAAAGCAGCTCTGATTTCAATTTACCCTAACCTTCACCTGTAAACCATTACAAATATGAGCGTGCAGGAGAAGTTACACACCCTTTGCAGCTCTCCTTGCAATTGAAGCAGCAGCCTCCAGCAAAGAGCAAGCAGGCAGCCAGAAGCTGTAAGTACTTCAGCCATCCTCAATTAATCTGCTATTGCATGTGAACTGACATCCCAAGCTCACTGAAGTCATTCCACGTATAATGCGTTCCTAAGCTTGCCAAAGAGCAGCAGTCTCTTCACTGCTACCACATTTTCTGTTTCTTGCTGTCTTTAGGAAAGGGAAAGAATGAAATAAAACTATCTCTGCCTACAGGCTAGAAGCCTGCTGACTTTCAATCATTTTAATAGTCAATTACAGTCAAGAATACTTGTTTTACCCCTCCTCCATATCCTCACATATAGATCTGCCCTGTCACAAATCATTCATTGTGGACTTAAAGAAATCGCACACATGACTCCCAGCTTAGCCATTAATGTTGCATAATAAGCCACCTATAGCATTTTCTTAAATGAATTTTCAGATAACTAACAAAAAGTGAGCACTGTTAGTATGTTCTCAGGTCTGTTTCGGGGCTTGTGAGATAGATTACGTGTAGAAAGGCTTGTGACTTGAATACAAGCCAGCTGTCACATGAATAACGATATAAGACTTCAGCCTCTGTAAACAAACCATATCAGTGGATTCTGCTTTGATTTTGTTGTAATTGGCTTTAAACAAATCTTCTGTAACTGTTTAGCATCTGGTGGCAGAACTGGAAGATATTGATGTTAATAACCAAGCAAACCACTCACTATCAGATTCTGATAAACTATACTGTATCTCACCCCAGTGGAGTCACTCAAGGAACAAGGAGCTATTCAAACATAATAAGAGTTTAAGCATCTAGTCCAAGGTATTCAAAATTTATATTTACAGTTGCCAATCCCTAGAAAATCTCAGATATGAAAGATTTGCATAGTAAAAGCCAAGTTTATGCACAAATGTTCTGGCAGATGTGAAGAGAAAAATGTCCCTCTATGAAACCCAATTATTTTTTTCAGACCAAATTACACATCTTACATTAAAACAACTCTTGAAACCCCCTCTGAAAGAAACTAGTTAATGAAGTTGATCAGCACTTACTGATTGTTGTTCTGGTAAGTGGTGCTGGGATTTGTTTGCACTTTATGTTGGATAGTGTCTTTTTTAATAATGTGAAGAACTAATCAAATCCCCTTACTTCGAAATATTCGAAACCTCTGTTCCTCAGAGTTCTGCTTCCTTTGGAATAGTTATCTGCTTCAACGATTACCAATGAGTACCAATTACCAGCAGAAAAAAATAACAGAACAAGCTACATTCTGATGAGTGAAAGGGTCATTCCTACTCTCTGTTCATCTTGATAATTTCCAGTGCTATGCAAATAGCAACGGACATTATCATGAGTCATGTGGAAGAAGTTATCAGCTGAACACTGACTCCAGAGAAATTCTTCCTAAATACAAGTGACATATTTGGAGGTAATGAACAGCAGAAATATGAAGACATTTAGCTTCTGATTTGATAGTGAACACTCCCTCTACAGTATTGCAAATGCACATGTGCATTGATACAAATACCTGATGTGGTCGGACAAGTCTAGCAATATAAATATAAGCCTTTATTCATTGTCTTATTTCCGCATGGCACTGCTGGCCTCAGTCCAGAAGAGGTTAAAGATGTGTGTAATTTTCAGCACATCTGTAGCTCCATTGTAGTCCTTTGAGGGTAAATTACAACTTGTAGTTATTTTTCCACATGTACTGCAAATTGTATTGCAGCAACATGAAAACAAATGTTTCATACAAAAGCTTTGTGTGTTTCTTGTTTTAGCTCACCATACTATTAAATATCAGTACAGAGGCCTCTTTCTTCCACTTTCCACCTCTGCAATTGATGCCTGTGTGTTTTTAAATGAGCATTGAGGGGGACACGGTATGAAGTAGTTAGAACACTGCGAATTGAAATGCCAGCTTTATTTTACAGCAACATCCCTCTATAGAAAAGACTCCTGTGGCTCCTTGAAGAGGTAGGTAGATACACTCAATACCTGTGGACCTGAAACTCTACTAAAATTGTGGAGTGAGACAATGTGACCATCCAACAGAATACCCTGCCAGTTTGTCAGAGGTCAGGGGGCATGATTTGAATGCTACTGAGAAATGAGACTGAGATGTTGACCAACTGGACAGTAATTTTTATCTTTAAACCATAACAATTTCTGAATACTAATATTTATGCTTGGTCTCTTTGACAGCATCTCTTTGCCCTGACTTCTTGTTTAACACAGTGATAGAGCAGTCATGTCAATAATATTACTAGTGATACTAGTATCCACAAATCTGGTCATGCAAAACCTCAGCATTTTCAGAGACAGAATCTGGTGCACTTAGACAGACCTCATCTAGTTAGGAAATTCATGTTGTGTGTTTGAATCATAGCCTGCACCTGCAGTTCAGATTCTTCTTACACTGTAACAGAATCTGGTTGCAGCATTCTAGCTTCAAGCAATCCGGAGGTATTTTAGGAAGATCACAGTATAAAACATGGCTGTCAAATGGTAGGATTTTCAGCAGTTTGCTGCCAGCTGGATCTGTGGTTTTTTACTGTCAAAATGCCCCAGTGTAACAGGGCTGACCATACAAGGTGTCAGAATATTAGGCAAGCTTAATGAAAGTCAGGCAAGGTTTTGATATTCATAACCCTTTTGGCTCCAGTGTCTTCAGAATAGAAATGTGGTAGGACATTGTTAGTCAGCATGGATAACGCAAAATATTGGATTTAATTCCATAGATGTGCATGTTGGCTAATGTAGCATGAGATGAGGAGATCAAAATTGGAAGACCACACTCCTTCCTGAGTAGCAAAGGGATATCAGATGTTTGAAGGCAGGTAGGTCCAACAAGTTTGTCAATAGGTTGTGGCAGGTGCCATTTGACAGGCAGCGTTACTAGATGGACAGGGTAAGTCAGAGTTCTATCAAAAGAAAATATGAGATAGAGCAGATACGGACTTTATTCCATTGAGAAACTAAACTTGAATTACAGGAGAAATTACAATAGCAAAGCATTCAACTGCAAATGCCAGTTATGGTAATACTACTGCTGAATCAGGTTTCAAGTTATTTTCAAGGTCAGAAAAGTCCTAAGAATAATGCCCAAACAGATGTCATCAAGTCAGACTATTTACAAGCTCAAGTTTCAGGCAGATCATTGACGTACATACTCAAAAGAGTTGGCAATATTTCAGAGCCTAGAGGAAGTCCTTTGAGTTAAGGTTTTCTAAGTGCCATTCATGAAGACTTCTGAGCAGTGGTTGAAAAACTAAGCCCCAGATTTAAATAAACTATTTTAGGCAGTTTCACTAGAGAATCAGTGGGCTGTGCCATGTGTGTAGGGAAGTCAGATACAGGACAGTATTGCATTTTACCTTTTTTGTTAGTTTCCAGTGTGGGCTGTCAGTGGAAGAACTTGACCATGCATACTGCAATCATAGTGAAAATCATCTAGCTCTGCAATGAGAAAGGTGCACATCACTGACAAGATCCATTCAAGGATGGGATATCCTCATGCTTTGTAGCTAACAACAAGCAATGTTACAGCACGGTAATTACCTGTGTGGCATAGATGCTACCTGGTTTTTACAGGCTGGTCATCCTGTATTTAGCAATCCAGGTCTGAGTTGCAGGACCGAGATATTTCAGGAATTGCCTTGCAGAGGTAGCAGTTTTTGCGTCCTTGCATGTTTTCTCTAATCTACTCATCAAGATACATTCTTGAGTATTAATGTGTGCAATATCAATGTATGGACTAATTAGATGGGATCTTGAGCTGTGACTTAGAGGATGCAGAAGTAATCCCAGCTTTATGGGATTTAATGGCCTCTTGGTAACCACCCACTCAGAGGTTAATGCCCTCTCTAAGGCTTGTAGAGGATTTCTGGTCTGGTTACCAGTGTCCCACAAGGAGAATCTCCACATGTTAGTTTTGTTAAAATAAATGTCAAGAATATGGATAGGGAGAGACTTGAAAGTAAACAAAATACCAAGGCCAGCATTCATTTTAATTATGTTTACTTTTCCCCATATGGAAAGAGGTAGCAGTCACCATCTATTTAAGCCACTAACTGCATAATTAATAGGGTTAGGTTAACCTTGACTGTGAATTTCCTTTGGAAACTGGATGCCAATGCGTTTGAAGTTCCTTTGTTCCCATCTGAATGGCCCTGTAGAGGGAGTGCTTCCAACTTACTTAATGAGATGATCAGTCTGTTCAGTTTATTCTGATTTATTTTATAAACAGAAAATACAGTGCAAACTAGACTGATCTGGGATCGTACAAAGTAAGAGGATACAATTTGCATGTAAAAGGATTTTTATCTTCTAAACTGCTGTCTTGAGTCCACTTATTCCTTTAAGAATACAGTCCTGCCAGACTGAGGTGAAAAGAGACACTCCTGAATAGTTCCTTGAAAGAGTCTGAAAAATGGTAGGAGGGAAAATAAATCTTTGTCAGGGTATTATACTTGGAACTATTTCACACATAGCCATATATGACCATATATACCTCAGGGATTTTCACCCCACGGTCAGGTAATTCAGAGTGATCCAAGAAGGCAACTACAAATCGCAAAGCTTTTGTTGATCAGTTTGAATTCACTCTTCAGGTATCTGTACTTCCATGGGAAAACATTGATGAGTTCAAAACTGGACAAACTTGCCAACTACTGGTCTGTGTAATGTTCAGTGTGTGGCTAGGTCAGTCAATCAAAACCTTCTTCCGGTTAGAGAAAAATGGCTGCATAGGGACTCTATCATGTGGATGGGATGCTAATATTAATCAATTGATGGTTGTCTGAACTTTTTAGAAAGTAAATCTAACCTGATTAGCCTGAGCACTATGATTCATGACCTCATCAAACCTCTTATCAAATATAGTTTTATTTGATTTGAAATAGTTTTATATGAGGAAGACGGGCAAATACCTGTTGTGGTTCTGCACAGCTTTTTCCACTTTAAGGACAGATTTAAAGACTTTTCTTCCAGTTGGTTGTAATCTTTCTGTGTGTTTTCAAAATAACTGCTTACCAGCTCAAAGCTGAGAGTCTTCTTGAAGATTTGGTGAACTTCTCCAGGTACAGCCACAGAGCTAAGGGCTTTGGCTCTGCTCTTTTTCCTCAAGGCCTTGTTTATCTCTGCTGGTTGAGAAGGGTAGATGAGCCACACCTACAGCTCTGCTGTGGGAGTCTGCAGTTGTTACAAAGCCACCCATTTCCTCTGCTATGTGGTGAATCATTTTTGTGAAGCGCTAGTCAGAATTTCAGAAACTGGTTAGTGATTGCTTTTTGGTTATTAATTACTCACCTTTGATCTAATGTAAATGACACTGTTTTCAGACCTACTGGATTCTTACCTTTACTTTGTATGGAATAAATCTGTCTTGCTCAAAGCCCCACATGACTGAGCCCCACATTCAAGGGAGACAACTTCAGGTTGGACTGAGAGAAGCCTATTTATTTCATGATAGTGCTAAACTGCTAGTGTAAGATTTTATTGGGAATGTCTGTCTAAGAAGTCTGGTATCAAGCATTTTCCTAGATCTCTGACCTGATCCCGGTGGTCCTCCTCCTTATTGATGATAGAACAGTACCTGATCCTTGTAAACCATTTTTTACATGTTCCATACATAGGCATTTCTTATACAGAAAATAAGCCCATATTGACAAAAGGTTTATTTTTCAAAACAAAAGAGTGCTAATCTGTGTCTTCCTACATGCTGAGTTTTTCTGAAAAAGCAAAAATTGCAGGATCTTTGATGCCTAATAAGAGATTATAATTGGCTTAATTTCATTATTAGGTACTGAGTCCTTTCCATGTTCAGGAATGGTGCCGAAGAAAATATCTGCGAATAGGTAGAAATGGGAGATGGGGAGAAAACACGGTGTTTTTAAGAGAACACTAATATTCTCAGAGAAAACATTTAATGGCTTGTAAATATTAGTTTGAACAAGACTTTAGCTTACCAAATCCCCTTGTGAGAGGTGGGTGAACTGAAAAGCTTCTCCAATAGATCAAAACTAGCACTGCATTATTCAGACATGAATTTCCTTATGAGTTTCCATTTTACACCAATAGGCTGCATTTTGCAGATTTACAGCAAACCCCAGTGCTAGAAAAATGGTTGAGACACAGTGAAATTGCATAAGGCTGGCTACAGGAAGGGTTGAAAGTAGTGTGTAGCTGAATTTAAAATGTCATCAGCTAGAGAATTCTGCCTCTATTTTCTGCTAAATATTGCCAGTGCACAGGGATGAAAATCAGGCAGGACTGGTGGAACAGTCAGGCTTTCTAACACCGCTTTGCTGCCGGGAGCTGTAAGAGGAAGAAAGGAGAACTCAGGCAAAGCAAGTGTATCCGTGCTGTGGATACTCTGACCCACCAGCAGCTGCTGCTGAAACTGGTCCTTGTTTTCTCTGTCTGGAACAAAGAGCAAAGATCAAAGTTTAATCGGAGTCAGCTCCTTTTCCCTACTCATTTGCTCTTCCACCTGCTCCCTCTGCTGGTAAAGTCAAGGAGACCTAAAGAAAGGAAAACGGGAGTGAAAAAGGAAGACAAAATGGTGGTCTTACCCTTCACAGTTTGCCGACGAACTGAAAACCGAATTTTACTGCACTAGACCTGTCTTTTATAATACTTCATGTCATCTTGTCTTCATTATCCTTGGGGGGAGGGGTCATCTGTTGTGGTAATACTGGAACCTTTTTATGAAATAAAGCATCCTGTTCTCCTTTTTGAGTTTAAAAGTTTCAGGAAAGAAAATAGTGTAAACCAGTTCCTCAGAGATGGCTTTTCGTCTGTTGAATTAGTCCTCTTTTCCATCACGTTCTTAAAGCACATCATGGAAAATCACTACCACTTGTCTTTTCTATGTTGTAATTGAGTCTTCCAGGTTTTTAAAGGATGACATTCTCTTACTGCTTTTACAAATCTTAAAACCAAATCAAGGTATTTGGTGCAAAGGAGCAGTGGCTGTCCTCTTTTCTAAAGGTGAATTTTCACAGTACAGCTGTCACAAAACAGATCGGTCCCACTTGCACCTTCCTCTCTAACACACTCTCCATTGCATGTGCCATCCCCTCCTTTGTGCTGGCTCTGGCGTTGCTCCAGCTGCAGCATGAACCAATTCATCTTCCTAAACAAGCAAAAACGTTGTTTTGGATTTTGCTAGCTTCATTTCATCCCATCTTAACGGGGTGAAATTAACTGAACACAAGGTCAGAAGACAGCCAGAGAGAGCTTCAGAGATGGGGCAGTGGCATGCAATGAACCATTAGACCTCCTCAAGGAGTATGGTACAACTTTCACACCAAGTTCTGGTGGAAAGAGACAGTAAACATTTCTGATAGATAAAACTAATTCAAGCCTCTCTTTGTGTATGGAATTGGTCCTTTAGTAGGCTTGGGATGAAATGTAAGGCTCTTGAACATTTTGACTGAAGCTAGTTGCCAGTAACATCAGCTGATGAGAAGCCGGACTCAAAAAGGCATGAAGAACTCTTGCCCTCCCTGACTAGCTCCTTCTACTAGAGTATGTGAGGCTGTATGTGACGTTAAAAATTCACTATCATTGTTACCACCCTAATCACCAGCTAACGTTACGGTATTTTTTTTTACGCATCCTTCAGAAAGATCACAATTCTCAAGCTGTTTCTCCCTGATCTTCCCCCAGTCTCATTTTGTCTCAATAGTACTCTTCCTGGCGCTGTTTCTGAAGTCTGTGATGCTTCTTTTCACAAGGAGGTTCTATTTTCAGCTTCTCTTGTTCTCAATGACCAACCATGCATTCTCACTTTATCTAACACTTTTTTACCTCAGCAACATCCTCAGATATTTTCTCAAAGTAATTTTTGTCATGAAGTAACATGAGAGGGTCGGATGCTCCTTGTTCAGCTATCTCGATTACAATGGACTGAATAACAGCCTCTTTTTGGTGGTGAATTTGGCAAGTAAGGAAGTCCCTTAACACTCTTAACAGAAAAGGAAAGGGCTGCAGAGAGGTATCTAATTGATAAAAGATGAAGAATATATGATTCAGCTGTATGGATTTGTATGGATTTTAGGAGGCAGAGAAAGGAGCTCTGGAGCTCTGCGATTACTGTCTGCTTTCTATCAGATCGCTGTGTGATTGCTGAGCATCACGTTAATCTTTGACACAATAACTAGGTGAGCATGGAGAATACCGGAAAGTTTAATGTACAACATAGAACAGAGCATGAAGAGTCTGCCTTTAAAACTCACTTTCTGCAGACATCTTATCACCTAAATGTTCTTAGACAGCAAACATAAAAGGACACAAGAACAATCAAAGTTAATTCTCTTTTACATTTAAGCAAAATGACTCATGGAAAATATTTTCTACGTGGAATAGAAAACTGTCTGGAAAAATGATTTTGTGCTTTGAGGAGCCCTTTGCAGGGTGTGCCTTATTATGGGTAAAACTGTCATCCTACATGTTGCCACCTGTGTTAGACACAGCCATGATTTAGTGATAATTGACATCAATCATTTTAAACAAGCATATAAATTTACATTTCTTTTCTATCTCTTTTGTTTAGAAATAAATGGCTATATCCGTATATGGAACCAGAACTTCTGCTGAATTATAGGGACTAGTAGTGCAAAGTGATACTCTATCACCTAATCGCATATTTTCAACACTTTTTTTCCTTTTTTTCATTTTCCCAATTGGCTACATATCTTCATTGCATCAGCAACAGCAGATGATGGTTGTATTGAGTTTCTTTACCCTAAATCTTCTGCCTTTAGATTTCCTGCATGAACTTCTTATAGTGTGTATGCTACCTGTCCCCATTAGTTCAATAAAGGTGGGATTTTTTTGTTTGTTTTTACCTGAGCAGTTTCCCCACCTTCTCTCAGTATGTGTGTATCATTTCCATCTTCTTGTTGATCCAGCTAAGCTATTTACTGTACACACCATACAGCAACTCCTCATTAGTGTATGTTTTCTAATGCTGAATTCATGGTGATCATGAAGATGAAAGGATGAACCTAACAAAGTTATGACCATCTGAGAAGTGATTAAACAGGAAACTCCCCTGCATTGTGATTGAAAGGAAATGAGTGGGTGTCAGCCTAGTGAGTTGTTCCATATGAATCAAGCCATAATGGGTCTGTTTTTCACGTGTCTTAAAGGAGGACTCAGATTCATCCTTTAAATCTCTTGTCTGTTGACAATTTATAGCAAAGTAAGCTCACACCTCTGCACTCCCAGCCCTCAAGTAAAAGTTGACATAAGTGTGGAGCCAACTGATAAAAAAAAGGCAAAGGATTTTTCATGGTCCTTAATATTTCTGCTGAGAACTACAGTCTCCACTTATCAACTGCCCTTTCCTTCCTCTAATTGTCTGATGTAATAGCCTCTTGTCCTAAATTTCTTCTGTAGCTCATCTGTTTCAAACCTACAGTCTATAGCTGACCTATTTCTCACTTTTCAATCTCAGGTGGCGAATATTTTCCTTCACTAAATTCTTTCTTTGTCTTTTTTCTTTTTGTTTAGGTCCTAAATATTACTGCCAAGTTTTCCTGCAATCTGTGCTTTAGCCTTTTTTTTAGTCATTTTTTCTTCTTATAATACAGGATCAAATTGATTAATTTGATTGCTTTGTGAGTCACCTTAACACCCAGTATTTAGGGATTCCTCTGACAAACTGTCCCCACCATTTAAAACAAAGTGTCCCTTTTTAATGATCATAGCAATCTAAAGAAGCCCCTGGAGGACATTTCTGGAGGATAGATTCGTTCAGCTGGAAAACCATACTCTTTCAAATTGAAATGATTCTTGAATGAATGTCATCACTGTGGATGAATGCATTATATACACATAAAAACTTAGGTGTGAAGAGAGAATCCATGAACAACCCAAAGACTGCTGGAAATGAATACATTATTAATAAGTGGTTAGCTGCTCAGGTCAGTCTATCTTGACCGGCATATCATATATAATGACTTACCAACTCTTCCCTTCGTTTTATACATCATCACTGGTTTTAATCGCAATGGTCCATTTCTTTGCCTTTCAACAACCTTCTTTAAACATAGCAATTATTATTATGAGTTACACAGGGCAAATATAGTAATCCCAGTGAAACATGAAATACATTGTGCATTGACTCTGTTATCAATATCAAAATGATCTACACATGTAGATTTACACAAAGAAAATACTTGTCACTAAAATTCAAATTGCAAAGCTGGACACAATTTCTTCTCTTATTTCATTCATCAGAAACAAATACAGGAACCTAATTGGTTTCTGTAGTCCAATCAAATGAGAAGAACACATATTTGGATTTATTTAGCATTTACGTGTTTGAACGCTATAGATTTAAAATGAGGTTCTGCTTGCTATTGCTTTTAAGCATCGTTTAACTAGATTTAGTTTTTCAAAAAGAACATTTCTTCCATTGTCTATAAAAAGCATACACATTGTGAAATCACTCTCCCTCTGAAGGACAGATGGAGAGAACTTAAACAGTGGGATAAATGCCAGAGGTTCCAACATCTGCAGTTAGTGGAAGAGCTGGACAGTACATTTCAAGCAGTGCATTTTAAATGGGGTTGTGATTGGAATGAGATACATGTTGGCAGGAGTCAATTTCCAGGAATAAAGAATCCTACAGTTTTAAGAAAAAAAAGTTTGCCATGTCTCTCTTTGGCTTCACACTTGGAGAAATATCCAAAACATGCCAGTCAAATTCTGTTGTCATATGGTAGGAAAATGTGTGCTCTTATGAAAATGGCCTACATCCAGGTAGGCCCCAGTAGGCAGTGATTTATAGTCTGAATTTTACCTGAATGTGAGCTGGATATTTTAGTAAAAGCAGTCAAGTCATGTCTTTGAAGGCAGGATTTCCCAGGCTGCATAGAGAACTGGTTCTGCTGGTTCCTGCGGCTGGTGCTCTCAGCTCATATGCCTCCACCACACCCATGCCAGGCTCCCTGCACCTCTGAAACACAAACAGAGCAGGTGAGATTTTATCTGCTGAAATATTTTTAAAAACACTGAATTTTGGTCTTTCAAGTCACTGGTCTGTTACTGGGGAAGTAAAGATGATTTGGACAACTATTGCTATCTGCAGAAATGTTCCCGTTGTCAAAATGACCTAATCTTTTTTTTGCACAGTGATTGTTTTCTCTGAAAATACGGATACTTTTTAAAGCATAATATTCATCTTCAATTTAAAAACTCAGCCTTGAATCACAGAGCAGAAGCAGCGCATTGAAGGATTTGGTCACAGCCTGCCAAATTTTGTTACACAAAGTACAAGTTCCCTCAAAATACATTTTCATACAGGCTGCTCTCCCGATAAGTCCTGTTGATTCATTGTATGGACTGTCATTGCTCATCAACTGCAAAAGTAACCCAAGTAAGATTCAATATGATAGGTTATAAACTGATTTAAAAATATTTACTATAAAAGGCAAATCATCATCAAGCAGTTACTGATAAAATCTGCACATTTCACAAACTGTGGGGGAGTGCTGAATTATAATAAAGACAGAACATGAAGACAGTGAAATGAATTATTCGGTAAGTCAGCTGCAAGCAAACAAAATGTATTTCAGCACAGATATCTTAAAGGGTATAGGCCTTTCCAGAAGGTGGGACAATCGTATGGAAAGTAATGACTGGAAAAATTGTGTTGTGAGTAATAATAAACTGAACAAGTCTCCATAGTATGAAGTGGTTGCTAATGGAGTTAGCGCTGATGTAACCATTGGTAGACTGTCTACCAAAATATGCTTGTGAAAAAGATGTTAGATCACTGCTTTGGAAGAGATGCAGACGATTAAAGAAAGAGAAGCATGACTTATAGTGAAAGACGCAAAAAGCTCACTGATGCAGAGGTTCAGGGGTGATTTGATTGTTGTCTTGTGAAGAACATACACTAGAAGGCATTTTTTACACCTTACAAGCAAAATGTAAGATGATCTGACGTTGAACGTCACAGCTAGAAATAAAATTAAAATGTCTTGGGATAAGAAAAACCAGTACCGGAACATCTAAGCAAGAATTGTAAGAGATGTATCACTGGAAATTTTCAAAACAAGGATGCTCTTGGATTTGAAGTAGGAATTAATAGTAAGACTTGTAGCCTTTTGTGTTACAGAGAATCATTAGTGCAATATTGTGTCTTACACTACTCCCTTCTGTATTTAAAATCTACGAAGCTATGTTGTTTGTAGATGGATCTACTCACAATGTCATAAACATTTTGAATAGCCTGATAAATACATCACCAAGTATTCATTGAAATAAAAAAGTAAAGGATCTCTAAAAACTTTTCTGTATTAATCATTAATTCTCCTAAGCTTGAGAATACTGAAAACTGTTTTGAAACCATATTTTAAAAATTATGACAATACATCTTAAATTACTTATCAATCGGTGTGAATATTATTGAAATGAAGATAGCATATGCAAGGAAAGATTCTTAAATATTTGTCTTCTAGTGAAATACTACTCCATAAAAGCACTTAGATAATACACCAGTGACATTAACCTATGTTTACCCAAAACTTAAATGATTAAGCAATAGCTTAGACAGCAAGGTTATGGTCACAGTATGAGAACCCAAACAACATAAATTCAGCCAGTTAAGCTTGTCATAAAGACTACAGAGGTGATGGAAAAGACTATATAGTAAAAGAAATCTATGGCTAGGTCTGATTAATATTTTTGACACAGTGTTCTGTTGAAAAATGAGGCTTTGCTGAAATGAGGTTCTTTGTAAAATCTTTTATATTTGTTATGAACCTGGCATGTAGGCAGGCTGCTTGCGCAAAGCTGAAGATTTGGCAACCTTGGCAACCTTGATCAGAGTGTATTATACCCATAAAAGAAGCAAAACATTTGATAAAAGGTGGCTCTTCTCAACTGAATACAAATTCAGGCCTTACCAATGGAATGAATGTACTCCTGTCAATATACTCTCTATTTCCCTTCATTTTTACATTCTAAAAAATGGGAAAAGAGAAATCAACCAGACAACTCTGAGTCTTTTACCTGGAATGTAACACTGTGTAACATGTTGGAAAATATTTGAAGGAAAGAATAATTAAAGCGCTGAAGTCAAATGCAAAATGGGATAATCCTGGGTTTATTGACTGTAGATAGTGTCAGACTAAAATCTTTTTGGATAAGATAATTGACCTTTTACACAGGGACAATGTGATAGCCTGAATTTTCACACGTTAGAACAGCACTTCTTGTACTGTGAAGGCAAATTATTACTGAAGTGGAAACAATGAGGATTACCGCAAGAACTGATTAGGTCAATAAGGTGCTGACTAGCGTGGGACTGCAATGTATGAAAGGAGAATCTCTCAAGATGAAGGTGATCTGTTGACACCTTCTCACAGAACAGTCTTGAGACATCCTACCCTGTTTAATAATTTTCAGCTTAAGGACAAGTGGCAGAAATGGTAGTGGGTTCAGTAGCACAGCCATGCACGAATGGGGTATTAAGTCAGCCAGAACTTTGCAGTGGATCTGCCTAGGCATCCTTTTTATAGTGAGTTCTCCAAAGTAGAGAAAAAAACCTTTTAGTCTCAAAAGACCAGGTTTTACTTGCATATACACTGAAACAGTTTGTGTTTTAAACAAAGGTAGCTCAGTGGCTAAGTGAGATGCAACAAAAATAAAAATGAATTTATAAGCAATTCCCTTCACATCCACAGTAACTTTGTTGGCTGGATCCTTCCTTCAAGTTGTGACTTCAGTCCTCTGAGTGGCTTTCTGGGTTGCAGAAATTCTGTGTAGTCCTCTCTTGGACCATAAGAAGAAGGTATAGAGCTCTAGCCTTGCCTCTGCTCCCTGCTCCTTAGAGAGCACTCTCTCAGTCCCTCTGCTGCTCTGCAGGATTTTTTTACCTCTTCCTCTGCCAGCCCTACCCTACTGTCACAGAAGTGTCTCTCCTCCAGGCTGTGGCTCCAGGGTAAGAGCAGTCTCCCTTTCTCCACAAGGCCAGTGTGACTCACTCCTTTCTTAAAGCAATATGACATACCAGCACAAACTGCTAAAAAATACCATCCGTCACAGGGAACCAAGTGGAAGAAAAAGATCTCAGTGTGTTGGTTATTGGAGGGTGACTGTTGATGATCATTTGGAAGCAGCTGTGAAATGCGGTATTAGGATGCATTGGCTGAAGTATTTGTAGTAGAGATAGGGATGCAGGGGTTGCATTGTACAAAGCACCAGTAAGATCCATTTTGCAGTATTGCATGCAAGTTTACACCTGTGTTCAAGAAGATGAGATTAAAATGGAATAGCTGCAAAGGAAGAAAGACTAAAAGAGAATTAAAAGGTACTGTGAGTAGATACTAAGAATGGAGAAAGACTGGAGAATAACATTGTCACAAAATCAAAGAACTTCAGATCAAAAATGAGGAAAAAAGTCCTAATGGATTTCTAGGGAATGACTTGAAGTGATCTTGCAAACAACAGTAGTGAGGGTGAGAAGCCAATGATGTCTCAAAAATTGAACTTTATAAACTTGAGTGAAAGACTATATGATGGAATGAGAAAAATTCTGGGGACAGTGAATTAAGATCCCTTGAGTACCCAAGATATTGGTATCTCCAAAAATCACTGATTTGAGAGAGGCTGACTCACTATTTGTCTGCACTATCCTTACACACAAAAAATCTCACCTTTTGGGCTTTCCCTGGTTGCCTGTAGAGGTCAAAGTTGTGTGTTCTGCTTGTGCTCAGAGATAAATGTGCCAGATTTAGAGTGAAAGCAGAACATTTCACTTAGGGCAGATTTGCAGGGACCATTAGCTTTGGGTTTCTAGGCATTCTTTTTTGTGAGGGCCATCCTCTGCTTTCCAAGATACTCGAGGAGTTTTGTTTAGGAACTACTCTGCTATTGCAAGGTCATAGCACAGTAATGATAGTGTTGACCTTTTTGTCTGCAGTACACTGTAGCTGTGAATTACCCCAAGTTTTACATTTATCGCAAAGTTTTGGGAAGTGTTTGTGCTATTGTAGTTACAGAGTTCTACTTCTGTGGAACTTCCTGAAATAGGCATGTACTGTACGGTTACTACAGTTATAGGTGAATGTATGACCCTTAAATTCTTGTTCCTTGGTGATACTCTGATTTGGGAACAAGAACGTTTACATAGAATGTAAAACTAGAGGAACTGATATACTGGCAAGAAGTGATAGACTGGTAAGTCTTACTGTGTGGGTAAGACATCAGTGGAACTTGAATCAGCGCAATTTCCAAACTATAGGGTATATATGGATTCAAATGAACTCAGTAGTCTTTTGTCTGCATGTTTAAAATGAAACAGAAATTACATATCTGTGATTCTGTCTGGAGTGACAATTGGTTTCAGCTTGTCTCTCAGCTAAAACAGAGGAATAGAAATAAATCAGAGAATGCAAGTCAGAAAGAAGGAAGCGCTGCAGCCAGAAGCAGTAACATTTGGTGCCATATTGGAAGACTAAAAAAATACATATTTTTAACTACAGTAATTTAAAAAGAATTGAGGCCATCTGCTATTCTCAGGACATTAATTATTAAAACTTATGAGAAACTGAAAGCATAATGGCTGATACATTCGAAATTGTTATAAATCTTATTCATGCTCCTTCCTCTATTCTGTCTGATGCAAACAGCTGATCAGCATACACCAAAAAAGATTTAATCAGAATTACAGTGAGTTTTAGGATAAAATTGCAGTTCTTGAAAAATGGCTGAAAGACTTGAAAAATTACTTCAGTATAATTTTGAAATATTAGGCCCACTTATACAAAAAGTTGCATCTTGATATATGTTTTTAAATTTAGTTAATTTCTTACAAAATCCCATGAGAATATTCTTGATTAGGTTTTAATCTATCTTAAATTCATTAGAATTAAGTCAGCTCCTTGCAGGGTTTGAGGTTTTCAGCCATGTGTACAAAGGAATTTGCACCACAGTCACTAAATTAAACCATTGATTGTGGTTCAGTTGGTGCAACATTTATGTAGGGAAAAGCTCTCATTTATTGATTAGCCTGACCTGCCAATTGTAGATCCAAGTCCTAGCCTTAGTAAAATTCAGGGATGCTGAAATACTGGTCCAGGCCTATGTATTTCTGTAAGAAAGCATGAAGTCATTCCTGCTGCTAAGCTCTGTATATTTTTACAAACTCCTTCAGTGCAAAATGTGATTCAGTTCGGATCAGATCTATGGGTAACAGTAATTTTAAACAAATGCTATAAAATTGTGCAATGAGTCTGAAAGAACATATATATGGTGCATGTATAGCCATGCCATTAAATTTAATGGAATGTTGTACATTGCAAGGAGACCAGGCTAAAAAATCTGGCCATAGGATTTCACAAATTGTAGTGATAATAAGTTTATATTAACTGGGGTTCATCTAGACAAAAAACAATTTACAGGTAAAACTATACAATCACAAAATTATTGTCTTTGTATTATGATACACATTTGCTTCTGCAATGAGAGAAAACTACTCAGGATTTATGAACTACTGATGTTCATCCATGGATAATGCTAGAAATAGACTGTTGCCATATTAAAGGGATTTATGTATACTATTACTCAGTATACTTTGAGACTCTACCACTCATGACAACGAAAAGTCAAAATGCAATCAGTCACATAAAATGTATCACATTGTTGTTTGTAACAGATGAAGAGATAAAACATGGGCAAAAAGACATAAATTGCAGGTAAAGAATGACAAGTATAGTTTTAAATCAAACAGTTCACCAAAATGACTGTTAAACTCCTGGAGAAAACAGGAAGGGATTATCAGATATTACAGTATTATGAAGCATAAGCTTAGACATTAGACAGAATAGAATATTCTGCTGTTCTAGGACATATTCTCACAACTGCATATGACTGAGCAGTAACTGGTGACAGACAGATGGTACATTCCAGAAAGCCCTTCTTAAACTAACAGCCAAGGTTATAAATGGGACTGCACTAGAAGCCAAAAGTTAAAAAAAAAAAAAAAAAAGAAAAGAAAAAAAGAAGGTAAAAAAAAGTTACTTATGAACCACCATAATTTCTAAGTTAGACATTCAGTGTATACTGCAGATGTTAACATGTATATAGGAGTAAGACTTCCTCCTGGGTTACCTGTGGTCACCTAAAGTTTTACTTCCTCTTTGTAATACGTTCAGTATTGTGGCCAGATATTTGTTATGCCTGAGCAACTAACTTCATGGTATTCACTGTACAGGCTTTCTGTTTGCCATTAGAGTGATGCTATCCTTTTGGACCAGACTTGCAAAGGCATTTTTCCTCCCAGAAATGCTTAAAGTCAATGGGCTTTAAGTGCTTAAGCTTTTCTGCAGCATATGCTAGATGCTTATTTGTATTAATAAACAGATAAATACTTTTCTAAATCTGTCCCTAAGAGTAGCCTGGTATGTAGGTGTACTCCTTTGATTAACCAGATTAGGGCCTGATTTCCTTTAAACAAAATCCCAGCTTAAAATATGTTGCGCATTCTGCTAGCAGGAGGCAGCCTTCTCCATCATTTGTTCCTTGCAAAAAATTCTGAAGCAATTTTCTGCTGTATGGCACCCCATCTTTGGCAGTCCTTCACTGAACTGACTGGAGCTTTCCATTGCAAATATGAACATACGGTGGTGTGTGGATGCAGCCTACCATGGATTGTGTAGAACCATTGTTGTCCTACTCTGAAAAGTATGTTCTGCTCAAATAATCCAATACATGTAATGATTTTTTTGTACAGGGTTTTATCCTCATTTGATGTTGTTTCTGAAAAAAAGAAAAAACAAGCCCAAATGCAACAACAAAACAACTTCTTGAGAAAAACTCAAGGTTAATTTTGATTGCAAGCTTTTATTCAACTTGATGAGGGAATTGCTGTCTGTCATCATCTCCAACCATAGACTCACATCGCCATCCTGTAGTTTGAGTATCTTGAGCTGTAGCTGTAGTTCCTGATGTTTCCTCATTGCTTGTGATTACATTACATGTCAACCTCATATGCAAAGGTAAACTGATGCAATCGCCTCACTCCAAAGAGTACAACCAGTGCAAATGTGGAACTGTATTAAAAAAGGATCAGACAAATTCATAGGGCAAGGAACATGTGAAGCGCTGTGCTCTGAATGCAGCCTTTGGCTCTGAAGGCTCCTAAATGGCTGACAGTCAGAAGGCAGAGGATTGTCATAAGGAGAAGATCACTCTTTACATCCTTATAAACTTTTTATTTCTCTTCCACAAGTAGCTGATAGTGGCTGCTACCAGACACTTCTCCTTTCAACGGCAGAGCCGTGTTAAACTAGCAATTGATTTGGGCACCATCTTTGTATAATGTCACCCAGGTCTCCTTTGACACTAAAGCTTTGGGGGGCTATCAGTCTTTGGAAACATTTGCTTTCAATAGCTTGGTTGTTGCTACATTTTGCTATTCCTCAGCATTACTTTATAAATGTTACAAAGTTTCATTGCTTTCTGGTAGGTTCTTGTTTACTTTTGGGAACACAGTTAGTGGAGACCAGCAAGGAGATTTAAGGGTGGGTATTGACACCAGCGCTGTTAATATCTGTTAGCAACATGGACAGCGGGATCAAGCGCACCCTCAGCAAATTTGCCAATGACATCAACCTGTGTGGTGTGGCTCTGGAGAAAAGGCATACCATCCAGAGGGACTGTGACAGTCTTGAGAGGTGGGCCCATGAAACTCCGTGAAACTTCAACAAAGCCAAGTGCGAGGTCCTGCAATGGGTTGAGGCAATTCCAAGCACAAATACAGGCTGGGCAGAGAATGGATTGAGAGCAGCCCTGAGGAGAAAGACTTGGAGGTGTTGGTTGACAAGAAGCTCAATGTGACCCAGCAATGTGCACCTGCAGCCCAGAAAGTCAATCATATCCTGGGCTACATAAAAAAAAAAAAAAAAAAAAGTGATTCTACTGCTCTACTTTGCTCTCACGAGACCCCCACCTACAGTACTGCATTCGGCTAGGGGGCTCCCAACATAAAAAGGACACAGACCTGTTGGAGCCGATCCAGAGGAGGGCCATGAAATGATCAGAGGGCTGGAGCACCTCTCCTCTGAAGACAGGCTGAGTTAGGGTTGTTCAACCTGGAAAAGAATAGGCTCCAGGAAGCCTTCCAGTACCTAAAGGGGGCCTACAAGAAAGCTGGAGAGGGATTTTTTGCAAGGGCATGTAGTGATAGGACAAGGGGAAATGACTTTAAAATGAAAGAGGGTAGATTTAGATTAGATATTAGTGAGAAATTCTTTACTATGAGGGTGGTGAGGCGCTGGAACAGCTTGCCCAGAGAAGCTGTGGATGCCCCATCCCTGGAAGTGCTCAAGGCCAGGCTGGATGGGGCTTTGGGCAACCTGGTCTAGTGGCAGATGTCCCTGCTCACAGCAGGTATGGTTGAACTAGATGATCTCTAAGGTCCCTTCCAACCCAAACCATTCTGTGATTCATCTGGGTAAAAGTCATTTTTTATCTTATTCTAAGTATTTCTGCAAAATCTCCCTTTCCCTTTTGTCCTTATCACCTCGCGCACAGCTGGTAATGTTGCTACAGGTTGAGAGGACAGCTTATCCATGTTACTACAGCCCTGTTAGAGCTGCCTCTGCAATTCTGCTACAATCAAACAGGTCACTAATCTCACCTCACAGTTCCAAATGAAGCAGCTGAGTGCATGCCATTTGCAGTACAAAAATATTGGTGCCTTAAACTTGTTCTACAGATAATCTCTTTTTCATAGCAAGATAGCAAGTCTGTACATTCCTACTTGGTGTGTGAACTGCTGCTTTTTTTTTTTTTTTTTTTTTTTTTTGTCAGCTACAACACTGGGATATGAAATTAATCTCATTTTCAACATCCATAACATCCTTACCCCCGGGCATGTTTCAGTCTTTTTTGTGTACCGCTTTCCATAAGAAGTCCACCGGATTGTTGTCTCTCTTCCTGGCTAGTTTGTTTCTGCTCCCTCGGTTCCTTTGGCTTGAGCTGGCAGCTATTGTTGATTCTCCCCTGCAGCAATTTTTCGGATTAACTGGACTTGTGTCCCATATAGTTTTCCTTTAATAATGGATTCCTGTAATGCTTTGGAAGGAAAATGTGAATAAGCCTCTTAACACTGAAATTCAATGCTTTTTTGGGGGTAAAAAGTATGTATCCTTCTACAACAGTCAGCAAACACCTTTTTCTAGCACCTTCATCATACCAGTCAGCTGTCTAACCAGCCAGGCTTCATACTTTTCCCATTACTTTTTCCCAAGGAGAGAAAAGAAACATGTACATTGCTTTTTGCTACTATTCGCCATGTCTGCAGGCTCTGTTTTTGAACCTGCTGGAAGCCCTTCCCTCCTGCAGCCAGAGCATTTCTGCCCCAAATGCCAGGCAAGTAGCTACCTGGTGAACACGAGACAGAGCAGTAAGGGAAGCAGCCAGTAAAATGCACAGGTTGGGCAATCGCAATCGCACGCTGCTCTACTGCAATGACCTCAGCCAGCAGTGCTGTGCGAGAGGGGGCACCTGTAGCAAACACTGTGCATCAGAAGGGCAGAAACAGGAGGAAACCAAACATTCCCCCTGCTCCCTAGAGAGGCCCAGGTGCCCTTCCCAGCAGGGCCGAGGCAGACCGCTGTAACTACCTATACGGTCCCCTTTCCTCTCTTTCTCACATAAGAGTGTCTGCTAAGCTCCCTTTCCTTCCTGCTTCATGATGGTTTTATTTCTGGTGTGTAAGTGTGTCCCGGCCAGGGTGGGCCTACAGTTGCAATGATCCTAGTCCAAGAAAACCATTTCCTTCACCAGAATTTTTAAAAGGTGTGGGGTAGAATTAAAGCATAACTTAACATTAGTAGTACTGCAGTGTAAAAGCTTGAACAAAAACTATAATTGGGCCTAAAGCCACGTAAGTATCACTGTAAATTCTTACTTCATGTCTTTGGAATCCACTTGCAGTGCCTCTTAACTGCTGCTCCAAACAGGACAGATTAAAGATAATTAGGATAAGGCGGGATAATTAGATATAATACACTCACCAACAAAAATTCTGTAAGAATTTACAGCTGTATAATCCCAGCTGATTTCAGTGAGGTGGAACAGGATTTTATATCAGCACAGAACTGATATATACATCTTCAGTGCATATATCACAAATATGCTTAAAAATTCCAATTTTTTCCAGTGTTTTATAAAAGCATTAGTAAATGATGTGCATAACCCTGATTCAAAAGCCTAGCAGAGCATATAGACTGTAAAAAAGAGGCTATTTTAACCAAGGGCCAAGTCCAAGTTCCCAAATTCCAGCTGAGTATTTTACGCTTAGCTGTGGCAAAGTCCAGTATCACCTCCCACAGAGCTGGTGACAAAATCCCCCTGAGAATATAGGTAATTAATATATATGTCAAGGCGTCGTTAAAGGTTAACTTTGCAAATACCTGGAAAATAAATATTGGTACTGCTACTAAATCATAAGTCACTCAGTTCTAAAATGTTCCCATTACTTAATTTTTGGAATTTGGAAATATAAATGTGAGATTGAGTCAGTTGGTCTTACTGATCCATTAAGAAGAATTATGCATCTTTTCTGAATTTATTAATTAGTTATTGTATCCCAGTAGGAATATTCATTTTTCCTGTTATAGAAACTAGACTAGTTAGGTAAGCCAGTCAAAATCAGAATTAGTTTTTGGTTAATAGTTAATTCATAAACTCTCATTGTGAGGCAAATACATCTTAGCACTCAAAACAAAAAAAGGGAAAGCTTGAATCTAGATTCAGCTGGGAGCCTTCTCACAGTTGTTAAGAGGATTTCCTTGCCTTGAAACAGCAGTTATCTTTAGGTACAAGGGTCACTGATCTTGTTGTAAGGATAGCAGAGATCTTAATTACAAATTAGAGGAAAAACCAAAATTAGAGAAAACAAAGATCTTCTCCCTTTTCCTGCCCCAGATCAAGTTTTTTCATTGTTGGCCAATACAAAAATAAACTAAACTCCTTGTTCTGACTTTTGTAAAATATTTTGGATTTTCAGCTGGTGTGATCCATTGCTTTTCCTGTGATTAACTACAGAAATATGCCTTTTGGATCCTAAAATATAAAATGTGGAGGAATTCTCCCTGTCATTGTGTTCATCTCCAAGTCATGGAAGGCAGGAAAAGTTCTGGACAATTATTTATGGTGAAACATAATCTCTGGGGATCAGTCTTTCAACAGTTATAGATAGTTCTGAAATTAAATTAAGATGATCTTGTGAAAATTATCAGGCAAATTTTTTTTCCAAAATTCACTTTGCACAAATGTATCATCCTGGTAATGGAAGTCTCCATTGTGGGCATATTATTTGAGACTACTGTGAGCAATGCTTCTGAATAAAACAAAACATCTCCCAGTGCTCTCAGATGCTGTTATTACATAGTTTTTCAGACAGCAGGGCCACAAAAAGTATTATTCTTTTCCAGTCCCTTAGCTGTCATGATAAATTGATTAAGTTGTACTAATTTCACCTACATGTGGTACTTAGAGAGAACAGCCAGAAATCAGAGCCTGCTTTCAATCTGTGGTTCGTACAGACATCACAGGAGGGATGCCTGAAAAAAGGACGGAAGCTATTTTTTCCTTGTGTAGCTATATTATATAATACCTCCATCCTGGATTTGAAGACAAACTGTTGTTTATCGCTGTAGAAAAGTACATCGAAGGAGACTTCAAGTGGCAGTTGTAAAATATGGGATGGAAGGTCTGTTCCCAACATGAACTGAAACAGAAGTGTAAAATTAATAAATAATGAAGTGACCCGGTTCAAGTTACAGATGCAGTTCAAAAGAAAGCAAGAAAATGAATGACACATGACTTTCTTTTCAGAAATGGCAGTTACTGGGATTCCTCTTTAAGGATGGTACAGGGCAAGTCTTGTGCCTTCTACCCCAGCACTGCTTCTTGCTTTCCAGCCTATTCTCAGTGAGGAAGAATCTCGTTACCCTGATGGGGTGGTCTTGCATCACTCTTCTAGTTTGCTCGCCACTGTGGTCATCCCAAGTGTAGCTTAAGAACAAAACAAAGTTGTAGCTTGATCTTGCTCTTCCTAAGTGGAAATGCTCACGATGGGAGATACAGCAGTTAAGCACAGAAGCACAGCTGGTGTTACTCTCAAGCACCATGGTTCTTATCTGGCCTGCTTCGTCCCTATCATAGAGATGCCACTACCCTAAGGCTGCGTGATATTATTACTTGGCAAGCCCTGCTGTAATGGCGCCGTTCATATGCTTGTTTATAAGATGTGTTTCCCCTGAAAGTAGTGAGTAGACTAAACCTGTATTTTGGATTGTCAGTTGTCACTGTACAACAGTGTATGTCAGTACCTGGAGCTGCTGTTCCCTTTTTCAGCAAGAACAGCTCCAGCACATGTGCTGTTTCTGTACATGGTGAATGGCATCTGGCATGTGAGAATGACTCATTATCTCTTAGTTCTGTGACTTATGGCCAAGTTCTGCTCTGAAATCCATGCGGTTCTGCTTGATTTTGACTACTGTCAGTGAGAACACTGTTTGGACCTGAATGTTTTTAGGGTCACTGTCTGCTTGTTACTAGGTCTGGCTCCCTGCTGTTTTGTTCATGCTGATCAGTTGAATTGAGTGGAGCTGCCATGCTGTAATACTGGGGATTTGATTATCAGGGCTCACAAACTAAAGAACACCTCCTGATCTGTTTGTCATCTTACACTGTTTATAAACCATTGGTTTCTTACTGGTTTCTTTACACTTTCACTGATGTGAGAGGAGAATCAAATTCTTAGACTGAATGCAAACTTCTGCTGGTTCATACATAACTCTTTACTCTCTGATATTTAAGTGACAACTCTTCAAATACTCCTTGCTGTAAGGTTGATTCTGCTTTCGGACTCCTCAATATCTTATTCCCCAAAGAGCCCCACTTGGTTCATGGTGTCTTGCACAAACAGCTCAGTCTTTCCACTGCCCTCCAGGGAGTAGTGAGAGATGCAGACTGAATCAATATAAACAAGAGTCTTTCCACATTTTGAGCATGACAGAATTGCTCTAGCCACTTTCTTTTTTGGGAAAAGTCTGAGCTAGAGCACATCACAAATCTCAAGTCCAGGTACGTGCATTGGCTGCATCCCAGCCTCACTTCAGTGTGTAACCTTTCAATGTAAACACCACCTCTACCAGCCATTGATCTCCCAATGGCAGTGGGAAGGGAATGTGACTGTAACAGGCCAGAATGGAGCATTGCTATCCAGCAAAGTCTCCGGAGTGGAAAACGGGGGGATCAGGGCTCCAGCACATGCTCTGACACACTTGCACTGCTTAGTCTAGGTACCGGCAAATGTCTGCTTATTTCCCTAGTGCAAAAAGTCAGTGCTTCTGCTGAAAAACTCATTTGTGAAGATGAGCTTGCACTTCATTGGGTGGAACTGTATGATATCCCCCTTGTCTCTTCTAAAAGAGGAAGGAAAAACTAGAGTAAGTAGAATTACCTTGTCAGGGAGACCTCGTGGTGGGTCCTCAAAAGGCAACAATCCTTTATGTCTTCATTCTCCCTCAGACACTCACTTGAGAGTGAGCCCATGTAAATCCGTGGGACTTTTTGTGTAGTAAATCTGGCAGTACTGAGCCTGCTGTGACCAGGCTGGCATTGCAGGAAGTGACATATATCAACAGTTTCTTGAGCATAAAAATTAGAGTCACAGTGAGTCAGTAGCACTATCCCAGTTACTATCCCATCAAGGTATATCTTGCATATAAATTTATGAGCTGCAAGGATATACTTTGGTCTGTGTCAATGACTTACTAGATCTGGTCAAAGCCCTGCATTTCTTTTCTCTCAGGAAATTCTGACATTTGGTGTGATTCAGAGTGGAAAGAGAGCAGTCTTTGCAAAATGGAATTTAGAACAAAATCAAAATATTTGACTTAAAGAAAGATGGAAACATTTGCATCCAGTTATGTCACATTGCTTTATATTACAATAGCATATCAATATGTAACAGAATTTAGAGAATTCAGAGGTTCTCAAAACAGAACATAGGGAGAGGTGACAATAAGAAATTACACTTTTCCAACTTCAGATGTACAAGTAGGCAAGCAAAGCATGCCAATAGCATTGCTACAGCAGTTGGCAGTGCTACAATTTCCTCAGTGAGCCACCAGAAACTGTTACTTAGGCAAATTGGTACTGCATGTTTACAACTGGTACACTGAACTGTGCATAGATATGATATGCTGGTACAGACCCCAACAAAGCAGCAGAAGATGCAGAGAAGGAGGATGGATGAAACCATATTCCAGACAAGCTTCCAGAATCTGGTAATTGATGATATGAATGTGAGGGCTGAATTAAAAAATAAAAAGTAAGTGAATGGCTAGGTCATGAAAGTCAGGCATAATATCTCTTTGGCACTCTCACACACATATATCTGTATAAAGATATATGATGTTCTACAAATGGTCAGATCAAAACTCACATTAAACACAATGTTTTCAGTCAAAGATATGGACAGTCGTGGTGGGATGCTACTGTCTATAGAAGTACAGAATGTGTTTGTGAGTATGAACTGTTCTGTTCTGTTCTGGGAAAGAGTAAGATATAGCCCAGGAAGATGATTGGGTTTTGCTGTCTCTCTGATCCTTTGTAAGTGCAAAGATAGCTTGGCAAAGGAGACATGCAAGGTGAAGTTGAGGGTGCATTTCAGGCCATTACTTTGGGATGATGAAGAAATCTCACTATAGCTTGTATGGGAAATACTTGAGAAAGTGATACCAAATACTTCAGAGGAAGTTATTGGAAGTCATAAACAAACAAAGACAAGCTGGACAAGCAACAAAATAGAATGTTACAAGAAAAGCATAAACAGGCCAAGTCTGCTGGCAAAGCAAGAGCATGATCAAAGCAGTGAAAAGATCACAAAGACAGCACAAACAAAGATTTGGGAGAAGCTCAGCAACTAGAGGATACCTCAGACTAGCTAGAAAAACAATTTACATGGTAGTTAAGTAGCATGGGAAAAGAAACTGAGCCAATACTAGTTGCGCTAGGATAGCTAACAGTAACTTGACAAGTCATAAAGAGGTGCTGCAGGTAAAGAAGGATGTTTTGAAAACATGTATTCCCTGTAGCTGATGACACATGCATTCTGGGCATGTAGTGCGGAGAGGACAGCTTGCAAGGCAAGATGGTACAGCTCTCAGAACAACAAAGGATCTCAGCACTGAATCTTCACCCATGGAAGAAACAGACAACACGGAGGCAAATAAAAGTGCAGACGCTGCTGGAATACATGACATTACCACTAAGGTGGCAGATGCATCTGGGCAGTACTGTTTTTCGAAAGCATTCATGAAGAAAGAATGTCTTGCCAATCCTAGCAATTATATAGGTAACGTTTATAATCAATACTAGGAAAAGTAACTTTAAAAGTACTTGTGAAGAGATTTAGGCCACTTTTAAAAGAAAGAAAAGATGAAAAATGGTGCAGCTGGTATGGCCAAAACTGAATTGATTGAATATTTGTGCTTTAATAGGGGACTGGAAAAACAGTAA
This sequence comes from Falco peregrinus, assembly GCF_023634155.1. Classification (NCBI taxonomy): domain Eukaryota; kingdom Metazoa; phylum Chordata; class Aves; order Falconiformes; family Falconidae; genus Falco; species Falco peregrinus. The sequence continues at coordinate 93,662,329 of NC_073723.1, forward strand.
GAATAGGGTTTAAAGCCTTATTTAAAAAAAAAATAATCATATTTTTGTTTTATAATTAATGTCAATTTTGTCATGCTATTAGATTCAGCTCAATAGGGAGCACTGTGAAAAGTGACTAAATCAGACTAATCAGGTCTCTAGACAAGGTGAAAGCAATGCTGAAAGGTATGTATAATGGTCCTTGCAGTCACACAAGAACTGATGGGCATCTGAGCAATGGATTCATTCCAAAGGCTGATAGAACAGAAAGGGCCATAGAGCTGCTGTTCTTCTTCATCACTTTCTTTAACTAGCCATGATGAAGTCCGTTGTGTTTCATTGGATGACCAGTGTTCTTCAAACACTCTGTTGGAAAAGGCTTCATTCCATCTTAAAAGGCCTGCATACCTGCATACCTCAATGCCTCCTCTGTCCTGTATCTGCAAGCACATCTATGATGTGACCAAAATGGAAATGTCCCTGTGGGTCTGGTGTGCAGGGTTCTCTAGTTACATGGCTGGTCATACAAGTAGTCTCCCTCATTTTCCCCAACATTCAGCTGTGCTTTTGTCATAGGCCATGCAAATTATGTAGTGCAAAAAAGTTTATACTGTTACTCTGTGGCAAGTACAGCTCAGTCGCTTCAGTGTCTCAAAAAAAAATTTGAAAGAAGAGGTTAGAGAGTAACAAACTCAAGACATCTAGCTTCTATCCTTCTCCCAAATTGTGTCTGAAAGGCCTGTGTTAAGTGGGTAGCAGGCAGCGAACTGCTAGATTAAAGTTGTTCTGACAGCCTGGATCCGATCCACAAAACTTTCTGTTGTTTGAGGCTCTCTGATAGTTAAGCTTCCTAGCTTGTCTATATGATGTCATATAATTGGCAGACACACTTGAATTGATGAGAGGTTCTTGGCTATCTTAGAAAATTCGTGTAGTTGCCTTGGATTCACAATAAATGCCTGGAAGATGAAATGTTTGTATCTAGAAAAGGGGAGAATACATTAAGTGTTGAAGTGGAGAAGGGCTAATCTTATAAAAGAGTATCTTCTATACACACCTAAAGACCTTGGCAAGTGTTGATTATCAAGGATGAGGTTAACAGATCACATGCTTCAGCCACAAGAGCTGCACAGAGACGGACAGAATTCTACATGGGATAAAAGCAGGATATTTGGAGGGAACTGCACTACCTAGAGCTGAAGTCAGAATTTGGGAGACCATGGACATCTGTCATCTCATAAAGCAGCCATTTGGCAACTGATCATGAATGTCCTGGTTTCATCTGGGACAGAGTTAGTTTTCTTCTTAGCAGCTGGTGCAGGGCTGCGTTTTGGATTTGGTGTTAGAACATTGTTGGTAGCACACCGATGTTTTTGGTGGTTGCTAGGTAATGTTTATACAAAGTCAAGGACTCTTCAGTTTCTTGGGCTCTGCCAGTGAGAGGGCTGGAGTGGCACAGGAAACTGGGAGGGGACACAGCCAGGAAAGCTGACCCAAACTAGCCAGAGGGATATTCCATACTGTATGACGTCATGCTGAGTACATGCGACAAGGGAAAGAAGAAGGAAGGGGGGGACATTTGGCATTGCAGTGTTTGTCTTCCCAAGTAACCATCACACGTGTTGGAGCCCTGCTTTCCTGGAGATGGCTGAACCCTGCCTGCCGATGGGCAGTGGTGAATTAATTCCTTGTTTTGCTTTGCTTGCATGCACAGCTTTTTCTTTACCTATTAAACTGTCTTTATCTCAACCCACGAGTTTTCTCACATTTACCTTCCAATCCTCTCCCCTATCCCACTGTGGGGGGAGTGAGCAAGCGGCTGCATGGTGCTTGGTTGTTGGCCAGGGTTAAACCACAACAACCTTATTCCCCAAAGACTCATTGTCCAGGGACCACCCAATGGCTGTTCTTTTAGAATAAGACTGCTCTATTCCACATCCCCACACAGGATCCACTGCACAGGTTTTCTGAGGTCCAGGAAACCAATTCCAGCTCTGGGTAGTCAGGAAGTCTGCAGAAGCGCTGTGCACCTGCTTCCCAAGCAATCAGAGGTAGACTGAGAAATACAGGAATACTGGAGACATCAAATCACTGAGATCTAGATTTAGGCAAAATTTACTGAATCAGTACCTTTTCCTGGTACTCACAGTAAGTTTTATATGCATAATTGTTTGGATTGGATAGATAGTCTTAACTCATGAGTATTTTTTAAATACCGTGCATTCCAGATGCTTGTTCATAGTCCCTGTCATTTGGGTAGTCCTGTTGTAGAATCTTTTAACAGGTTGTTCAATAAAACTTTAAGTACACCAGCTGGGTCCATAATCTCGTATGCAGTTGTCTGGGTGATCTGATCAGGAAGCTAATTTGTAACCTGAGGATAGATAGAGGGAGGTCTTCACTCCTTTGCAGGACTGTATTCCCAGTGGTTGTGGATTAATGTCCAATACTGAAGTTGTATGACAGTTCTGCTGTTTGCTGAAGTGAGAAGTCCAACAGGAGTTCAATAATATAGGCCTCATTTACTCTATGTTCAAAGGGAAACACTGATATTCGTTGCACTAAAACCAAATGGGTCTCTGTGGGAGATCCAGTATTTTGCTTTGAAATGACATGCAGTTCACTTGAAACACCACTTGGCAAATGTGGGAGCTTTACCATCTTTCCATGATGTAAAGGACCATTGAAATAAGAGTCCTATGAAGACAGCTGTAAAGCTGCACTGAAAGTCAGGCACTTCAAATGCTAAATATTACACCAATGACACTGGTGAGAACTGAGGACATTTGCAAAATTGTACTTTTTGCACTACAGAAAATATTTTTAATGTCTTATTAAAATAACAACCATGATTAAAACAAACCATTTGTGGAAATCAGATATACAAAGATCTTCAAAGCACCAGCAGCTTTTCCAGAGTACTGAAGCAGAAGAAAATACTCTGGAAAAAACCCAACAAACGTAAATGATTTTGTTAAATGGTCTTGTGACTTACATCGATCTAATGTAAAAAAATAAAAATATTAAAGAGTTTTAAAAATATTGAGTGGCCAAGGTGAGGCATTGCCTTTTAAGAACTTGTAGCTTGGTTTGGGCTGTTGTATATTTATATTTGCTCTCACTAAGCTAGTTTGTTTAAAAATAGATGAATGAGATGGGAAAGACCTCAAAGACAATGATAATATCACACATCACATCTTTAAATCACCATGAACAGATCATCAGAGCAACATTTCTTCGTTGAGTGTAAGGGTTGTCTCAAAGCTCAGACATTCTCTGAGTGGCTGAGTGAGAGAGGATTTTTACCAGCAGAACTGCTGAAGCATTCTTAACATAAGGCCTGTTTTCTCCAGTTTTAGGAGTTAAAAAGCTAGACATCTAGTCTGACCTACCCATTTAAGCTCCCTTCATAGACAGATATCTGCAAAGTTCAGCCTGACCCACCCTAGTGTGTGGGTTTGAGGGTCTCCTCCTACCAACCATAGGTGGGGCATGAAAAATCGGCATTGACTGAACTGACAGTGTCATCTTTGGTCACTCAGAACTGATCTGGAATTTCTTTATGCACTTTCTGATAAGTCTATCCTAAGCATCACTGAAAATAAAAATCAGAAATTTTGAAGATTTCAATTTTCCTTTTTGAAATCAGTTTTCCCTGCAAAAATTTACATCTTCAGCAGAAATTTCAAAGATGATGAAGTCAATTTCTATTATAAATACTTTCAAGAGAAAGATTTTTGTTGCTTCATTCTGAGGTGCTCCCTTCTCCATTTTTCTTGATGTTAACTTTGCCATTTTAATATATGAAAGCCTCAGTTGTTGCTAACTAATTTTAAAGTCTCTGTTTATCATATCAAGTCACATGAAAACTGCTATGTGAGAAGTCACAGAATGAAGTCAGTTACAAATATTAGATACCAGAGTACTCTCAGTTCATGAGTTCGTAGAGTAAAAACCACTGGATTGTTGCAACTTGCATATATCTGCAGCTGTTATGCAAGTTCTGAAAAACTGAATATGCTGACTAGATAATATTTACAGAATTATCCACTTTTGTCTATTTTTGTAATTTTTCTGCTTCACTTACAGACTCAATTCTGCAGGAGTTCCTGCCTTACTTTCTATACAGGATTGCTGCCTGACATAGCACAGTGATAAACACCATGAGTAAAACCTACAAAAGCTACCTATATATTCATATGATGTTCACCACTTTCATAAAGGATGATACTCTGTATATGTTAAAGACAGAAAAAACTGGAGTATATAAATCTAGATGTACTTTCAGATTTTAAATACCTTATAGATATGGAATCTTTACTGTTAGAAGCTTGCTTTTAGTCAATACCTGTTAATAAAGAATGCAATATTGGAAGTTTCTTTCACAGTTTTGGTACTTGTTTTGAGAAAGTTGCCAAGCGTTTCCACATCAGGCTAAGAAGTTCACTTGTTCAGCTCCCTTTGTTCAGCAAGAGATTGAAGGCAAGAGTTTAATTCCCTGACCAAAGAAGTATCTTCTCTGAAAGAAAAGTATACCTTTTTAGGGCTAAACACACAGCAGGATAAGTTCATTTACGTTCCAAAAGAGAGCATGGAGACTGATAATAGGACAGAGAAAATACAGGACTCCATGAATCAAATATATTTGTTCCTTACTTTTTACTGCAGGTCACAGCTGAATAGCTTGTACTAGCTGTTCAATTGTTTTCTTTTCAGTAAGACTTTGTGGACAATGTGTGAATGCAAGCGGGAATGGGTTGTTAGATGTTTCTTTAAGCCTTGGGTTCTCAAAAGATTTCCTTCATTTAAGTTCAGGATGTTAGACAATGCATCACTACTGTTGGTAATCTCATCAATATTTCTCTTCAAGAAAAAGAAGGTACAGTTTGATACCATGTTGACAGTTTTCTCCTGCTATTTCTTTTAGAATCTTTCAGTGCAGTTACATGGGTCACTTATTAACCTAAGGCAAACACTGGAGATAATGCTGGGAGTGAAAAAATAAATCAGTGTCATAAGCATAACCTTATGTCATAAGCAGTCATAAGCAGTGAAAAGGTTGTGTTTGGCACTGTAGTCATACTGCTGAGGGAAACTCTACAGTCATTTCTGGAGATAAGGAATGAAAATTCAGGCCTGTAGGCTGCATATGTATGCGAGTTTGGAAGGAAATCATCCATAATTACTAAGTATTAATGCAACAACAGTGGGCCTCTAGCATAATTTGACTATGTGCTTGTCTCATGCATCCTCTGAACCCTACCTTAGTGATAGCAGCAGGGAATTAGAGTAGCTGTTTAAAATTCTCCTAAATAAAATGTAAATGCTTATTCATCATTTTTTGCTTCCAGTTTTACACTGCTGTAGGTCTACTGAAATCACAGGGGTGTAGCATGTTTGATTGTTCCAATGACACTAATTTCCAGTGTTTGCTGAGCCACTGGAATATACATGCTGTTCAAGATACCAGCGGAAGGAAGTCAGAGAGAGAGTTTAATAGTAAAGACCACAGATTCCTTAAGACTGGATGAGGATTTTCAACATGCCCTTACATTTCCTCAGTATTTTTATAACCCTCACATTGATAATACAATCGACCATAGACAACTAATAGAAAGGGCCACTGCATAAACAAAAATTTATTTCTGGCTGAATTGCCTTCCTGCTTTATCCAATGGAAATTTAATGCTTTTATCATGTAATGACAATGTTTCAATTTCAAAATCAAGTTATGGACGAAAAACAAAAGAAATGAAGAAATTCAGAACTCTTCCTTTGAAATAAATGACCTTTTACATTATGAGTATCTTACATTTAATCTGGACATAAATGAGTTATAACTGCTGTCCTTAACAGCAGTTTATTATTCTACTCTTGGCTGATGAGTAAAGGTCATGCTACGCTTACTCTCAGTCATTACTATAAATGTCATACCAACATGTTGCAAGCTATGGTGCTGAAGTTGGGGCTGTGACAACTGCCTTTACTTCTTCAACCCTTAACTATGTATTTTTGTCTTTAATGTTCGTGATCAATTGCATCATGGGACATTTCTCCCTGCTATCCAAATGTGTTTTGCTGGCACTCACCAACAATGACAAGAAATTCAGCCTTTCTTTCTGCTTGATGGCTGTCAGTGAATAGACTGTGATTTCACTGCTTGTTCCCATTATTCTAGAGTATTTGATGAATATTAGTGCAGATGTCTGACTCTGAGGCTGAAGTGCAAACAGTCCTCCAGGGATTTTTTTTTCATATCTGAGTATAAACCAATTAAAAAAATCCCACACCATTGTTTCCATCCTCCAATTTCATAAATATGGAAGTATTTCAGCAATAATGCTTGTGCCTGAGTTTAAAATTCCACTCCCAAGATTACATTGGATTTAACATTTTGAAACTGGTTTCTTGTGCAACTTTATGCCAGTGAAAGATCATGAGACCAGCTTAAATACCGTGGCTTTAAATTTAAAAATGCTTTGCTTTTTGTGACAATGATCTGTCGTTGTTTGATATTCCTTGAAGTATTACAAGTAAAAATTAATATTAGTCTTAAGTCTTTGACTATACTATACCTAATCAACATGTAGGCTGTGACAGCTGCACCCAAAGTTGATTTTTGGCTTGAATTATGTGCCATCTTCTATCTTTTATCATAGTAAGTGTGTTCTGTGATACACCTAAACTTTGCTTGTATTTGCTTTCTGCAACATATTTGGCAGGCTGGCTCTTCAACCAAGATCAAGTCACCTGATACTGTGAAGTCCAATGCTGCATGTGTGTCCTGGTGTCAGCTGGGATAGTTATTTTTTCTTCTCAGTAGCTAGTACAATAATGTGTTTTGGATTTAGTATGATAATAATGTTGATAACCCACTGATGGTTTTGGTGGTTGCTAGGTAATGTTTATACTAAGTCAAGGACTTTTCATTTTCTCAGGCCCGGTCAGCAAGGAGGCTGGAGGGGCACAAGAAATGGGGAGGGAACACAGTCAGGACAGCTGACTTGAACTAGTCAAAGGGATATTCCATACCATAGAACGTCATGCTCAGTATATAAACTGGGGGGAATTAGCTGGGGCCTGCTGGTTGCTGTTTGGGGACTGTCTGGATACTGGTCAGTGGGTGCTGAGCAATTGTATTGTGCATTGCTTGTTTTTTCCCTTCTCTTCGGATTTTATTCCTCTCCTCTTCTCTCCCATTTTCATTATTATGATGATGAATATTTTTTTTTTCAATTATCAAATTGTTCTTATCTCCGCCCTCGAGTTTTACCTTTTTCCCAATTTTCTCCCCATTCCACTGGATGTGGGGGAAAATGAGTGAGCAGCTGCACACTTAGTTACCGGCTGGGGTTAAAACATGACAGTGTGCTGTAGGGAGTATTCTGTAGGACAATTGCAAATGTTGTTCTGCCATGTCGTAGGCTGACTTTTGGCATTCAATACAAGAAGGTTTTCTGGAAAATATTCAGGAAAATATTCACTAATCTCAGTGGCTAACTCCTAGAAGTAGTGGTTTTTAGTACAAGGCCAGATTCCACCAACTTTATGACCAGTAGGCAGTGGGAATACTCAGCATAAGTAAAGCTGGCAGAAATTAACCCTTGGAAATGCTCAGTGGATGCTGCATTAATGGATTTATACTGTACAGGATAATGACAAGACTGGTGTGAAGACAGAAAAGCTCCTCATATGACATACGCAGAAAGAAGGTCTTCTTTCCATTGCTTAGCGCTGTGTTTAATGTACTTACACTGTTTCCCACATGTCTCTCTTTATCTATGTTGTATTTGCAGGGCTATAAAGTTCTTATTCATTATGGTGGGTTGACATGAGCCAGCTGCCAGATGCCCACACAGTTGCTCACTCTGTCCTTTCCTTTAATGAGACAGGGGGAGAAAATAAGGTGGAAAAGCTTGTGAATCAAGATGAAGGCAGGGAGATCCCTTACCATCAGACAAAACAGACTTGGGGGAATTGATTTAAAATACTGCCAATTACAAATAGAGTAGGATGGTGAGAAACAAAGACAAAAACTAAACCAGTTTACACTCACCCCTCTTCTTCCCAGGCCAGACTTCACCCCCTCAGTCCTGACTCCCTCTGCCTCCCACCTCCCAGGCTGTGAGGGGAATGAGGAATGGGGGGCTGTGGTCAGTCCTTAACAGCTCCTCTCTGCTGCTCCTTCCTCCTCACACTTGTCCTCTGCTCCACTGTGGGCTTTTCATACGCTGCAGTCCTTCAGGACACCTGCTCCTGACTGAGCTCCTTTTCACAGGCTGCAGGTCATGCCTGGAGCCTGCTCCAATATGGGCTCTTCATGGATGGCAGCTTCCTTCAGGACATATCCACCTGCTCTCGTGTGGGGTCCTCCATGGGCTGTGGTATGGATATCTGCTCTGGCCTGGAAACACCACAGTGGTGTCCCTCGCGCCTGCAAGTGAATCTCCGCTCTGGTGCCCAGAGCACCTCCTCCCGCTCCCCCCTCGGGGCTGGCCGGGCTGTTTCTCACCCCGTTGCCCTCAGCCCTGGCTGCCGGGCACCGTTTTGTGCTTTCTCAGCCTGGCTTTCCCCGAGGTGCCCACCCGTGGCTGCGGGGCTCAGCTGTGCCCTGCGCTGGGGCTGGTGAAGCCGGCTGGAACCGGCTGGAACCGGCTGTGCCCAGTATGGGGCAGCCCCAGCACCACCTCACGGGCTGCCGCCACAGGCCTCACCACCAGCTTCCCACAGACACCTCGTGAGTTTATATACTCCATTGCCTGCTAAAGTGTTTTTTTTTTTTCTTTTAGATCTCAGTTATCACATTGTCCTTGATACCTTCCTCTAGCTCTGGATCCCTTCTTTCCGAATTACGCATTCCCTCTCCCTTTTGAAGTGGAGAGGAAATTGTCACCCAGCAATCAACAGGTTGCTGCTGGCCTGAGGTGAATTCGTATCCAGCCTGTGTAAGAGTCCCATCGTAGATGAGACTCAAGCACTGAACACCTTGTGCCACCTCATCCAGTGTCTAGTGGGAATGCCTGTAATAGTTATTAATAGCAGAAGAAAACTTATTTTTTCTTTGTACAAAGAAACTAACCATTAAGCATATTCCTGTCTGAAGGGACTCAGGTTGCCTGGCACAAAGCGTTTTAAAGTGTGTAAAAATGTCTGTCCTAAATGAAAAGGGGATCCTGGTATACTGTGAAGATGGCATGTTTTCTCTTCTTAGTTGTGGCTTTCTTAGTTGTGATTTTCACACATATTTTATGTTATTTAGCAGCTGGCAAAATATTGTATTTCATGTCTGTTTTCTTTATTCATACATGCTGCTTTGTCTTGTTATAGACAAACATGACAGCAAATTAAACATTAAAATGGACATACTTGGCCAAGTTAGCTCACCATTAAGATGAATAGGGCAGTTCTGATTCCCTTTGGTACCATGGAAATGTCTCTGCTGTGAACTGGCTAGGAGGTTGGAAGCCTGATTTATGCAACTTGCTGTAGAGGGAAAACTGTATAAGGTAAGACTATCTTAATAGAAAAAAAAAAAAGGGAACTTATAAAATGGTAGAGTGTGGCATAGTCTACTTTATGGTACACAGGTGTCATAAATTTGTGGAAGCAGAACATTTTCCACAGTTGCAAATTTCTGTTGCAAGCAATAACATACATTAGGCTGTATTTATTGTATAATATTATTCTCTAAGTACAGTGCCAGTAAGTTATATTTTATCTGCAGTATCTCTCTGTCCCAGTATTCATGTTTGCAACTCTTGCCCACATAGAGTACAAAAGGATGGGAGAATACTTCAGCAGATGACTAAATGATTAATGTAATGCAGAGTGCACCCACTAATAACATACTATTTATTTTGCTCTCCTGTTGTTAGACATCTTTCACTAAAACGGTGCTTTAAAATGCAGGTGACCTCTAATTCTACTGTGAAAAATTAATGATCCACTTGATCTCTGTACTCTGTGGAATTGACTAATCAGGAAAACGCGTGCGTGAGTGCTAATGATGCAGTATGTCCACTCTAACTGTTTCACTTCACTGCTGTTCTCAGCTTGCCCTTCTGCTACACAGAACTGCAGAATTTTGCTCCCTGGACACTTATATCTGAAGCTATAGCAAATTCTGAAGGGCCCTTCAGAGCCTTGTGGAATTGTGAGAGGAAAGACTGTATCCTGCTGAGTTGCTAGGAAATTTTTCGTCAACCATTGCTAACTTCTTTTCTTATAACGGAGGCCAGGGAAAATGCTCGGCTTTTACTCTGTGCTTGGTGAGGAACAAAAGGTATCTGCTGGAGTTTCTGTACTGTCAGCTGGAACATCAAACCAATGTAGGGCATTCTGGAAGCATTCACTTAGACCCATGTGAGCTCAGCTGAGAAACAGCCCGATCTGTATGGTTCTGTAGGATGGTGACATCTGTGGCTTTTTGGCCTGGTTAAAAGCACTGACTGGTCAGACAGGCATGTTTTCAAGTCATGAGTTACGCAAGGAATGTTTTCTCTGGAAAAAGGAAGGAGACACTTTTGTTATCAGACTAGACCTCCAATGAAAGCACTAATTACTGGTGGATTCCCAGTAGACTTTGGCCAAACCCACCAATGGTGCTCAGCTGGGCACTACTTCAGCATTAGGCAGTTACTGACCTGCTGATACGCAAGTGTGCATGGAAATTATAGTGTGCTGAAGAAACATTTGAAATATTTTCACAGGTTTCTCAAGAGCTGTTGATGGAATTTGTGTGCCGGTTCTCTTATCCCTTGTTTTTTTCCATGTAAACACAGAAATGCTCCATAGGAAAGCCATATCAACTAAGAATTAAGGCAATTTCATGTTCTGAGGTGGCAGCCATGGCAGATGCTGCACATATACACAGCAAGAGATAATTCTTTCTCTGAAGAGCTCTCAGTATAAATAACAACAGTGATGATGATGTAAGTCTTAGTGAATCATCGTAGGAAGTTGACTTATACATAGGGAGGCCAGACAAAGTGCATGTTTTCAGTGTTTGCTTCCTTTGGGAAAAGTGGTCTTGGCTTCACGTCTGCCAAAACACTGTCATTCATAATGTCTTCAACAGCACTGCAGCTCCAAGTGGCCCTGCATACTTATCTTTTTTTTTTCTTTTCCTGAAGGCATTCCTAAGTGACATTGAAAGACAGTTTCAACCACATATGAAATAAATACCTGGTAGAATTAATTTTGGGATGACTGTAAACTAGAAGGATTATCTGACTGCAATTCAAATTGAACGATGAATTTGCAGCCCCAATATAATGCATTCTTTTAACCCTACACTTGAAAGCAATGATGAAATCTGCAGGTGCAGCAATAAGGAAGCAGCAGCAATCTGCTGCACAGCCATACAGACACCATACTGATAACACAGCATGCAGGCAGTTTCTTCCTTGGTTGATAGCTACAACATGCACCAGCAGTGAGAATATTGTATATGTTTTCAGAGCTTCTTTCTTAGGGACCGAAGGAAATGTTCAGCCTATAGGAGTTATGTTGCATTGCTATTGACATTCTCATGCAAGAATTGGTGTAAACAAAAGTGTATGACCTTCAAGTCAATTTGCTTTCTCCTTCAAGTTGTGAGCAATAAGCAAGGTGTTGTCTCTCTTAAAGTGGAGTTGCTGTCTGTGAAATAAGTATTGGTGTGATACTGGTGAGAAAAGAGATGAGAAATGTGTGGTTTGTAGCCACTTCATTTTCAGAACTCAAGTTCATGTATAAATAATACAAACTGAATTTATCTGTGGTTGCACGTGCATTTTCCCAGCAGCAGTGCTTGTATAAACAGCTCCTGTATCTCTGTCACTGGCCTCTTTTCCGTCCCCTTGCTAATCCCTCATTTATGCTGAAACAACTGCATGTGGGGTCTGTGCTAGGAACCAGATGAGGAAACTCACGCAAATGGAAAACCCATTGCACTTTTTCTGAGGTTTTTTTTGGGGGGCGGTTTAGCCGATATTGTCACATGTGGCACTTCACTCTTAGCAGCAAGGAGTCTGAGTATTCTCTACTTCTCCTGAAGTGGGAGGTAGGTCTGTGAAGTCCTCACTGTTGCTATTGTGCAGATAGAGAGTGCGAGTGTGAACATGTTAAAAGATGATATTAAAAATCCTGTGCTCATGGACTCTCAAAATGATGATAGACTATTACGGAGGGTTCATAGTAATCACTTAAGTTAATCTCTTTCATTTAAAAGTATTTTTTCTATACTACTAGTAGGTTATTCTCTATTAATTTTTACCTAATTTATAAGGTAAATGTTGTTATTGAAGGTAGGACTGTGGTTTGTCGATGAAGTAGTGATTATTACCAGTGCCGTGGTGGTATAAAATGTTCTCATATGTTTTGCTTCTCCACCACACTTTGATGATAAATTTATTTTTATATACCTTAAACCTGCTGGAAATAGGAAAACTTCTCACAGAAGTTCTTGGGAAATTTGTTCCCCTTTCAATAGGCAATAAGATGCTTACCCAGCTGTTTCCAAATTACAGTGCAGTTTAGGGAATTAATTGTTGCATTGGCAGCACACAGATTCTCTTTAGAACTTCCTGCCATGAACCTGCTGTGTTGTGCAAGTGCAGTCAGCAACACATTTCTGCTGGTTCTTCAGGCCCTTAGTCATAGCCCAAAGTGTCTTGATTTGACCTCGCTCAGCTGAATCTGGCTTTATTTGTCTTCCCAGTGGATCACCACTTTTCATGTTCCAGATAGTGAAGGAAAAGGAAGTTAATTAATGCTCCTCCAATTGAGTGCTATGAAAATAGAGCACGCCATACTGCTTGCATAGGCTGTGAATAATACTTTCCTTGATGGTCAATGGGGGAAGGGATTTTGAGCATTGATAATGAGCTGGCAGCACTGCCCCTCCTACTAAGAACACAACATGGTTCATCCAGAGACAAACAAAGATGACAGCTCTGTACAGTGGGGAGTGTTTGTACATGTTATTGTGTGCAATGGTACATACACTGATAGGCAGGATGGCAGTGAAGCTTTGTATGAGATATTCCTCTGAGTAGATAAAGCCAGTGAGCTGTGAAGACACATAACCTTTTGGTAGCTGTGTCAATGAATAACTAACACTAGTACTTCCAGAGCTGATGTTCTGTACCATTTGGAGAGATGATTTGTGAGTATATTTTTGAAAGCAGGGTAACGCATCTTGCAGCCTAAGGTATGCTCTCATTCTGATGGATATAAGCCATACAGCATTCTTGTCAGTTATATACCAGGTTCAGAATTTTGTGGGAAGAAGATCCAGCATGCCTGTGTAGGGAACAAAGGTCAGACAGATGGGAAGTGAATGCTGCAGAACCATGATGAGTCATTTTAAGTCCCATATTTAATTGATTCACGTAAGAATATCATAAACACTCCTATAACTTCCATCACAATGATTATGCATACTGCAAGAGTTGCTTAATGATGCTTACCTAAGTCCCTGCCAGCCCTACCATTCTGCAACAAAAGAAATAATGGAGCGTTGTAATAACTGAGCCTAAAGATGTCTGTTCTGTAAACACAGAAAATTTCTATGAACAGAGATTATTTCTTTCCACTGGAAGGGCAGTGCAGGCCTGCATGTGTGCCTGCTTGCACGTATGTGTGCAAGGCTTTAAGGGAGTGGTGGTGTACGTGTTTACCAGAGAACAAAAAGTGTTTGTGCTTGTAATGTGCAAGTAATTAAAGTTGCTGAAGCATTATTGGTGTTATACACTGAAGAGAGGCTTATTTGGCAAAAGAAAAAACGTGAAGGTTCTGGTGGAAACAAGGATACTTTGATACATACATCACATCTCACAACAATAATAAAAACAGGACCAGAAGAAGAGATCTAGGTCAGGAAGCTGCACAAAACTCTTTCAACTGGTGTATGTCAGAACAAAATAATGAGAACAGAGGCCAGTTCTGACTACACTTATCTCTTAATAACTCCATCATACCTAAAAGGATGTCACAGATGTGACCATGCAAAAAATTTGGACATAATGGAACAGAAAAAAAAATTTGCTGTGTGAACTTGGAAGCAATGAAACTGATGGTTATAAAGATTTTTCAAAAAGGCTTAGAAGAATTCTGTGTTATCTTCCAAACTGCTGGGTTATCAGAGAAGGCACTGTTTGTTGTGGAGGAGTTCACTGTTGTAGCTGGTGCCAACTGTTTTTAGTTGGCAGAACACTGAAAGCACAGCTGGGCCAGGAGGAGGATATTCACCCACAGCCCAGCTAGCTGACCAGCTGTGTGTTTAGTGAGTGCGGTGCAAAGCCATCCCATCAGGCTGTTGGCTTCCTTGAACCCAGGCTACAGCGGCAGAAGGCAGTGGCAAGATAAGGAGGGATGCCCACAACCACAGCAATAATCAGCCTTCATCAAGAGGTGGTCAGTGTGCCTCCTGCCATCACTGCTGGGGCTTGTTTAGAAAAGGCAGCAGCTACGTAACTGTAGGGAAGTGCAGAATATATTCTTGCTGGAGCCAGTCCCAGATTCTGTAATTCCCAGCCCCACTGTTATTCTCAGGGGAGCGCAAAGAGGGTTTCTGGCTAATCTGTATTTAAGAGTTTAAAAGGGAAAGACTCCTGATCCCCCTCCTCATTTACGCAGCAGAGCAACAGAAGCCATCATTTCTTGACTTTTAGTGAGTTAACCATGCTAATTTTCAGTCTGTTCCTGCTGCAGTCAGGAATCAGCAGATAACCTGCACCTAATTTAATGCCTCCTGGGTTCCCTGAGGTTTCCCTTTCAGCAGCCATGCAGGCAAATGGAAGGGGGAGGCGTGGCCAACTTACCATTAGAGACTCTGTCAGCTGCCAACTGGCAGAGTCGGAAAGTGATCCATTTTTGCTGATTATTCAGAAAGCTCTGATGGGCTCCATGAGTCTGGCACTGTCATGCATGGTAGGAGTCACTATACACAAAAACATCGACCAGACTGACTGCTCCGTAGGGATTTACAGTGTGAGTAATAGTGGGTTAATTTCTCTGGAAATTTCTGAAAGGGATGACTGTGTATCAATAAATTGTTCCAGATGACTAAAACGAAGTGTTGGAAAAGCCTCGAGGGACTCATACAGTATTGTCAAGGAGACTCTTTCCCTCTGTTCTTAAAGGTGGCTTGCAATATTTAAAAAAAAAAAAAAAAAAAGCTTTTGGCATTTAGTGCTAGTTTTATGAAGGAGGAAGAAGATCTGAAAGTTACTTGATATGGTTTAGCCTACCTTTATCAGGCATGAGTTTCTTTAATTTAGGAACATCTACTACTTTCTCTGTTTCTCCTTGCTTTACAGTGAGGTATATGGGCATGAAGTACATGCTTTCTTAGCATTTAATTGAAATTGAGATTGGTGGACTGGATCACGAGTCTTTTTTATGCCTTTGAGCTCTTTATGTAGCTATTGCTCAGGTGTTTGAGGAGGTGTTAACCAAAACTAAGGATTAGATTACACAGCTTTTGCAGTGATTTAATTAAATTGATACAACCCCAGTTCAGTTTTGTTAGATCAGCACAAAAAACCATGCATAGACAAGCCCAAAGAGTTTTAGAGAACTCAGTGAAAACTTTCTTACTTTCACAATTTGCTCCAGGTTTATTTCATTGGTTCTTCTAGTGAGATGAGGCTACTGGTTAACAACTAGTCACAGAGGCTTCTAGGAACTAGAGTGTAAACAAGACCTGAGTAAAGAAAACAAGCTGGAATCCACTCATCAGCTTTATCACTGCCCTTTTCACTTTTCAGACAAACAGAGTACGGACCCTGTGGGAGAAAGCTGTAGGAGTGGTCTGGGTGCTTTGTAAGCATAAGACATTGGGTCTGCTCTGGGACCTGGAAATCAATCTGCTCTACAGTGATCCTTCCCACCAACTCTGAAGAACAGCTACCCTCATGCAGAAGAAGATGCCTGGCAGCAGGCAGCAAGGCTAGTCCAGGAAATAGTACTGAGACTGTGTTTCAAATTGACACATCCCACCAACGTGGGATTTGTTTCTCCTCATTGTCATTCCATCCCAGGACTGAAAATAACAAAATAAAAGCTTTAGTTCTTGTGACTGACTTTTATCCTTGGACAAGAAAAGGGTGACACTTCAGCGTGGGAAGCGAAAGAGGTGTGTCTTAAAATTTTGAGTTCTATCAGGGAAAGAGATGACTATGCACATTTGTTCTAGGGATACCCTACGTCTGCATTGCCCCATTCTTTTTTGTCAATTATTCTACTTTATTGTCCATGTGGAAAAAGATAAATACGGTCATTTGGCCAAGATTTCCAGGCCTCTGGCCTGGATAGTAAAGCATGGATAAATAGCCATAATCAGGCCATCCCTTTTATTGCACAGATGGTATGTGCTTGCACAATAACTCAGTTGCAGCTCAGATACCTCTCCAGTATGTCAGACTCACTGTGGTGTGTCACATAGTGCACGCTCACACACTTCTGACTGTGAAATATTAGACAGAAATACAGCGACTTTAATTACTTCAGACTTGTGAGGATTTTGCATAAGCAAAGCACATGTTTTTGCAGTGAGGCAGAGGCCAGAATGTCTCCCCATAAACATAAGCAATTTTGTGCACACTGCAGTGCATCCAAAAGCCATCATAGGCAGTATGGCAGTCCACACTCCTTCTGCTTCACTCGTTGCATTAGTGGTGATTGGTGATAATAAAGGGATTAAAAATAGGAACAATGCAAAGGCTGTTATATAAGGGAAATAACTGCTCTGCACAGAATGTATAATATGCCTGCTGTACAATTTTAGTATTCATTTACACTCCTTCCTGAAGTTTGCAGCTTGAAAATATTATTTGGTGCTTCCCAAACAAAATCTTTTGCTGAAAACTCTCTTTTATAAGACTGTAGGACAATTCAAGTTGGAAGGAACCTCAGGACGTCTCTAGTCCTGCCTCCTTCTCTGGCAGGTTACCTATGAGATCGGACCAAGGTTACTTTGGAATTTATCCAGTCAGGTCTTGAAAAGCTCAAAGGACAGGGACTGCACTGCCTCTCTGCTAACCTGTGTTTCTGTTTGATAGAGGGAAACATTTTTTCTTTATATCCAACCTGAAGCTCTCTTGCTTCAGTTTATACCCATTGTCTGTCATCCTTTCACCATGAGCTGCCAATGAAGAGCCTGGTGCCACCTCTTCATACATACCGGCAGGCTACTAGTCAGATCCCTCTAAAGCTGTCTCTTCTCCAGGCTGAATTAGCATCATTTCCTCAGCCTCTCCCTCCAGAACAAGTGCTCCAGACCCTTGAGCATCTTGGTAGCCCTCTGCTGAACATGCTCCAACGTATCAGTGGATTTCTTCTACTGCAGAATCCAAAACGATACAGAGTATTTTAAATGTGGTCTAACAAGCACTGAGTAAAGGGAGATTATAATTTTCCTGGTTGTGCTTCTGCTGAAACAGCCTAGGATGCTGTTGGCTTTCCTTGCTGGTAGGCAGGTTGCTGGTTTATGCTGATAGCCCACTGTGATTCCCACATCTTTCTCAATAGAGCTGCTCCCCAGTTAGTCAGTCCCTGGCCTATATCATTGCTGGGGTTGTTCCTTCCCAGGTGCAGGACTTTCCATTTCCCCTTGCTGAATTTCATAAGGTTGTGACTGACCCATTCCTCCAGTCTATCTAGGTCACTGTGGATGGCAACCCTGCCCTGAAGTGCATCAGCTGGTTCCTCCTGTTTGATGTCACCTGCAAGCTTGATGAGACTTTACTCCATCACTCCTCCAGGTTACAATAAAGGTGTTAAAAGATACTAAGAAAGGTGTTCGATTATGGAGATGTCATACATGTTTCCATACATAAGAAAGCCTCTTGAAGGAGTTGGCTGCCAGTTATACTCACCCACTTGCCTATAGCCCAAGGAGATGTTGTTTGGTGATATGCATCAGTTGTGTGGCAGGCACAGTCCAAGTCCTAGTAGGCAGTTGTGCCATATGCACAAAAAGTGCACAGCTGCAACTTTGTGCTCAGCCTCAGATCATCTAAATGACTGAAGCAGTTCCTCCCCCTGCAAACCAGTCCATATCCTCAGAGATATGGAATCTAGTCAATGAACATAACCATAAATTGATATGTATATGCATAGTGTAGGGCTGAGGGTATGTAGTTCTCTGTCTAAGAGAATGGGGCATGGCCTCAGGAAAGACTCTTCTTGTGTCCATGCAGTCATGAATAAATCAATTATTTTCTTTTGTGATTCAATTTCTTACCTCTAAAGTAAGAACAATAACATTGCTATACTTCTTAGATATTTTTTTGAGGGTAACTGATGTTTCATAAATATTGGCAATCGGGTTTGTACTGCAGTAGCTTCTTCAGTATGTGAGATCAGAAGCCTGTGCATCATATCCCATACATACATACATATACTGTGGGTCATGCATGGTCCTCAGAGGGACGTTTCACATAGGGAGAGGGAAAAGAGGAAAGGGGAACATGAGTGCTAGAAGCCTTATCAATATTTATGTAAAAGATTGTCAAACTAGGGAAGAACTGCTACACAAATGAATCATCAGCAATACACATATTCTGTGGGAAGTTCCTCTTTAAAAGCATAACAAGAACTTTATAACAAAATTGTTGTGTGTCTAGATTTTATAATGCAGAGGCCCATAATCTCCTATATAAACCTTAAACTAGGACACATGATAAAAACTGTGATTTACAATTAGTGCAAAAACATTTTAATTAGGAAATTGATGGTTGGATTGTTGTTTCTTTAAAAATCATGTTCTGCTTTTGCCATATAGATCAACTGCTCATAATCACAACTACACCTGCCTTTAACTTTTATTTCTCGTTAAGTGTATAAACAAAGCAAAATAAACTCCTAGTGTTGAGCCTGACCCCATGCCCTTTGGAAACAAAGGAAGAACAAGACTCCTGGTAACTTCAGAGGGCATTGCATCCAGCCCATTGTTTTTAAAAGTCAAAAGCTAACACAGATTGTTCATTTCCTGGCATTGGCATCGGCAGTAAATGGGATTGCCTCACAAAACGTTTGCTCAGTCCTCTGGGGACAAAGGATAAGAGCATGTTACATTGCTCAACAATGATCTCCTCAACCAGCTACACAGCAGCACTGTTTCATTTCAATAGCTCATTACCTCCTTGGCCAGTAAAATGAGACCAAGGAGTTGAAACTATGGGCAGAAGAGTGAAAGCCAGCAAGAAGGGTGGGTCTGAAATACCATTCTCAAACATACCCTGCTTCCAAATGAAACAAGTAGATGATTGAGGCTGACATTATTGCAAGGCAGCAAAGTGGTAGATTGTTCACCTGAGGAAACATAGGGGCTGCTTGATGGCCACAGCTTTCTTGGCATTACTTTAGAGCAGGAAGCATCTCTCTGTGTTATAGACTTTACAGTGCAGACATCTGTACCATTACTAGTTGTCAATAACCCCTCCATAATGAATGGACAGACACAGGCCTTCCTACTCTGTCTTCTAAATGAAGGTGATTCGTTTAATCTATTTTAGATGTCGGAAATGGGATGAGAGGAGCTCTGCCCTCAGAAGGCCTGTTCCCTTGACTATAAAGGGAGCCTAGACAGTTAACTCAGACACAGACACCTACAACGCAGAATCTATATTTGGACAGATGAATCCCACTGCTGGTGTTTACTATAAATAAGGAAGTGCACAGTATATTTAAAGCAGAAAATCCATTGGGTACTGCTGAGATTATTGTTAATGCTGCTTAAACTAGTTAATTAAATAACTAGTCAATCACCCCCTAGTGTAGAGAAGACCAGCCATACAGTTACTCAAGTTAATAATAAAATTCATGCAGGCAACAGTAGGCACTGATCTGTGTCTATGTATAACCATGCATTGAAGCAAGAGGAAGACCCAACCTTAGTTCTAGATGCAGTCCTTTTCAATTTTTTATGTTATGGTGATGCAAGTATTTAATTCTGCTGGTTCTAGCAGAAGGAAGCAGCTGCAAAGCTCAGCTGAGTAGCTACTGCTCTTTGGGTGAGTGTTCCTAAGTCTGCCTAATTGCAAGGCACAAGACGTTAATGTAAGCCTGTTTCAAGGATGTTCACTGCCCCCAAAATATAAGACTCTTCAGGACTGAATTGTCATTTAACGTCCATCACTAATAAATTTGGGGTAATGGCTTTGCAAAATTAGATAGCTGGCATTGACAAGTTGCCATATCATAAGAATGACAGCACTGAATGTCACCAGTGTAAATCAGATTAAATGAATGATTCCAGTACCTAAACTGCAAAAATGCAGCACTTGATACTGCTCAATCAACTATAGCTATAATGGCCATAGTAGAAATGTGTTCATTTACTCCTTCATAAATCACTTTGAACTGTATTGTGAAAACAGCATGATAGGCAAGGGAGGAATTTGTGTGGATATTTTTATAATTAAAAGGAAGAAAACCTTTCATAAGAAAGGCTGCCAGGTGGCTAACTGCCATCTCTGAGAGAATGTGTTGTGAAACATTGGGCACGTTTACCATGGAGAAGGACTCACCAGCCTAAAGGGTTGGATAGATTGTTTTGAACTTTATAGTGGTTGGTGGAAATCCTGAAGCCTGTTCTTGGAATCTGAAACAGATTTAGCCATGACAGCTAGATCAGGATCTTGGTTTCCTCCCTACCTTATTAGGGGATTTAACTGCTCTAGTGGAACCTCACATCATCCCTGGCTGAAATGAAACAGAATTTGTTACTTGTTGACTTCTCCCTACCTTTGTAATAACTGGGGACTGTGCCTATTGCAACTGTGAAATCATCTCTGGGAAATAGCTAAGAGTTCATAAAGTGCTGCTAATAGCTGCAAGGGTTAAAGATGGCAGGAGGGTTAAGAAATTGAGACAACCGTCACTCATCCAGAGAGGTCTTCCTGATCCAGCCAAGGGTAGTATGAAGATGGTATGTGACAAATAAAGAAAAGGGTGAAGTGAGAAATTAGTGGACCCAAATAGGTGAATGAAATAAAGGGATATCCTGTTGGATCTCACATCACTTTTGAACCTTTGAAAGGCAAAATAGTGGGAACTATTATGGTAGAATAGGTATCTGAAGGACTTCCTGAGGAAAGATCACTGGTTGATTTCCTCCACTGGGCAGCTTCCACCAGACCCGGGCCCCTAAACATGAGAGGGTACCTGGCTGTTCCCAGCAAACTGGCAACCTGACAAAAGTGAGGTCCTGCCTTGCCTTTCCGTGTTCTCTGAGTCTCTCCCTTTCCCCTCGTTACCTCTTTCTTGGTGTCTCTTTCTGGCACTCAGCTTTTAACCCTACTTTGAGCTGGCCTGTGCTGCTCTACTGACTGCAGGATGATGAGTGAAAGGAAGGAGCCCTGACTTGGCCAGGCAGGGGATACCCCATGCAGGCAAGGGAATCAGGCTCCAAGCCAGCAGTTACTAGGGGTGACTGGCTACTTCAAACTGTTTTTCCATGACTACTCAGTTGTATTGTAACCCAACAAGCTCAGCAATAGCTACACCTCCCCTGCTTTCCACTCTCTTATCCTTTTTCTTTCCCATGTCTATATTTATTAACAAAAGGAGCAAATCAATCTTTACTCCTACAGTCATGAACCGAGAGATGAATAAGAGAATTAAATATTTCTTCTTGTGCTAAGAAAGACTTTTGGATAGCATAATGGATTCTAACCTGTGTCTAGCAAAGGGACTCTGACAGATTTTGATTGTTAGTTGTTTAATGACTGGATTTCAGTTTCCAAATGCCTTGTTTTGTTCTTGTACATGCTAAACAATATACTTCCCAGCTTTGGCATGAATTTCTAGTGTAGCTGCCATGTGACTGAGCAGGCTAACCTCTCCATACTTAAAACCTCAAACCATGTTAAATGGTTTAACACTACATTGGCAAGATCAGATTAACACCTATGACTGAAGTCTCACTTATTCCATTGAAACTAATACAACATGACTTTTTACATCTGACTGCTGTTGCTACTGATGCCATGCTTTATTAAAGATATATTTGTTCAAATGTTTTGAATCCGCTTCACACCACTGCATAATTTCCATCTAGATTATCAAGTAGAAAGAAAAACTTAGCTTCTTTTATTTTTAGCTTATTTGACCACATGAGTATCAAAGCAAAATGTCATGAAGGCAGAACCAAGTATCGATGTTCTGGCAAGTCACAAGGAAAAATGAAGGCACTGGAGGTTTTTACTGGTTACTGCATTTAACATTAATACAATGTTGGAAAAATGTAAGTTAAAGCATGATATATTATAGAGATAGTGGAGTGTGCGTAACCTGCAATATTTTACTCAGGATAAATGATCGTGTCCTGTTCTCAATGAAAAGGAGCTTGGGAGCCCATGGAATGGCAGAAGATGAATCTCTGTTTCCTTTTACATGTCCTTTCAAGGTGAAGGAGGTCAAATAAAGCAGTCTCTAAGCTTATAAATCACTCTGCTAGACTAGTTTAAAATATCATTCTACAGAAACATAGATGACAGGTTTTTAAAATGAAGATAAAAGAAGTTGCTGTCAAGTATTTGATTTGTTGAAGGCTTTCAACAAGGACTTTGGAGAGGAAGGAAAAGGAGAAATTCTGAAGAAAATTGGAAAATCTCTGGTGGGTAGAATTGTTAAGGCTGGAAAACTGAAGAAACCCTGAAATCCAGCAGCACAGGATCTCTGATGAAATGTGGGAATGGATGAAGTCTGTTTAGACCCAGTTACAAATACAATGCAAAACATTGCTGAAGAATTTATTTTTTTTTCGTAAATTTTGAATTTCTTATAGTCTTCATATATCTTAACAATTCCTGAGGCAAATGCTGCAAGGACTCTGAAAAAACATCCTTCGAGTTTCCCGTGGCTCCAAGATTATTTATATAAACATTATTTGACATGAAGTTAATATGACATGAAAGACAGTAAACTGGGCTTTTTTAGTAACAACCTTATTAGAGTCAAGCAACTAATAAGTATGGAACAGATGAGACTGTTCTCTAAACATTTTACACATGAGCATTTTAGGCTCTTCCCCACTATAAGAAAGAGCATACATTTTTTTAACCATGCTACCATGATGTTTCAAGTAGGAACAGAAAAGGGAATGGTACTTTTATTCATGTTTCTCTTCAACCAGTTTGCAGGCTAATTCTGACCATCAGAGTTTCAAACATTATTGTTCTTTCCTGCAGTATGAGCAAACCAGTATCTAACACTGTGTTAGCTGCCACATTTCCTATCGTAATGCAGTTTCCCAAACCAAAGAGGGCAAGAGAGCTTTCACTGGCAAGTCTCCGCTGGTCCCACTGAAGTGAAGGCCAGGCTGGTATGAGCTAGCTTTTTGTTGGTGATCTTTACCAATGCGTCCTATAATATTTTTCTTCTAAAGCCCGATGACAAAACAAGGGAGTTCTATGACAGTGATGGCAGCCCACCTAGCCCTTCTTAACTGCATGAGGGAAGATGCTAGGAAAGGTTTAGTTTCCACAGTGTGGTCCACAGAGAGGTCCTCTCTGCAAGAATGACCAGTTGAGGGATAGAGTCATTGGACAGGTGCTCTGAAGTGAAATGGAGGTAGTTCTGAAGAAATAACCGGGGCTGTGGACTTTCTGTCTTTGTTGCTAATAGAGGATCATGTGTTTTTTGATGTGCTCATGAAGTAAGTTTGGCACACACATTTTCTTCTGATATATTGCTTTTGATCTTTATACCTGTTGCAATTCACTGAATAAGTAAAACACTCCAATATATTACTGTATGGAGACATATATATAATTATTCACAGGTATAAAGGTTGAAAAACCTTGGTCTGCCCTCCTTGTTTGGTGTATAATCTACCTAAACTGCAGTCATGGTATATGTGAATCTGTTGGCATGGGAGATTACAGCTACATAGGGAAGCTGCTTTTGAATGTGGAAAAGTCCCTTCCTTGAGCTTTACTCCCTGCTGTCATTCCGTCCCTGAGTTTCCTTCTCTCCACACCTCTGGTGAGAGAAATTTCCTCACACTTGCACAGCTGCTTTGACCAATCCATTCTTGAATATTTCCACATTGTTAAATTATCCATGTCTAAGGACAAACTGACCTGCTGCTTGGCTCTGAGTAGTGATCATCTTCATTCACACTGAAAGCTTTTACTGCTAGCCATCTTGAGTGTCTCATTCTGCCATCCGTGTGTGTAGATACTAGAATAATAAAAACAACACCCAGAGCCATGTCTTTTAATTCCAGCGAGATACACTGTTTTGGGAAGAGAGAGTGAATAACAGTAAGTATTTTGCTAATTAGGAGAGATGATTGCTCATGATGAACCTGAAGTTCTCAGGCTGGTTCTTTTTTGTCACTCAGTTTGGTTACATTATCTAGAGTAGGTTTCACACAAAGCCTCCAGTACCTGGTCAGAATGGTTACTGTATTTGTGCTAGTGGAGGTATTCCTTCTGGTATTGCTCCAGGGATGATCTGAGATGATACTGAACGTCTTCAGAAGTGCCTATTCACACAGTCATCTACAGCACTATTTCTTTACAGGAAACTGCCAACTGTCTGCCAATGACATCAGAAGGAAAGGAAGAGCATTTTGATTGAATAAAGGAGAAATACATCCACTGAGTTAAAATTAGATATTTATTTTTTTGAAGGGAGCAAATACTGTTTCAGAGCAATAACAAGAACAACAAAACCAACAATAACAAAACCCAGGATAGAGGAGAGAGCCAAGTTTGCACTTCATATTTTTAAGCACTGCTGATTTGGAAGCCAACCATGAATGCCAATAGTTGCTTATGCACTGTACATGCTGTACTCCAAAAGCATATCTGCTTCGGCAGGCCAACCAGAAGGGAAGGCATGGAATTTTCCTTTGAAACAGAAAAGGTCTCATTGCTCACGAGCATTTTGCTTTCAAGTTAACTCCTTTGTTTCTTCTTTTCTGTGTATGGATGACCCTGTATCTGACCAGTCCAGTAACACCTCTGTCATTGTGTTCAAGGGTCTTGAATTAGTTTCTGATGTATACTCACTGATGTAGTATAGTGTTTCTTATTTAATTTTCCTGTTCTCACTTAATACTGCCAAGACTTCTCACCTTTGCTGAGGACTTCTGCTTTTTTTCTTGTCTGACATTGCTGCTGTTGTTGCTGTTCCATGGTGATAAACAGACTGAAGGCAGACATGAGCTGGTCCATGGCCTGATCTGAAGCCCAGGGGCTCTGTCCTTGGGGAGCATGTAGGTGAATGTGAAGGGGTTACGGTGGGAAGCTGTGCACAGATTCTGTAACTGGAAAAAAAGTATAATCCGTATTTAACACACCAAATCCTGAGAAAATAACAACATCTTCACTGTTACATTTGCTGACGCAGGAGATTAGGGCTCTTTGTTGAAAGCAGCCAGAGAACAGCAAGACCTTTCATATCAAGGGAACAGGATCCTTCTATCACCCAGGTTTGGTTATCATGGCTCTTTGGAGCTAATACCTAGATGTGAGGAGAGAAACTGAGACAGAAAACACAAACATGGCCTCTACCCTCACAAAACAGAGGAACACCACCACAACAAAACCACTGCATTTAGGGAACAGAAACTATAAAGGCGCTTCTGGAAATAATCCAAGCCAGATCTCAGTAGGAAGACGTGGATGCTCAGAAACAGAAAAAAGAACCATTAACAGATGTCTGCCTACAAAATGGGATAACCATAAGTACTGGCTATTGCATATTGCATAATTTGGTAATGTGGATATGATTATAGGCAGTTTTATTATTTTCTTTCACTATTTTATTTATTTATTATTCGTGTTTGTTGCAGGAAACTTTCTAAATACTTTTTTACCACAGAGGGAAGTCTGTACAACTTCTCTCATTGTCTCCCTTGTGCTTTTGCTTACGTCCACATACGTTCACTTTGTGACTAAATAGTTTTTTTATGTGCAAGTATTCAGCCACAGCTACTTTGGCATCCTAGAAAGTAATAGTACTTTGTAGAGGAGTGCTACTGCTACCTATCATGGCACATGTACCATCGTTTATATTTCTAAGCCCCAGCCCCTAAAAGGAGGAAAACCAAATGCTTTCATTGCATGAAAATACAGCAAGGTATTATGCCTGCAAAGGTAACACTCATTCTCCTTGTGTATCTGAGGGCCAGGACACCCACACATTTGGCGTGTTGCCACATACAGTTAGGTAAGGTAATGTCGCATGCACAGCAGGCTGTTCTTAGCCTCCATCTGTTCTAAGTCATGCAGATTCAAGTTGTGTGTCCCTCAAAAGTCCACTTTTCCAGCACCATCGAGCCTGTAGCAAATACAGAGACAGGGCTGCCCCAGTGTACGGATTCTTTAACACTGGAGCTGCAAGTGCAGAGGAGTGAGGTGGGCTTTTTTTGCATTAGGCCTCAGTTCACTTACAGCAGAGATCCAGACTTTGGGCCACAATTTAATCTCGCACCTGAAAAGCATGTGTGTGGAGGGTGGTTGTTCAATTTAGTATGTGAGGTGTTTGGTTGTCGTATTCAAACAATGCTTCAGACCATTCATGATTTAGGCAGTCTAGCAGAATGGCCTGTATTTCTCTGAGCTCATCTAGTTGATGTATGTGCTCTTAAAGTATTTCTTATGTTCCAAGTCTTTGTAACAAATGCATACGAGTTACAATAGCTTTTCCACTGGGACTAAGTTACACGTAAGTGGGGTAAGGCTTAATATACAGAACAATAGAAAAAAAAAGACATGGTGTTCTCAACAAAAATACCATTTTCTGTATGTTGTAATAGCTTTTTTAACTGCTGGAACAGTGGATGTTGCTTAGAGATACAAATTGATGCGTTGTTGCTATTCTTCCAATGAAAACAATAGATCAAAGTACACTGAAAGCAACCTCACTTCTCTCGACGTTCATAGAAGTTGACTGCAAGCTGTTATGTTCAGTGGTCAACTTCTTTTATAGCATTGCCATAAAATGTCATGTGTGTGCTGTGTGATCATAGCATGCTGCTGTGAAGAGCCACTGTAGCATAAATAGACAAGGGAGGTGAATTAAAATTACTTTAGGGACCCAAGGCAGATTCTGGCTATTGGTATAAATATAGAGTCACTTAACAATCCTAGATTTACAGCGCTGTAACTGAGATAAAAATGATGCCCCTTTAGCTGCATTTTCTAACTTGTGAAATTCTGGTCTGAATCTTGACAGTGGTTAGCATAGTTGCTTCCATTTATATCTCCAATATTTCTTTCAGATTTCTATTGTCTTCCCTTTTTCTTCACTTTCTGTGCAGCTGTCATCATAGCATTTCAACTCCAGTTAGAAGAGCAAGGCAGATGTCTCCCAGCAGAGGCTCTGCCAACATCACTCCAATGACAGCTGTGGGAGCAGTGCTGTGATAACAGCATGACCACCAACGTCAACAGAGAATGACCACACCACATCTGCAAAGCCTTTCAGCTTCCACTGAAAGGAAGGGAAAGTTCCTTAGGGCCTGCAGTCTCACATCACTTTTATACTTGAGTCTCTCAGTTGGCAACATGTCATGCGACTTAGCTCTCCAGTAAATTGCATTTAGGTCTATTTTGTTGGGTTTGTTTTTTTTAAAAAAAATTTGAATTATCACAATCCAATTTAAACCTCAGGTGAGAAGGACTTTTAAACACGCCGCTTCCCGAGTTGAGCCCTAGGCCTTGGTATATCTGAAAATCTAATTGAAAGTGCCAAAACCTTGCTATGAACCACAACTTTCAGCTCTCCAGAATGGAAATTAGCATGGCAGTATAAAGAACTACCTCAACATTTACTAAAGGAAGAGAAAATTTAAAGCTAGCAAAACCCAATAGCTTACAAAAAGTTCCCTGAAAACAATACGAACATTATTAGTGTGTGTTGGTGTTCTGTTTAAAACTTGTTTATGTACAGTTTTAAAATGTACAAAGGAAAATATAGGTGAAAAGAAACACAATTCGAAAAGAATATGCTTGCTATGGAAGCAACCATGTAAATTCAGTGATATTTCCACATGGTCCTTTTATACACTAGTGTTTGTGTAGGGTTTTTGTCTGTGTTAAAATATTTGGTCAAGTGAAGTTTTTAACTTGGCAACAAAGCCCCCTTATACATCTGCAAACCATACCTTTGCTTGCACAGCCCATGCAGATGCCTCTATAGTGTTCTTGCACTATTTGATAGGAAAGTGAGAGTACTACCAAGGGCTTCCTCCTCTCCAGGTCTACAGGCAAAGCCTACAGATTACTGCAGAGAGTCTTCATTTATTCATTACACTAAAAGTCAAATGGTCACTGACTTTTCAGCAAGCAGGACTTCCAGCAGGCATGTAATTACAGTTGCTTATAAAGTAGCAGGCATGATGTCCGTGGTTCTCCCCATGGCTGGTAGTGTGGCCCAGGAACATCACAATTCCCTTAAACTGTTGAACTGAGCAGAAAGGATATCCCAATCCCTTCTACAGCTGATAGTTGTGATAACCTTTATCAGCCACCAAACAGACTCAGCTCTAAGTTACACTGTGAAAATAGGAAGCAAACCCATTGTTTCCTTAGAGATATTCCTTACACAGTTTGCTACAAAGGTCCTAAGTTCTGAATGATTAAAAACACCCGTTGGTCTAAGATTGTTCCCACTTTTTTCATATAGAATTAATATAGAATATGACACAAATGCACCTTAACCCAAGCACAGGTTACAAATAACTGGTTGTGTCTTGACTATGCGGTAACGCTTGTAATGGACTACACTGGAATTTAGCTAATAGTATTAGGTTAACCATGCACACCATTTTTACAACAAATGTTGCCATACCTTGAACTATCTGAAGCATTCAGCCCCTTTCCCTGCCCCAGGAGGTGATTCCTCCAGCTGTAGTTTCCACATTTTTCTGGGCTATCAGGTCTATCTGATTCATTAAAGAAGTTGCTGCCTGAGGATTGTCACAGGTGCGTCTTGCATTATTTTCATATTGGAGGTTGTGGGAAGTTGGAACTTGTGGAACTTATAATATCTGATAACAGA
The DNA here is from genome assembly GCF_023634155.1 of Falco peregrinus. Taxonomy (NCBI): domain Eukaryota; kingdom Metazoa; phylum Chordata; class Aves; order Falconiformes; family Falconidae; genus Falco; species Falco peregrinus. The sequence continues at coordinate 93,691,315 of NC_073723.1, forward strand.
CTTTAGTCTCATTTCAGGAAATTCTCCCTGTGCAAAGAAACTCATTAACATACACTTAAACTCTGCAGCAGGCAGTGAAAATTATGTACATTCTTAAAGTTAAACATGTACTTTCCTAAGAATCTAAAAGTGTAACGTGATATGGCTGCAGGTGCAAGCTTAGGCAGGAAGGTGTTTGCTGGGGCTGGTGAAGATAGGTTGTGTCTCTCTGTTGCTGCTCTGTGGCATATACAGGATGAGGGTTCCTTCCCCCCCCAAAGTGACATTTTAAGGAAGAATATTTGGCACATTTATTTTTTATATCTTTAAAGGAGAAAGTCTGATCTCTATTGCCCTAAAAGAAATTGTCATTTGTTTGTAATACAAGCAACCAGGCAAATGAAATGTGCTTAATTGAAAGAGGAAATAATTTTAGTCAGCTTCACATTCTTTATGCTTCAAATGCTTATTCAGCTCAAGTATTTGTATGAAAAGATGCTCTGGTGAAAAATTGAACCCTATGATTAATGGCCAAAATCTTCTTATCCACACCCATTCATCTAAACCATCCACGATACCTTTCAAAACCAGAAAAGATTTATTTAAGATCTCTAAGTACACAAAAAGCAGGAATAAAGTGTTTTTAAAATACAGATATTTGTAAAGCTTTTATTTCATAACAAAGTGAAAAACAGCTCAAATAGGTTTCTTATTTTTACACTTAACCATCAGCAAATCAAATTCTGTTACGAAAGACCTGCTTGAATATCCACACTTTGCCACCAGTGATTTTTTTTGTGTTATCTGAACTTTTTTCTTACATCCATTTCAGTCTCCCAACATTCCAGTTAGAGGAATACTCCCGACATTCCAGTTGGAGGAATACTTTGGACCTCAGAGTGTAGACACTGGCAGTCCAAAGGCAGAGGACTGCTGGTAGGCTTTCAGGAGCAGCTCTTTTTGATTACGGTACTTAATAGGTCTGTTATACATCCTGTAAACAGCTAATGCCAAATATCCAAGAAACTAATTTGGCCTTGTCTAAATACAGGATTTTGACTGTCTGTGAGTGCTTTTATTTACAAAAAAGGTTGCCCTATTTCTAAATAATGTACTTTTAAAATCTGTTATTTCACAACTGAGCACTGTTCTAAAATTTCAGCACTCATGAAGACCTGAACTGCCATAAATGTAAGCATAACATATGAGCCATTTTGTTATTTTGGTTCCACTTAACCATGTAGGCAGATCCTTATATTCATGTAAAACTGGTTATTTCAGCTGATTTTGTATCTGTGGATTTCCCTGCTGCCCTATTTTCTCACTGAGATGATGGGTTCTTTGTACAAGGACTGAGCTGATTGGTAAAAAACCAAGGACAGCTGAATGATAGCCCTATGCACTGTCCAAATCTATTTCTAATCAAAACAGAGTTAGGGTACAGACTCACTAGATGTGTGCTAGCTCATCCCTAAAATAAATTATCCATTTTTCAAAGCCCAATGAAAATAGCACTGATGAAACTAGAAGTACACTGATTTTCTACGGTGCTTCGAACCTTGTACAATCACCCTGTTCAAGCTGAAAATGCCTTTTTTTTATAAAATACAGTACCACACCAACTCAAAATTCATAGGCTGAGAGACCATTACAGAAGGTGGTATACACATGTTATTAAAACTTAGGAAGGAACATCAAAACAATAATAACAATGAGTTAAATCACATGACTGTTACTAGGTCAATATTCCAAGTGCTAAGCAGAACAACGTATCATATTCCTCAAGCTATTTTCCTACCTGGTCACTGAATTAAAACCAGCTACTCAGTCTTTGGCTCCCAGAAATAATCTGACAAAAAATGGATAGCTTTAAAAGATAAATTGTATTCAAGTCAAACAAAGCAAATTCTCATGTGTACCTGCTAGACATTTATGGTCAAACATTGTGTATATAGTGGATGTCCTGAATATTTAAGTGTTGGAATCCCAAATATAAGCAGTCAAAGTCCTCAGTTAGATGCTTCTTTGCTTGGAGGCATATAAAATCTCTTAAGTCCCCAAGTTCTCATGGGTGATATTTACTAGAGTGGCTAAATGAATGAAACTGCGAAGGCTGATGCCTGAGCCTTGTATTTCTCAAGGAAGACATTCCGCCCCTTAGCTTGCATCCAAAATTCAGTCCAGAAAACAGTCTGAGTACAAACATGTTGGAATGGGCCATACAGGAGGCATGGCCACAGGTTTCTCATCATTCTTCCTGCCCTTTTACTCATCAGCTAAAGAGTTCAGCTGAGACATGGAAGGCACTATTTCTGTTGTTCATGCCTCTGTCTTTTGAACAGGTATTTTCTGCCTTCCAAGAGCGTTTTAACTTTAGTCATAGTCTGCTTTACAGAGTGAAGGCATTCAGCATCCATTCTTTCTACACTTCTCCAGTATGCAAAAAGTAGCAAAGTATTTGTTAGAACAGAGAGTGTGCAGGGAAGGTGGCAAAGGAATATAAAAACTAGTGTGACAATATAGCTCAATGGTTAGCTCTCTCACCTAAGTAAAGAAAGGACTGAATTCCAGTCTCTGCCCTCATGATTACTTAATATGGAATATTTAAAATTTCATCGACACAGGCACTGAAGCCTCTTCTCTTGTAGCTGAGTGCCTCGAATGCTAGGCAATAAAGTATTGCTCTCTCTTTTGCCTAATGAATATTTAATTATTCTCAGTGAAGTAAAGCAGCTTCAACAAGAGGAATTATGGCTCTTTTTCCATCCTCAAACTAACCACTGAGCTATTGGATAGAGCTGAGCTTCTCGCTATACCCCTGTTTGAAAAGTGTGAGCCCAACTGTGCATTCAAGATAGTAAACACCAAGAGAAAAGAAGTTTCTTGCTACAGCCTGAGATTAAGCACTTAAATCCTTCAGAGAGCTTAGTCTCCATACTCTTGCTATTTTTTGTTGACTTTGTTGGTTTCCTGCTCAGAGTGCTCTCAGTCTTTGAGCTCTGCCTTGTAGGCATCTGACTAAGGGCCGGCATATCACACCTGAAAGTGAGATACTAGAACATTCAGTGTGGGGCTGCCTCTGTCCCCAGGGATCTAGCTCATAGTATCCACACTCCTTAAAAAAGCCACAGAGGATATAAGGGCTATATGCATTCAGAGTAGGCAGTGGTAAATGGGAAAATAAACCTAAGAGTAAACAGAACCATAGGGCCAATTATTTAAGTTGATTTTTTTGCTTCTGTCCTGTTTCTGTGCCTGAAAATCCAAAGGATCTTCTCAGTAAAACAGTAATTTTGCTGAGGGAGGTGTTTGCTAGTAGGGCAGCTCATGCAGACACACTCCTATTGCCTTTCAGTCTGTCCAGTGCTTATTAGTCTCCTGTAAACCCCAGACGATGGTCCTTTGAGACCTGCATCCAGCTTACAGACATCCTGAATTGCTCTGAGCTAGTGTGGGTCTGTGAGACAAAAAGCATTCGAATCAGAGACTCTGCTGCTGGTCCTTTGCAACAACAACGTGTAGTGGCTGGCTCAGAGGGCTGGAGCCAACGTGAGTGGACTCATAGAGAGAGACAGATCTTGTGATTACCTGTTCCTTTGGGAGAGACTTATTGCTGGGATTTTGAAATCAGATACTGTCTCCTTCAAGGGAAGAACCGTGCTGTGGGAAAAGGCATCAGACTTGAGGTTTTCTCAGGAAAAATAAAAAAGTCTGTATCTGAGCATAAACACTAATCTTCAAATTCTCAGGGACCCAAAGGCAGCTAAAAGGCAGCTTGTCAAAAGAAGGCACTTTACTTGGAGGATACCCACCATTTTTCAGTATTCTCAGATGTCAACTTGACACAGCTCTTTCATAACTGGCTGAACTCCAGGTGTGATATTTTGGCAAGGAATATACCTTCTGGGAATGAATTGGTGTGGAAAAACTGCAGAATATCAAAACACTGACCTTGGCTGGCAACGTGGGCTGAGGCCCATGAACCATGAACTGCAGGCAGGGCAGGCTCCTGGTTACCTATCTGTTCTATAGTAGCCATACTTAAATATGTCTTATCAAGTTTCAGATCCTAGTCTGTTGCCATACAATCCAATTGCCATAATTATTTCCCTGTTAAAATCTGTTTGAAAAGCTGTTGACTTGTTTTATTTCTGTTCAGCTTGCTCAGTACTTCTGATACAAAGGTTACCAGACACAGACACTGAAGATGATTCCTGCAGATTTGATCCCATAGAAAGGTTCATTTCTGTATCGGTTTAAAGCTTTATTTATGACTCATTGTTCTGAGAAAGGATGTTTCCCAGGTTTGGTTGGACTGGTAGAACTTTAGTATAATTGGAATATATTCTATTGTACTCTTCTCTGTCTTTGCTTTTACTCGTCACTTTAGTTTAGGGATGGTCTTTGATAGGGCAGTTATAAAATTGTCAAAATGGAGAGTCTGAGGGTTTTTAATTTTGTTTTGCTGATGCTGCACATAGTGCAGGTGAATTGCAGTTAAAGAACTGGACTTGACTCTGGTTCAAGATTCAGTCTCTGCCCCCTTCACATTTCTCTAATCCACAAGTAACTTTCTTTCATGCTGTGACTTCTTCCTCTGTTAAAATGGAAATAATGGTAGAAAGAAGGAAAGGAAGACTCTTCCTTTCTAGGAAGACTATCTGAAGTTATTCTTCAGAATAAGGTTTGCCTTTTAGCGTGTGCTTGTACAGTTCTTTGCACAATGTGACCCTGATCACTACTGTAGTACATAAGAAATAATGATATGGTGTAGATTTAATATTTTCCACCATCAGCATGATTCATTGTAAGACTTAAAATCTTACTGTTTATTCTATACTACTTGGATAAAGAGCACAATAATTAGGGAATAGCAAAATTTTCATGCCACTTAATTTATAAGGCTACAAATATTAAGCAACAAGTGAGGAATAGATCTGCATTACTACAGTTATTAATATGAAACACTACTAACACTAATAATTACAATTATTTTAATATATATTAATTAATATATAATAATGCTAATTATTATAATGTATCAATACTTTACATTTACATAGCATCTCTCATCCCAAAGTGATCAAAGCTCCTAAATGAAACACAAAACACACAAGAATGTGGTCATCTGTGAAAAATAGAGACTTGAAGAGAATTTTCTGCCAAGAGTATATTCTGAAAAATGACAAGAAGGGCTAAGCAGAAAGAAAGTTTGAAATAAACAGAAATGCTATCCATTTCTGAAGCTATTTTACACTCATGAAGCGGTATTACCAAAAGAGCTTTGGTAAGTTGCTCTAGTTGAATGACCATTAGAAAAAGCTCCGTAACTTTCAAGGGAGTGATTACTGATACTATAAATATAGAATCACATCTCCCACTGGATATAATAAGTAGATAGTGATATTGTACTCTGTACCTCAAAGCATGAGTTGAAACAGCTAAGCATACCCAGTAAAGACTGTCTAGATGAGACAAGCATGACAGAAAAAGCCCAGCATGATGGATATGCCCAAACATGAGACTTGCCATGAATGTTAAGGCATCTAATGTATGTACTTTGCAAAAAGATGGCAGAAAATTTGCTGCAAAATCAGAAGAGATTTAACAAAGATAATGCAGATCTGTTTGAATTAAGCATGAACATTTAACTGCTATTGGTGTAGCAATTATTTCTTAAATTTCCAAAAATGTAGGTTCACAAGACCAGATCAGTGCTTTACTTTTAAGCTAGCTATGCCACTGTGAGAAATTGGTGTGTACAATTTTTTAAGGCTACAAATATTTGTACTTACCAGAACGTTTTGTATGTTCAAAATCTGATCTTATTAGCTGACCTAATATATTTCCTACGTACTTGGGCCTGTGACATTTAGGATACAGTACTTATCCTCTCTGGCATTGACTATATGCAGAGTTGTCTTAACAAGAGCACAGCCTACAAATCATAAAGAGTAATTCTTCAACACTTCCCATAGCTGGCCAGGCCTCAGCTGGACTACAGTCTCCAGCTCTGGGCATTGCTCTCCAAGAAAGGAGTGCACTACTCAAGACAGTCAAGACAACAGAAGGGAAAATAATTGCAAACCAAAAAACTACATTCAATGAGCCAAGACCGAATGAACTGTTGTTGCGTACCCTAAAGGAGAGAAGACTTTTGGAGGGAAGGGTGTACATTGTTCTCCCAGTCCATGGAGGCAAGACTTCTTGTATGACAGGAAGTAATGGAATTAAATTGCAGGAAGAAAGAATCAGGTTAGCTGTTGGGAAAAAACTTGCTGCAGGTGGGGGTACTGGCACTCTGGAGTAGGTTTGCCTCAGGAGCTGGTAGAGTCATTCTCACTGAAGGCTTTAATACCGATTAAACAACCAATCTACTGAAACCGCAAAAATGCGGTAGTCATTGATTATGGCTGGAACTTGATGACCATATAGCATGCTTCCTAGTCTTTTATTCTGATGGCTCTCTGTTGGGTTTTTTTTTTTTTTATGGTTTCAATTGCCTATTCAAAGTTGTTGAAAGGGTTTTCTTCAAAGTCTCTGAAATAATTCATGTTTGGACAGAGGCCAACTGTAGAAAGTATCTAGGACAAAGTAAACACCTTTTTTGTAAAAGATATAAAATAGATCAAGTGGCCATAGACTCTAAAGTATGACATTTATTACTAGAAATACCTTAATTAGATAAAGCCGTACCACAGAAATATACAGAACATTAATATCATTGGATTTCCTACTTAGAAATGTATGATGTCACCTCCATGCATGATGAGCATCTCTGGTGTGCAGCAAAGCTGCTGGAGCAGCTTTTTGAAGTTGTAGCATGACAGGCTTTTGGCAACTGCTTGGAACAAAGCTGCTCTGATGGTTGTTTGATTAAGCAAATCTGCTGTGGTAAATGTCTGAAGCCAAGCTGTTTCTGCAGCTGTTCGAGCCAAAGCTAGTCCTGCAGTTTTTGAAGAAAGAAGGCATTTGTAAAGAATGAAGGACAGAGATGGGAACAGAAAGGAGGGAAGAGAGAAAGAAGAGGTTTTGAAAGGTTTTAACTACTTATAGCATTAAAAACAAAAGTATATTTGTTTCCCAACAGCTTTGTAAAACAAAACTATAATGCCATCTTGGGGTTTTGGTGGTACTGGCGATCATAATATGCAGGATTCCTAAGGCTCTGTATGTTTGTATAAATCTTATTAAACGACAAGCTTTAAGAATGTTAATAAAGCTGCAAAGCCAAGTAATCAAAAGGTAGGAAACGCCGGAAGTCAGGTTGTATGCAAACTTTTCTCATCTCCCCTGTGCAAATGCCTTTAGTTACATATCCACATAGATTTTTTTCTTCAAGAATCAAGCCTCAATCAGCACTCAGGCATGACAGGTAGTTTCTAAATGATATCTGATATTTTGTTTTCTTGTCCTTGTTCAGTATGAGTCCTCTGCCTTGTTTATTTCACAGTATTAAAATCTTATCTGACAACAGAATGATTAATCTCCTCTTGATCTTTTCAGTGGTTCTCGTCACTGTACTCTGTGTGCCTCGCAAATATGAATATGTTTAATTTTATGATACCCCTCTAGCAGTTAAAGTGATATTGCTACTCCTGCTTTTTGCAGAGATAAGGTTAAAACTGTCCTGTAGTCTGGGGTGCTCAGTTCAAGGTGCGTGTTCTTGAGCCTTAATATAGTAATTTATTTATTCAAGTTGTAATTCCTGTTGACTTCTCAAGTGTGCAGCACTTCTGTAAGCCAGTCATAGGAACTCAGGTGAAGCACCTAGAAAAAGAGGCACCACATACGAAAAGTTTTTAGTGTAGATGACTTGCTAAGAATTACATGGGTATTTTGAGAGAGAAGAAGGTGTATACTGCCATTGTAAAATAAATTAAACAGAGAAGTAATCATGCAATTAAGAAATGTGTCCACCTAAACACAAAGGAGCCAATATGCAGTCTCCATGACTGTATAGTTTTAGTTTTTCCACTTCCTTATTTCTGAACACTTGCTTTGGAGTCTTAAAAATGTTCCATCATGCTTTTCTATGTGTAGATAAGTTTCTCTTTTTTGATCCAAACTAGAAAAAAATTTCCCACGTGTTCCAGCCATCATGCCTAAATGTGCAGTTTTTATCAATGACTTAGGAAAATGTAGATGCTCCACATAGTCTCCTGACTTTTAAGCTAACAGAATAACTAGGAATAATATTTCCTGTCCTCTCTGTGGACCACAAAAAAATTATAGAACATTTTGATGGACAGTTTCTAACCTATTTTCTGACAATGAGTGATTGTTGAAGTCAGGGTTCTTGGGCTCTACTACAAGGTCCAAATTGAATGGATGTCCACAGGATACAGATGCTTCAATTTATTCCTGCAAAGCATGAACACTTTTGGCTCTACCATTCACTGCCTCAGTCTTATTTTCTCCTTAACCTCATTCCAGCTCCATTTCCATTTCTCAGCACTTTTCCGTTCCTTCCATCACTTCCTTTCCTTTGTAGCTTTTAATCTGTTCTGTCTCTCCTGGCCTCTTTTCCTTTGCCACCATAGATTTCTCTGTAGACTGATGTCCAGCACTGATCCCTCACTGAGACTGAGTGGATCCTTCGGTCTTTCTCACAGCTGCCAACATTTCAGCAGCTCTTCTTCACTTTTTTTTTTCTTTCCTGATAGCTCTGAAGGTCTTCACCTTCTTTTCCACATGCAGTTTACTGTCTCTATCACCATAACTGTCCCGGTTCCCTCTTCTTTCACTCTGTCTCTGCATTCTGGTATCCTGGTTCCTGTCTGCTTCTCATCTCCAGGCAGATCAGCTTTTTGCAAACTCTGCTTTTAAATAGTGCAGCTTCCTCCTTCTCGCTTCCTGTTTGGAGTAGGTGGGAGAAATAAAGCTTCTGCGCTCTGTCTTGGACTGTAGCCCAGTATGACGTAGAGCTGTAGTTGCAAGGAAAATCCTGCTCAGCCTCAGTCTGGAACATGTTCTATAATTACGGAATCTTTCAGAAATGCAACTGCTGACACCTGAGCCTTCTGCACTGAGCATGTGTGAACTGCTTCTTGTTCTCGAAGGACTAGAACTTAGCCAAATTTAACAAATTCTATTAAGAGATGGAGAGCGGTACATCCTTGAAATAAAAGCAAGCCTCCACCAAATTTTAAGCCCATTCTAGCTTATGCTAGTCATGCTAGCCCTAAAATATTTCAGCAGAACTCTGTTGGTTTCTTTACAAAGAAAATAACATGTTTTCCCTTAGCCTTGATCTCAGAAATGGCAGAGTTATTTGTTTCAAAAAAACCCAAATTCTGCCTGAGGCAGATGCTCAGTGTGGAAAATTTCAGTGCAAATAATTAAACTTTGGCGAAGTTACAAATACTGAAAACAGAGTCTCATAATGGGAAATGTTGGACAACCTTGCTAGGCAAGTGTGCATCCCAGCCTGTCTATAATATAACGTCCATTAAAATTTGAAGCAAAAATTCCTTTTGTGGTCATCAGAGAAAAACTCATGGCTTTGCTGTCATTGCAGTGTCAAGTTTCATAGCAAAGCTGTTGTAGGAGGATGCAATGAAGCTAGTTTGAAATCTTTGTTTTCATTAAAAAGAACATTATTTTATTTATGCTAAAATAGCTGCAATTATTGCCATATGGATAACTCCAGACGTTCAGAGATCCTGAATCAGGTCTCACAAAATCAAGAAAGCGATTCAGTTTGTGAGATTGAAGAGGGTTGGGGAAAAGTGGTGATTTCCAGTTTCTGAGCTTTGGAGGTGGTTTTGCAGTATAATCAAGTCCTTTTCTGTAACTGTAATGGCAATTCACTTCACCTACATGTTATCTATACTGTATTATGAGTTAAACCAGAGGCAGAGACTTCCAGACAAATACCGAATACACTGCCGGTTGTCAAAACTTTGGACTCAGAGCCCCATACCATTGCTAGTTCCTTTTCCATTGCATTGATTATGGTCTAAGAGTGGATGCTGTGTGCTCAGCTGATGCACAGCCTCTGCTTGTCGAGATGCAGCAAGTCTCTTATGTATTTGAGCACTTTTTTCCATTGACTTGTCAATTGAGTTTGAATTCTGTATTTTTTGTATTTTTTAATCCGAAAATTTTTAAAATTTTTGAAAAATTTTAAGGCAGCTTCGGAGACTATTGAATGCACCTGAAAATGAAGGAAGCATGTTGAATGCTCAGCATAGGGCAAACCTGAAGCAGCACCTGAGCTCTTCTCCTTTGGCAGTAACAGCGTATCAGTGGCTGGTACTGAGAAAGGATTCTAAACCCAGACAGACTGTAAAAGCTCCAAGTGTTACTGATAAATTTCACATAGGTCAAGGAGTTTACGATTGTAAATTTTAAAAAGTTGGGAGTTTTTAACTGGATTAAGCTAGCTTTTTTTTTGCAAGTGTTTATTGTGTGGAAAGGTTGGCTTAGCTCACTGGGGAAAGGTTAAGAGATCCACACAGATGCACCTGAATCACCAAGTGCTAAATATTGTATAGTAATGGCATAAAACCTTTGGAGCATCTAAATACCAAAAGAGAGGAGAGATTGTTTACTGCTGTAAAGGAAACTATAACAAGAATGAGAAGATTTAAATTAGAGACTATTACATGCAAATGTTAGGGTAACATTTCACTGATGGTAAGATTCACTAAGATGCCTAGGAAACCAGTAGACATTCAGCTTCTTCAAACTTCTAGAACTAGATTGAACAAAGCAATACACAAGGCAGTTGCATAGAGGTTACTGAAATTAATTGCTCTGGTCCTTAATTACCAAAATTTTGTTATTGTACTCCAGAAAACGTACTCCTCCTCTTCCTTTGCAGTGCTTAGTCAAGACAGATATGAACTGCCTGTCCTGATACATTGAGATTGATATGAGGTTAACTAGGTAGGGAAAGCCTCTAAGGGAACGGGGTGACAGAAGTAGCACAATCAAATAATTCTGAGTCTCACTACATTTACTCCTGAATATTTCGATCATAGTGCCATGTATTTCATCATTTACAGCTGGACGGAAGGTGACAGCCCCTCAGATGGGATGCATCTCACTTAACTTTGGCCGTCTGAAGGAGACAGCTGCATCTGAGCTAATGACCCTAAGTTCCCTTTACTGTCAAGGGAAAGAAGTAAGCATCTTGTGGAGCACAATGCATTTCATCTAATGTAAATGTCCAAAGTAAGGCAAAAGAATGACACTTGAGGAAAATATTTCTTGGTGTGGCGTGTAATGGCTGTCTGGGACAAATAGCTAACCTGGGACAACATAGGTGAAATGGCTTCCTCATTTTTGTGCAGGGTGGACATCACTACAGGTTTCTTTGTCACATATATGCCAAACCTCTGAAAAGGTCTATGATGAATGGAACTACACCAGACAGGCATTTTAGACTTTCTGCAAAATATAGTTACTCAGCTCCTGAATGGGATGGGACAGGCAGGCTTCTGACACTGCCTTTCTAAATTCCATCCTAATTTGAAGTATGTCTTTTGTGACAACGCCTATTTTTAAACCTCTCAGGTGTTTAGGCCTTGTTATAGCTGTGTCCTGCTGCTGACTTAATTAAAGCCCCTCAGTCTGAGACTGCTCTTCTCAGTGGTCTGCCACAGCCTGCTTTCAGATAAGGGTGTACTGGCCCTGCATTCTTTTTGCCTTGCAATCCACTGCTTTCATTCATGTACAAAGAGGAAGATGCAAGCTGTCCTTACACCAAATTGTACCATCCTCTCCAGTTAGTCTGAGGGTGAGTTTTCATGCTACAGTTAAAGGGACTGTAAGTGCAGGAATGCATGGTCTTGCTTTGCCTTTCTCTCCCACTGCTGTTACCAGATCTAAGTCACGCAGCGTCAGCGTGACCTGATGCAGCTGACTGACCCAGTGAGGAACTGTTTCTTTTTTTTCCCCAGTTGTTTTCCGCTGGATCAGCCATTTGAACTGTCTCACCTTGCAGGTACACTTTTGTATGATACAGGAAGCAGAGAGAGTACTTGGCCACAGGCTGGCGGGGGTACAGGACTTCTTTCACCCCTTCAGCTGCATTGCTGCATCATCTTAGCTGCAATATAAAATGGAAGTAATTTCACTATGGACATCAAGGCAGTTATTACTCTGTGTGAACAGATGGGTTTCAGTGTATATGATTGTTTATTGGTATCTAGTTAATCAGTTTTTGTTCTGCCATTTTACAAATGAGTTTATATTGTTAAGGAAAGCCTTGAAAACCTCATGCTATTTAAGGCTGCAAGCTTCAGTTTTAAAACATTTCAAGATGCTGAAGCAATGGGTTCTCATTTATAGCTCTGCTACCAGTTTATTTGGTGCTATAGTAGTGCCAATGCATGCTGTCTTTTTTCTTTTCTCTTTTTTCTTTTCTTTTTTTTTGTTTGTTGTGTCAAATGAGAGTGAAAAAACACAAGATGGTGGTTCTCACATGAGTTGCAGTGCTGCCCTTGCCATGCTGGGCGAGTTCCAAGCAGTAACCAAATTCAGAGTGACTACTGGGACATTCCTTGCTGTTCCAGCTACATGTTGCTCGTTAACTTCCTGTTCTAAAATAGCGAGGAATGTTGCTATCAGCATCTAAACATTTATTGCTTCCTTCCCCAGCAGCAAGCGCAATTCACTGGCAGGCCTCAAAGTATGGAACCTGCCCCTGAAACTGATAGCACCTCAGTGGGTGAAGGGCTTTTAATGATCGCACCCGTAACGCAGACCCTTTTGGTCACAGGAAACATGCTAATGCAATTTACTATTATCTTTCACAGCAGGAGTTCCCTTCAGGGAAAGGCTGGTGTTTATTGTAATACTTGGATTTCATGAAGTGCCTTGAAAAAAGTGAATTATTAGGGATTGGAAAGATGTTCAAATCTCTGTACAGCAAGCAATTTGACTTGCAATGGCTTGCAATTACCTGAAAGTGCATCTCTTATCAGGATTCCTACTCCGAGTAGGATTTTCTGATTTTTTAAATGATTTTCCATTTTCCTTCTGGCAGCAATCTCAAAAAATCAGAGCACTTCAGACATCTCAGCTTTAAGTACTCAAAATCACCACTTGCTTTTAAAAACTTTGGCCTTATGGTAATACCACACATATAAGTGGAAATGAAATGGGTCCACACAGTTTTGCTGTATTCTGCTGCCACATCGTTGTCCCAATGCCAGAACAGCCAGCCACAAATTGATTCCACCAGCACTGAAGGAAGTATTATGTATGAAGAAGGAAATTATGTCTAAAATTTGTAAAAGAGCCTTAAATCAGGATTTCCTGTACTTTTAGTTTTTGTGTTATTTAGGAATGAGAGTCAGCAACCTTAACACCATCTTAATGCAATTTTGTGTGTGTGTGTGTGTGTGCTGGAATTTCCCTTGGTTTTTTGGAATGCAAGTGAAGTGAATGCATGGACCCAGCTGAAAGACAATTGAAAAAAGATTTTTATGTAAGTAAATACTGTCAATTGTTAATGTTTATATTTTTTCATTAAAGAAAAATTAATAATATCAAATATGCCAAATGCCTCCTTCCCTATCAGCCAAGAAGGAGTTCAAGCTTTTTCTGGCATCATCTATGAAGGCAAAAGAGACGGGAATTTCCTCTAAGAAACCTCTTTGGTCTAGTCCACCACCAGTTTCTATAGAGACAGTATTCTCAAAAATCATCCTCATTTATAGCTATAAATAACTCCCACAGTTCAGTGCAAAAGTAGTGCTTAGCCATAGAACTTGCTGGGCATAAGTTGGATGTTAGTTTGGAGAAATGGAAATCCAAGGTAGATCAAATGTTTGCGTGCAGTTGTCAGTGAGAATTTATATAGCCATTGGAGACAGAAAAGATGTGCAAAGGCAGCCTGTTAGTGACACCATTTCATTCCAGGAAGACTGTATCTATTGCTCACATCACAAGCAAGAATATTACTGCACTGTGAATGGGGAGTTACATGCTGCACAAAGCTGCATTAATAAGAGGACTAGTACTACCTTAACCCCTCTTCCCCTGCTGGTGATACAGCCCCTGCATAGACTGAGTCACGTGGTTCTTGGTTGGTGTTTGTATGGTTTCTGAGTCCTGCAAAGCTGTTGATGTATTTTTCTTTATAATGGCTATGTCAGAAAATAATTATTATCTCTGTCTTACTGATGGAGAAATGAGTCCCAGAGCAATAAAGAGCTTGGTTTTTAATGTACTTTGACACTTTGTTTAGAAGCTTAAAACTGTTTAGATACTTAAAGATGTAGGAAGGGCTGCAGGAGCGCTTTCCAGTGCATCGGCTGTATCAAAGTGCAATCTCTAAGCAGAGCATCCTCCTCTTCCTACCCTGCACCTTGCCTTCCATGGGAAGGAAATCTGTGTGTGTAAGACATAGAGCCCTGGAGTGCAACTGCTCTGCAGTCTAGACATGGCCATAGGCACCTAGACAGGATTTCTGAAAGCACCAGGTGCTTAATTTCTATTGTTCTCTATGGCAAACAGGCCCTTAAGTGCCTCTGGAAATCTTACTGACTACTTAGTGCATTCTTTTACAATTTTGCCTCTCAGTGACTGCTCAAGATCACAGAAGTAGCCTGTGGCTACCATGCTAACCACTGGGATATTCTTTCTTCTGTGCCAATAAAGATTTGTTAGAATGAGCTAAATTGTTGCAAGGTCCCAGCAGGACTAGACACTTTTCCTGATGAGGCAGAAATGAGGTGTGAACCCTCTGTCAGATGTCAGGAGGGGCTAGAGCTTCAGGCAAGACTTGGGTAGTAAGGAATGCTTCCACAACTGGGAACTTGGTATGTTTATAAACCTGGCTTTGTTACACCATCCTGTCCTGTAATTCCTGATTGCTGCTAAACACAATTTGTGTTCATTTTGGCACAAAAAAATGCTTTAAATTGCTGTGCACATCCACGGTAAAATACTTTCATCAATAAATGCATTACTGTAAATTAAAAGTTATGGAGGAAATGCAAATACTTAATTGAGACAGTATTAAATTCAATACATGCTTTTTATAGTTGACATCATCATATATGTATGTGAGTAAGTCTGCAGTTTGTAAGTCTGAAATGTATTAAACTGAAACTAGTTGTGAACAACAAATAAAGACAAGACTTTTTTTAGATACCAATACTTTTTCTAAATGTAAAAAAGAAATTAGTGGATCTATGTTTTTTTATAGGCATACACAATGGGAAATTTTGATAAGCTTCCTGTAGGAAAATTTCACCTCAGCAAAAAGAGGAGCCTTACAATTTAAAATGAACATAATCGTCTGTTTTGCAGAGTACCACAACATGTTGACAGTTCTTGACTTGCTGGAGATCAGAAGTCTTTACTAGATATCTGTTCCAGCCTTTCTAATACACAGTACATCCATGAAAATTCAGACACTGAGCTGATATCTGAAATAGGTCATACTATCCTATTAGCTTTGTTTGCCAGGATGCAGACAAAAGCATCTATGTGGCAAACCACGGTGTAGCACAGAGACACCCAAAATAGATACAAATTATCTAGTTTGAATATGGCAATAATTTTGGTCATAGCAACCCAGGTCAATTCACATTGCTTCTTAGCAGGGAAATTCAGCCTTCAGGCGCTTCGTGCTGCTGCAGTTGGTTTGCTTCTGGCCTTCAATGCATCTTCTTTAACATTAGCTTGATAACTGCTTAATTACAAAGTGCAGTTTAGAGAATTTGTAGTGCTGGAATCCAAAGGCAGCTGATGCAGCTCCAGTTTTCGTATCATGCTTGGTAGCCTGAAAAGGTTCCTTTGTTCTGTATAAATTATGTTTTTATTGGGCAGTTACATTCATACGTTCCTTTGCAGTACAGTGTGGCTGTCTTGGATGCCACTTCACTTGGGCAGTCATAGTCTTCAGCAACAAAAATAGCTGTGACAGGAATGGTCATTTTCATTACTAAATTGAAAACGAAATATTTTTGGTACAGTGTACTGAGTCTGGCTTAGCTGCCTACCAGGATTAACCCACAATACACAGTTATATGGAAATATTCACTGCATGAAAAGCAAAATATCTGAATTAGTGTCTTTATGGTAGTATAACAACTGATTATATGAATGGTCGAAGCCTTGCTTCCTACAGATTTGTGCATCATGGTTGGATTTTCCAGTGTCTAAGAAAGTGTGACCTTTAATTACCCAAGGGTGAAGTAATCCTGGATTCTGGATACAGATGTAGTAACAGCTGAAGTCATCTTCTATACTTTCACTTAGCAAGTGCTTTTTCTATTTGCCTGTTTTCATGAAAAGAAGGTCTTAATTTCTGTGAGATCACCCTTGTGATGACTTTGATTGAAGTTAATTAACAGACTCAAGATGTACATGGAGAGGAAGAGGTGGACGGACACACACGTGTGGGATCTGTGAACCTCTTTCCTTAAGACACCAGGCTAAAAATAGTAATGAAACCTCAGTACTACCTAAAGTCCAGTTTGTTCAAGAGAGCAAATGATTGCAATCACTATGTTATACAACCCAAAGCCAAGCATTAACTAAATATCCAGCATAATCTATGAGTGTCTAATATGTCAATGCCTGAAGTGTTCCACATGGAAATATTTTTACCAATACTGGAAATATTTAGTTCTCCTGTAGAAGAATTTTTATAATTTTCAGCTGTTGTCATCAGTTTAAATATTAGCTAGAACTCTGTGGCTTTTAAATTATGCCTTTACAATTGTCATTACCGTACATTTAACTGTGGGAGGTCTTTCATCCTCATTTATTCTTCTCTTCCCATTTCTAAGAAATGCCTTTCCATTAATAGTATTCCCAGTTTTTCGTTCATAATAGGATCTTTTTCCAGAATCGAAATGGATGCATCTCCAAGGTCGTAACTCTCTCAGAACAGGCCCAGATCTAATTGCCTGCCAGAATCATGACCTTGAGTAACAAATGGCAGCTGCACTGCCTTCCTACTCTGAGCGGGGGGATGGCAGCACTCCCGTTGCTATCCCAGCTCATGGGAGCAGCAAGGCAGGATGAGGGGTTGTGCCAGCTCACTTGCCTTAGTCAGGGCTGAAGGTTGGCATGTGTGAAAACACTGACCACCAGTGGGGCTGATGAATGCATCTTTGAGTACCAAGATTTCTAGAAGGTGACTGACGTGGATAGATAGGAGAGGAGACACTGACTGCCTCTTTGGTGTAGCTAAATGCATCAGATCACCCTCTCTATCAAAGCCCGTAGTAAGTGGCAGCGGTATGATTTTTCACCTCCTGTATTTCCAATATTCTCTCTCTTATATAGACAAAGCCTTTCTTTTCTGCGCCTTATCTGTGGTCTGCTCTTTTATTGGCTGTCTCACACTGAAACAGAAATTCCTAGGATAGCTAAGTCAAATTAACTAAAGATACAGTATCAAGGAACAGAAATTAAGTGTTACAAAACTCACATGTGGATAATCTCTGGCAGAGGTAGGGTCACCTTAAAGTAAAATTCATCATCAAATGGAGTCAATCTAGCAGCTCAGTGGTGCTGCCCCACTGCTGTTCACACATACTCGCCACTCCCTTGTGCGAGCCCTGGCACTTGTAAGACATGGACTGAACTGATTCCACTCACTAATCCAGTAAAAAACAACCGAGAAGCAAATTATTTTTTCCGAAGGCTAGTGAGCTGAACAAGCCCAGCGTAAGGGAGAGGACATGATGGGATGGCCAGAAGCAGGGTTGTGGGAAGGGAGGAGCAAGAAGCAGGACTGTCCCTTTCCACGGCAATGAAAGGTTAGATTTGCCCAGGCATGCTATTGGACTATTTGTTTTGAGGCACCACAGAAGAGAGACATTTAGTGGGAAGAGGGAGAGCAAAGGCTGATCAACCAACAGATAGCTCTGTGAACAGCAGATGCAAATGAGGTTTTCTTTGAATTTGCATTTCAAGATTGATCTTGGATGTCTTCTCTGTCTAGTCTACCAAGGTTTAAGCTCACACTGCACTTTTTCTTCAACAGAGGGATTTATAAGGGTCTCTGTAACAAGGATCTGCCTTTTCTACTAGGTCAAATCTGTTTATAAACTTTGTAGGAACTTCGCATCTGTCAAATGTCCATGCCTTGCAAAACTTGATTTAAATTGGCCAACAGGATCTAAGTTATTATAGGACAAGAAGCATTTTGACAGACTGAGACAGAACGTGCAATAGCATAGAATACATTTGCTTAGAAAAAGAAGTGGAAAAAGTGTCACATCATTAATTTTCCATTTTAAAAAATTGCAATTTTTTAAAAAATCACTAGAACATCAACATTGGAAAAGAAAAAATCACGACTATTTTATAAATCATTATTCAAAATGTGTTGACCAAACTAATAAAGCTACAGTCCAGCATATATTTTGATCTTTATGGATCCTAGAGCCTCACAGACAGTGTTAGCACATACTTTACCCATACATTAAATGCAAGATATATTTCATAATATGCATACTTTTCCAGGAAGGCAGCTTAGTAAAGACAACCTGAGGTTAAAGAGACAATTCCACCATGGACCTGTCACCATATGGGTTGTAATTCTAATTTACAGCACCAATAGCATACCCTGCATGAGCTTCACTTGATTCAATAACATTCTATTATTTCCAAAAGCTGCAGAGTGAACCTTTATCAATCTCCCAATACTAAATATATCAAGATGTGGCAATCACTCCTTTCCTTATGGATTAAATGACAATTTGAAATGTCATATTTGGATCTACTGAGCAATATGCCTGCTGCCAACCATTGACAGCAAACCACAGTAGTTAATTTGACTCTATGGAACACTTGAAAGCAGGCAAGCTTGAATCATGAGCATTAAGCATGTTTGAGGTTTCACTTACATATTTCAGCAAATTGATCATGTATACCTAACAATATTTTCAGTTATTTATATTTAAAAGCACCTTCACACATTGTGAAGCACAACAGAAAGGGATGACTAAGAAATTGTGTTGTTAATTACGTGCCTTTCGTTGAAATTCCTCTCATAAATATCCTTACACAGAGGAAATATTTTTCCCCTCATAAACTTCACTCCCATTAGAGAACATTTTATATCTTGACTACAAAATAGAAGGAGATTCTCAAAGCCTCACAATCCTTTTTCTGATTAAGGTAAACAATTTAATTATCTGTCTAAATTGTTGGTGTGCTTCAGTAGGCTGAGTGACAGTTCTCACTCCTAACAGACTATTTGACTTGTCCACCTGGCCTAGATCATGTGCTATGCTTCAAATCTGTTATAGACAAAAGCCCAGTCATTTACGTGCAAATTATCCCTGCCCATAAACTAGGAAATAAGATCTGAGTTTGTCCCTAAATTCTACATATATATGCCCACTGTCTGGGATTTGTTTTAGAGAACCTTTTTGTTTGGATGTTTTCCTGAGGACCTCAAAGTGCAATCACAAAGGTAGTATCAGCTCTGGCCTTTTAGTTTTGTCATAGTCGGACACTATCAGAAGGGAATTGCACGTACCACCTGGGGTTAGAAGGGATGTGGGTGAGAGCAACAAGGACCCCCACTTGGCAGAAACAGCCAAAGGATGGGAACTGCAGGCTGTTTTCTACCAGAGAATCTATTAGAAAAATTAAATTAAATACAGTCTATAGGCATAGGTCTTTATGGCAAAAGGGATGAACATACAGAAGCCAGTGCAGACATGACCATTGCTCATGCTGACAAAGGTTTCCCTGGCTCCTGTTGTGTCCTAATTGATTTAGCTTTCTCCAGAAGCCCTGCTGTTTACAGTGGCCAAGCCTTACATTTCTCCATGTTCACAACCAAAATGACAGCTTTGGTTGAAGCTGCACCAGGCCTCTCCTGGAGGCTGGTGCACACAAAGTGCTGACACAAAGTCAGCAAAAGGGAATGGATTTGCATGTCTCAGCCAAATCCCTACAAAACCTGGTGTAGGGTTGGTAACTTTGAGGACAGAGGCTGAACAGAGAGCTGGGGGCGGTAATTTCTTAAACCACAAAAGCAAAAGCTAGATTTGCCAGAGCTTGTCTGACCATGCCCTAACTCCCCCTTTTTGAAGTGCACAACTAGCCTAAGAAAAGCCAGTGCTGCCCATTAAAAAGTCTTTGAAGATACCTTTAAAAACTAAGCCAGGCTGATTATACAATTATGCATTTGTGTGAGAAAATAGCTGATTTCATCTCTAAAATTACAGGGGTATCCCAACTGTGGATGGTTTTATATATCAGAAACAAATGCTAATTTAGCAAAAAAAATGGTCTGAAAACTGCTAAGAGAGATGGTAATGGGAACTAGGTCCTTTGCATTGTAGGTCACCAACTGAAACTCACTCTAGGTCAGTAATGGGAGCCCTTAGGAACTTCGGTGGATCTGATGATGTTCTGTAACTCAATATGAAATAAGCTAGTAATTTCAATTCAGATCCTAGTAAGTACATATTACCAGCACCAGCTCCTTACTTTCAAACCCAAATAAACAAAGAAGTGCCAGGTGCTATTGTATCAGAGAAGGACAAAGCTATATTTCTCATCTGAACATTTTCTGTTGTTCCTTGTGAAGGCCTGTTCATGGGATGAGATGGAAAGATGTCATTGGTACTGCAAACTTCTTGTTCTGTGGGTGAATAATTCAGTTTGTGATGTTGCTAATCCAGTGCCTTTCAGAAACATTACATTAAGTTTCAATTAAGTATGTCTGAAGTCATTTGACTATTTATCTTCTTGTTTTCAATTCTGTTAAACCACTTTGTCAACGGGAAATGCACAGAAAGAAAAACTCAGTGTGTAAAGGCAAACAGGGAGCTCTATTTTGAATTACTGGAGAACTCTTTTGCAGTAGTGTAAACAAGGTTTTTATTACACCTATTATTGTTGGGTTTGGGGTTTTTTTAATAGAAGCTATTTGGAATTTTTTCAGCTTCCTCACACTATAAATAGGCATCCTTTAAAAAAATACCTTAAAAGTAGCAGTGTTCTCTGCGTAAATGTTAATCAGCTTATACAATGTATCATCCTCATGTCCCTTTAATAAGATTAAGCTCTTCTTGCTCAGTGTGAGATTTCCTGGCTCTATTATTCTTGCCATCACTCCCAGAGGAAGACCTCACTCTTCCTATGTCAGGTATTTTACAAACACATTAAAAAGATAATCCCTATCCTGAGAAAAAAATTCCTTTTACCCACTCTCTAACATTGAGGGGCAAGTTTCACACTACATCTTCAACCAATGCAGTGGCTACTGCTGCCATAATGGGGAAACCCCCTTCCTGGCCATTCATTCTTCTCCTTTTGGGACCATCACTGACATAAAATACTTGTAAACTAGGATGCCGAAGTCGAACAACATGAGTATCCTTACCTGCTTTGGCACAGCAAAGGTTATGGTTGGCTTCACATTGTGTTTCTTTGGGCCGCTGGAGCCATCCTGAGCAGCTCCTGTTGCTTTCTCTGTTGTGCCACTGTAACTGTTACCAGAGCTGCAAAGTGATCTAGATTTGAAATTTATTCCAGTTTTAAATAGCATTTGTTCTTCTCCAATGGTTTTGGCATTTGGTTTTGGTTTTTTTTCCCAAGGTAGCATCATGTAGCCCCACCAAAAGTGTTACCAGCACAAGTGAGTGTGCAGTGCAAGGTATCAGGGAGAAGCAGGGGATACTGAGGCTATTGCTGTGACTGAAGAAAACTCAAGTCACCTGATACTATCCCCTAAAACTGTCTACTTGTGAATTAAAGCAGAATATCTAGTCCTCAGACTTCAG
Source organism: Falco peregrinus (assembly GCF_023634155.1). Classification (NCBI taxonomy): domain Eukaryota; kingdom Metazoa; phylum Chordata; class Aves; order Falconiformes; family Falconidae; genus Falco; species Falco peregrinus. Next base: position 93,713,019 of record NC_073723.1, read on the forward strand.
CCCACTATGTCTTTAGTTAAAACTGGGAATTAGATGTGACAACTTTTTGCAAGTAAAAAAAAAAAAAATAAAACTGTGATGAAAAAAAGCAGTATTAACACTGTGTGTCTATGTGCGTAAGTCTACAGACAGGCATACATACAGACACGAAGAAATACTTCTTTCCTTGTAACAGGCAGTAGTCTATTTCTTAGCCTTTAGCTGTTCTCTATTGATTATTTTTAAGGTCAACAATGCAAGGAAGCTTCATAGCCATGCTCTACAGTTTCCTAGTGCCCTTGGGTGTCTTACACCAGCAATGGGAAAAAAAAAAAACAAAACATGGAGAGACTTAAAATGTTGCTTCTTTGTCTTCCCTGCAGCTGGCAGAATAGTCTTGTTCCCAAAGACTGCAGCCATGGCTCCATGACTTGCTTCGTCTATAGTCAGGCACCTTTGTAAAGCTGAATTCCCTGCTGTTACTGAGAAGATTGGGATGTCCAGGAAGCAGTTACCATGGTGGCCTCTTCCCACAGCAACAGATCTCTCTATCTCACTCCCCCTCTTAGGCTTACTGCTCCCACTGCCTCCCAATGCCGTAGGATCTCCTCCTTGTGCCCCAGCCTGCCTCCTTCCCTTCCCTACTCATCTGGCTGTAGCACAGCTGAACATTCTTCACCTCTAAACCACTTCTAAGTTATTCCACTGCTTCTTTATTTCCAGGAAAGGTAGTGATGGCAGTTACTTAAACCCTTTATCTAAATAACAGCATTTTGGGACCAGCTCTTGGAGGCTGAGGGCATGCAAGCATATCTCTGCATATGGAAAAAAATGCAACATTTACAAGAAATCTTACCCTCGTATCTTCCTTAATACACTGAAGTTGAACACATTAGGCACTTCCCTTCTTTTCCTCAGATATTGGGGAACCTGGTATCAGTACAGGGAAGACACTGGAGCTTGAATGAAAGCTATAAAACACTTTGCCATGTCATCCATCTTCATTGTCCCTTCTGGGAGCTGCAGAAACCAGGGAGACACCCAATCTGGGAATCAAAACCACCTAGCAACCGTAGCCTGAATGAGGGCTTGGAATGCTCTGCCACTTCATTTATCTTCTCTGTCCCTCCTGGTGACCAGAGAAACAGCATCTGGAAACCGGAGACACACAGCACTGGACCCTGAGTAAAAGTCTGAAAGAAAGCCATCCCATCCATCTCCTGGTTCCCACCTGCCACACTCTACCTGGCACAGGAATCAGTTAGGTAAACAAATGCTATCACAGCCCCTGCAACTCTGAAAAATCACATAAACTCTCCACACTGGTGAGAAACACAGTCTGCCTCTGTATCCACAAAGCAGCTTGTACTTCCCATTACAGCATGAGCCAAGCCTCTTAGCTACAACCTTGTCTCACTGCAAGCACGTGTCTGTACAAATGCACCCCACTTGTGGTGTGTCAAAAATCTAGGTTGCGTGCAACTTTGACATTGGTAATTGAAGACGAGCCAACAGGCATTTCATTAGGCAGTTTTGGTGGGAGATGAGAAATGTATTACATCCAAGCTCCCTATTAAAACCACCTTGGTCCACTCAAGTGTATCATCAAGTATGAAGTCTAATCACCCAGCACTTCATTTACTCTCAAAATATGCAGACTGGGAGGATGGAGCTTCTAGAAATTCTCACAGAGGAAATATAAGGTAAAGAGCTTTTTTTGAGGTAATAAAAGCAAAGTCTTTGGCTCATCTAGAGAGTATACTAAAATACAGGTTAAAGATGCAACTGTGCTTTTCCAAGCAATGAATATAAGTCAGCAGATACGATGCTAAGGGTTCCTCACTTCACCAAGACTAATATTTGGAGTATAAGATAAACTACTTTATGTATATAGAATACATTTCAATTACATCATTCAGAATAACTAGTGTCTTAACCTGCAGTTCCGCTCATTTCACGGACAGTGGCTCTGACTTTGTTTTATTTCTGAAACTATTTTCGTTCAGTTTACTGATTAGTAAACTTCTATGTTGTTTCAGAAAAATTATTTTAATTAATATATTAATTCCATATATTCTATTTATTTCTATATATTATATTTTATATTATTTTATAAATAATATTTGTATTAATTTCCATTTTCCTTTGCTATGTTTGTACATATCTCTAACCCAATGTTATACTATGAAAATAAATCCCTGTGTATTCTTCACTGTACTTATTATAGTCTTTTTTTCCTTGAGCTGATAATGTTCTCATGCGAAAATGAAAGAAGCGGGTGTAAAATCAGACTGACAGCATGACTGTTTCACAATATTTTAGACAGGACTAGCAAACCATCTTCCATTCCGATTGTCTGCAAGCACTAAAACCAAGAATTAATTTGGTGACAGTGAAAGCACAATTCATTTTATCATGTATTGAAAAGATCTACCAGTCTACATTGTGTAACTTACCGATAGGGATCAGAGGTTGTCCATCACACCATCTGCCTTTCATTCAGCAGACTTCCAGTTTCCTACAGACAGTAGAACAGCTGGGAACAAGCCAGCCTTGAGGCGCAGAGCTGGGTGCTGTCAGCATATTGCTGGCATTGTAGCTCAGGGCACTGCACATTCTTTCCCAGAAGTCTTGCTGAAGTGCTCTTGAATAGGAATGGTGAAAGGTCATGAGTAAACGGAGTAGCTGCAGGTCTGCCAGGAATGATCAAAGACATCTTAAAGTATAACTGTTCATCCTGGTGAGGTCTCACAGCCAGGTCTGCAAAACCTCCCTCTTAATCGATGGCGTCAAAAGCAGCAAAGATGTTGAGTATTATTAGTGTGACGATTCTGACTGAATTAATGACAACAGTAGGAAAGTTCTTGTGTGGCTTCCATAACATCAAGATGCTCATTAAAGCCTCTAATGGAATAATGAAAAGATTTGTCAGAAATTGCCTTTTCAAGCTCCTCTTATCAATACTGGCAAAACAAATCAGTTTCTCACAAAGGCATTTTTAATTTAATTCCCAAACCATTCTGGAAACGTAACTGTTCCTTAGAGTTTACAAGACTTGAAAGCTTTTGATAAGTCTTTCCATGATTTTTAATCAAAAATGCTTAGAAAACTGCAAAATGCTAAATAAGTCCATTTCAAATATTTCCAAACCAAGAACAGAATTTTTTGAAATTTCTGATAAAGGCAGGTTTTCAGCTTCTGATAAATTCAAATAATGATGTGAAATTTGGTCCCCCAGAAGAGCCTTGTTCTGTGACTGGGCATTTTGTTGGCATTTTATCCTCGGGTCAGTGTTTCCATTGTTGCTGCAGCTAAGACAACTGGAAATTGGAAACCCATTCGTCATGTTAAGTTGCTTACTAGAATGAAAATACAAGGAAGCTACTATAACCAGTCTTTCCATCTCCCCAGTGAAAGTGAGCTCATTGATTTCTCCATGGAAGTGAATGCCAAAGAACAGCATTATCCAGTCGGTAGGGTATGAGACTGGAAATCAACATACATTTTCTCCTCACAGACCTGCCTTCACTGACTGAGCAGCATATGGCAAGAAGCATAATGTGTCCATTCCTCAACGTGCCTACCTGCAAAAACTTAAGGATAACCATATATTCTAAAGTGTTTGAAATACCTAAACATATATGTGAAACTACTGCAAACTATTTCTTTGCCTAAGGTAGTATAGTTTATATGGCTGAAGTGTCTTTCATTTCACACTTATCTTTTCACTCAATCAGCAACTAGACAGAGACTAAGAGCATTTGTATTTATTAAGTTACAGAAATTTCCTGAAAATTGTTGAATAAGCAGAGAGCGAGCCAAATTGGCATACCCGTTCTCTCCTCACTGTCCCTTCAGGGAAATGCTATGGTGTGATCCCAACAGTTATCTGTTTGGCTTGTCCTTCTGACTCCACAGCTGTTGCGTACGTCAGATCTAACCTATCTACACATATGGAGCTACAAATCAGCCACTGCATATGCTGTTTCTTCTCATCCTGTAGAGAGATATAGAAGAAAGCTGTGGATACTGTGGAATGCAGGGGGAGAGCTCGGGAGAGTCATATAAGGGAGCTGAGATTTCTGTCCTTATTTCTTAAAGGACACATAAGATGCAACTGCATAAGTAGGCTTTGCTGCTCTCTGCTTATGCAATAGCTTATTAGTAATCGGTCATGATCTATCAATAGCTTTAAATTGAAAATCAATTTCTCTGTGTTCCCTCGCTCTTATATAGTAAGACTAGATGAAAACCTTCAGGTAGAAATCGTGTTCCCATCAAAGATGTGTTTTCATTTAATCTTTTCTATTTCATGTTTGTGGCAGGGCATTCACTCCACTTACCACATTTCAACTAAACAGGCAGTAACCTCCAGCTGAAGGGTGGCAACTAAATAAATTATATAGTTCTATTACTTAATATAGTCAGGCTTATCCTGAGAAAAAACTAATGTTTTAGGGAGAACCGGCCAAGAAAGTGACTCCAATTTAAATTAACATAACGCAGCATTTGTGTGAACACTAGTTTAATTCCCTCATTTCAGTTGATTTTAAACCACTTGGAACTGGCATGTATCTGACTGAAATAAAGTGTCCCTGTAGTAATTTGCAATCCATTAAATTGGTTTTAAACTGACTTGATCTAAGCAGTGAAGCTTCCTAATGTATACAGACACTAAGAATTTTCTCGCATGTGATCTAGAAGGACAAAGTACCTAAATTTGTCCCCCTTGAAAATGAAAAGCTAATGAACTGCAAAAGAGGTATTTTCTAACCTTTAAACAAGAGGTGGTGTGTGGAAGAGATACAAAGCTAAAGAAACAAGTTGTTATAGCTCAGTTTGTTTTGTTAATTCCAGGAGAGATGCATTGTTCTAGTAGCAATACCTCTAATGTTCTTTATTGTCCTTTTTTCCAGCCCTGTTTTTATTTTTAAAAGTCTATGACTATTCCTATTTCTACAGCCTTCTATATTTCACAATAATAGTTTAAAGATTTTACAGGTAATCTTTGGCCATTGGAGATCATATTAAAATGCTCTGAAAATACAGTAAAGGATAGGAAATAATCTAACGACTTCAAGACAGAAGCCCATTTCTTGATATTTCAGCAGAAATCCAAGCAAAGAAACCCCACAAAAAACCACAAGAGACACTTCAACTACATCTTAATCTGATGGCAATGAAATCATCTGTCAATTACATTATCTGACAGAGATCTTCCAAGTTGTGTCACAATGCAACAGTAATTGAATTTAGCAATTCTGGTAATACTACTGCATTATTTTTTTATAGATCTATTTTTGTGAGCTGGTATACATTCAGTACCAGGCCAGTCATAAATGAAGCTGTTAGAGGTTTATGTGGTTACACGTCAATCAGACAACTTTTCTCTTGCCATTTACATTGCATGTTTTATTGGTTTTTCTCATCACCTCACAACATGAATGAAGCAGTTGATTTCACAATAGCCTTGTTACGTTGCATTAAGAATGAAGATCTAGAAAAATTACATTGAATCTCATTGTTATGTTGCATTAGAAAAGAAGGCCTAGAGCAATTAAACACTTCGGTCACCCACAGGCTGTGGCAGAACACGGTGAAAGGCTGAAACAGGTGAATGAAGGTTGGAGAATTTAATCCAAATCATTCTCGTTGTAGGCTAGTCCCTTGATGCAGAATCTCTTCCTCTTTTCTTGTCTGCAGTCAGACTCGGATCTGAAGAATGAATCAACCAAACCACCTTGTGCCTGAACCTGTGTCTTGATTTGCAAAATGAGATGATACTGCTTACAGTAGCTCAGTTGTCACTCCCCTGAGGTAAGTAAAACCAAAATATTTAATATCACTGAGGAAATGGCTGTTCAGAACAGTAGGTCTCAATCTTTTTAGATCAGGACTGTCTTTCCATGTGGTCCAGTCTTGAAGGTCTGTGGCAGCCTAATAAACTACCCACTCCCTGTTCTTAAAAAGTGCTTGCACCTCAGCCTCCAGTAAAACAGACTCCCCAGTGCAAACCATTTCTTCAAATCCTGCACCTCAGCATCCAACAAAATACCATTTCATTCCCCTACACTTAGCCAGTTTTCTCTACTCATAGTTGAGCCCACTGAAAATTCATGTATTTCCTAATGTGTCCCATCAGTATTCCTGCCTGGTACCCCAACTCAATAGAGAAGCTCTGTGGAAGTCATATTTGTGCCTCACAACTATTTACAGCCAAACCCTTTAGCTGCCTCTAGGCAGTCAGTCACTGATCCCACAGGAAGCACATCTCTGTTACTGGATGCTGGTTCTGTCACTGTGGTGCATACCCCAAACTCAATACAACTCACCATCATATCAGGGGATGGGGAAGGATGGAGAGAAAGAGCCAGCCAGCCACCACCAACACAGGAGCTAAAGCCACAGCCTTTGGCTCCATCACATTGACTTGGAATAAATGTTACGCACTTCACATGGGTATTTGGGAAAAGAGAGGGGAGGAGAGGAGGCAAAGGTCAATGAACTTTTCTTGGCATGTGCCTTCAGAGCACCTTTCAAGCCCATAGTGTTGGCCTAGCATCATCATCCTTCACCAGGAAGCACAGCCTGAGATGCAGACACCTACAGATAGCCTGGAACCATTCTGTTTCTGCAGATGCAGTGCACCTCTTGCTTAGTATCAGTAATAACAATAGCTAAAGCTGGCTAAAGAAATCATTAAAAATGGGGAAAATAGATGCTTTGAAACACTAATTTATTTTTAAACTTAATTTTTGTTTACCATTTTTTGGTAAGATTTAGTAATTAGATCTAATTATTTCATGTGCTTTTTTCTCTAACTTCCTTTAAATTGCAGTGTGAATAGCATTGCTTCTGGGGATTTGCTTTTTTCCAACTTCTTTTAGTTATTCCAATCAACAGGATTCCTAGAAATCGCTACCTTTAATACCATGATTTGATCACCTTTAAAAACATAACAGCAGTCCAGAAATAACATCCATGTCCTCACCAGCAGAGATGCGAGAATACAGTTTTTATTTCTAAAGCCTTATCTGTTTACTCCTTATCCTCTTAATAGCTAAGAGTTAAACACCAGGAGATTAACCTGCAGTAAAAGTTCTCTGTTTATGATAATGTTTAGTATCTTATAATTTGCCTCGATGTCTCTGGCTCTTGGCTGTTCTTATTTTAAGTAGCTTCCTTTACCTCTCTCCTACGGAATAGTTTATATTTCTTTCCCCTAGCCTTGTTTCTAAGATTTTCTAACCATATACAATTACACCATCTATCAATCCTTATTTTATTCCTCCCTTTCTCCCTCCAGTAACTTTAGAACTTGTTGTCCAAAGTCAATCATTTTTGACAGTCTGCATGTGCACAGCTTAGAGCTCGCCACAGTGTGTTCAGATCCTTGCCAAGCTGGTGGGTTAGTACTCATCGAAGTGCTATGTGTAGGGAACTGTGTAGGACACATGCAAAGTATTGCTGGGGGTTTATGGGAGGTAGCAGTTTGGCAGTGGGAGTGTAAAGTAACATGAGGGAGAATTTTCTTTTAGGTTATCAGATTATTTAGAGATATATTTTGTAGGTAAGATATTCATATGTATATATACACACACACAAATATCTCATAATTGGAAAAAGTGTTTATATATAATATATATATCACAATCAAAACGTATTTTCCATATAATGATGGTAATTTCCTAATACAAGCAGATGACAAAGCAAACTGGTGAACCTTTACAATAGACAATAAAGCAAAGTAGATTTTTTGCTATCAGAACAAACCAGATTTTTAGCAGTAGCAGCTGCTGGAACAAAAAGCAGCCTCATTGGATCTTTTGATCATATGGACTATCACGCAGTATAAGGAATTTGTTTTAGCATTCTTGATTCATCAGAAACAAGGCAGCACATGAGTATATAGAGGAACACCAATTTAAATTTGTGCCAGAATTCTGAAATGCAGTGGCTCTGCCCTGTCCCATTCTGCTTCTGCTTGCACAGGTGTAGTAACATCCAAGAGAGGGATGGGAGTAGACAAAGGAAAACCATGACTTCCCAAGCTCTACTGCAAGATTTGACAGAGCCTACCTGCAAGAGCTTTGCTATACCGTCTGACCTGGAGATATTTGCCCTTCAATTTCTAAATCAATGGCTTGGAGTTGCGACTATGTCTATGGGGCACAATACAGTGCCATACAAAGATATCCAGGTGCCCTCATATGGTGCGAAATGTGGCTTAATGGTAACAGTGCACAGGGAACTCAGTGTAGCAACGTAAATACAACCCAACAAGCAGAGAGGGTATTCTAAAGGCATCTAGAATATCCTTTCTTCTGTATTACAGATTTGCTATTATTTCTAGAATATGAAGTGATAAAGCAAAACAGCTGGGAAATTCTAGGGCTGATTTTAAATTATTTAGCTGAGATTCTGGTAAGAGTGTAGCTGTGGCAATCCAAGATATTGGTGGCTAAAATGCCAGGATCTGGGCATACTAAAAAATTTCAACTCTGTCCTGTGAAGATAATATCATGGAATGCACTTATCAGAGTACTGTGGTCCTCATCCAATCAAGCTGCATGGCTGCAACTGTGTTCTATGATGCAAGTGCAAGCTGGATGGGCTGATCCCATGCAGTAGTAGTTTCAGTCTGGGTGATCTCCTTGGTGAAGAATGATGAGCAGGTGGCTGGACAGATTTCTTCAGATCCACAGCTGATGTTAGAGACAAGGAGTAGGTTTATGCTTCAATCAAGAGGAGTGGCATAGAGATTCCTACTCTTGTTTTACAAATGTGGTATTTACTATGGGAGGAAGATGGAGCAGAGATTCATTTCCAACATTGGCATGGACCCATCCAAGACCAAACCTGCTAACGCATTGCTTATAGCATGTCGAGGCCTGAGTCTGAGTTCACTCAGGATAGCTGAAAACTTAGATAAGCAAATACTGGTAGATAGGATAATTTAGGAGACCCTTATGAATTTCCTTATTCCAAAAAGACAGATTTAAGCAAGTGAACTAACTGAAGATCTTTCCAGTTTCAGGACTGATCTCTTAAGCAACACAACAAAGTATACAGTGATTTTATTAAAACTAAATAAGATTTTACTATGGTTTAATTGCATTGGTAATGCTACATTATGAGAGTTTTGAAAATCTGCCTTTATCAGTGACAGGTGAAAAAAGAACACACATGCCATGAACCCTTATACCTCTGTGCTGAGACACTGCTGCTGCGTAGTCTCTTTTTCTTACATTTCCTCTTTCCAGTGTCTGTTTTTTCCAGCTCTTCCTCAGATCTCCAGGTACCTGTGGTTACCGTTTTTAGCTAGGTATGGGTAGGTTCATTTTATGGCTATGTAACAACATGTACTAAAAATGTGCTTCTGTTTCCCACAAATCATTTGAGGTGTATCAGTATCAGAGGTACTATAACATTGGGCAATGTGATTTTTACAAAAACAGATCAAGGATCTTATTTTCTTCAGGACTTATTATGTGTTGAAATATATATTATTGCCAAGGTTTTGTGTTTTAATTACAGATAAAACAATTCCAAACACACTGCTTTTCTCTTTGCTTTTGTGTTCTCTGTTTGGCTTTTCAGGAGGCCTTTGCCTTTTATTGTACTACATATATTTAATTCTCCTTCATTTCTCACTTATAGGTGGACTTTAACATGCTACCATTAATAGTAAACTACGTGTACTTTAGGGCTTTGCCAGAAATCAGGAGACCAGTCAAAAGAGATTTATTTACTTTTTTGCAACATGCCTGTGTTTCATAACTGACTGACAGGGTTTGGGAAACTTGAGAATCTCTTTTGAGGCAAATAATGTAATTGAGAAGTCTCTCTGCTTATTCCCAGTACGAGATTAATGAATGGCAAAGATCTCTCATTTTTATTCTTTCAACTTGATCTTGGAATTCTAAATTTATAACATAAACAGCTTTTACTCGAGTAGTTTTTGGTTTTACAGAAAGCATGGCCAGAAACAAAGCTGAAATAGGTGCATGGTGAGTATTCCAAGCAGTAAAAAAACCCCACACACATGCAGCTTTCCAGTTCTGGTTCTCCAGCCCAGATGAGCACAGAGGAATGTGGGTGGAACTTGCCCTTCTGCCAAGGGTATTACCTAAGCCCTATTTTGATGAGGATTTAAGTGGTGCATAGGCCTTGTGCTGCATGGGGGTGAAATGGAAAATCACAGAAGCCTCTGTAGGCCTTCCTTCAAAGCAAGGCAACAGAGCAACATGTTTTGATTTCCAGGTCTGGGAGGCAGAAAATCATCTGCGCCTCTGTCCTAGAAGGAAAACAGCTGAGTGGCCATGGGATTACTTCATTTCCCTGTGGTTGTCATGTTGATGGGACTGGTGAAACTGCATCTTGCTCATTCCTATCCAGTTGGCTCGGAGAGGGTCTCCAAGAAAAGGAAATCCCAATTTTGCTTTTTCTCAGCAGTTGTAGCCTAAAAAGGTGTGTCTGCATTTTAATGTAATTCTTAATGAATGCCAGAAACTGTTTTAATGCTACTTTGCAAAAGATTAAAAGAGAATGTCTGAAGGGGATAATATGAGCATGGGAGGATTATATTTTAATAAAATTAATCCCACCTATGAAGGAGGCCTGTAACTGTGTCCATCTGGACAAATCCAATTTAACTCTCTGAGAAGAAGCATTAAATTTGTTCTATGCATTTGGTTAAGAGAGCAAGAAAACAGTAAAATCATTCTCACACTAGGTGAAAAGACTTGGAGGATTGAGGATTTGGGTAGACACAAATTACAAAATGTCTCTCATTGGCTGACAAAAGGATCTTAAATCCTGAAGTTTTAAAAGAAAAGCTGTCACTGATCAACCTAGATAGGCAAAGACAGCAGGATGGTTGCTGGGACTGCTGATCTGAGAGTTTCCCAGAGACCAGAGACAAGCTTGCAGGAGCAGGGAGGGAGGAGTAGGGTGGGCACTCTTGCTATGCATCTCCTCCAGAAATGGAGCCAAAAATGTGGTGAAACCCCACTGCTTAAATGCCTTATCAAAAGTCTGAAGCTTCTTGTTTCCATCACAAGAGAAAATGCTCTCATCCTAATAGACATATGCATACAGGTCTTAGGGACTTCTCCCAGGCTTCATAATAGATACTGGGGAGGAAAATAGCTCTCTCTCATGCACTCTCTCCCTTTTTCAAAAAATACAAGGAAATACTGCTTCATGCCAACAAAAGAGGTTAGTCAGCTGAAAATGAAGCTCTCCAGGCTGCGCCCTTGCATGTTGCTGCTTGTGCAGCCCAAGCACCTGTGGTCCCAGCCGCCAGAGCCTTCCAGAGGGAAGCGGCCCTTGGCCACCCCTCCAGGGCTGCACACCACGGACCCCCTCCCACCTACCCTGCAGGCTCCCTCCCTGCCTTCTCCACCATGGCAGGCTGGGATAACATGTGGTTAGGAAGGCAGTTAGTCCCCCTTACAACTGGGAGGAGAAGATCTAAAGTCTTGCCCAGGGTTTTCACCCTTGTACACTTCAGCTGCTGGTGTGGTTCTTCAAGGCTGATAGGTTAAGTACAGCTGTCCAAAAGGGTCAATATGCAAAGAATAGGGCCCCTGGATCTGTCCTGTAGGGTCCAGCTGTCTGCCAGAGGCATTAGGATCTGGTTCCTGAAGGATCTGGAGGTGAAAAGCCCACAAGTCAGTAGCCCAACTCAACTCAGCGGGAGGAGATCTAACTGATGCCTCTTACTTTGGTAGAGCCAGAGGATACCCAGAGAGCAAACGGTGTCCATGGAACATGAAGCAGTACTTGATGTAGGTGTTACATGTTTCTTAGTCTTACATTAAAGCCCTAGATGGTCATTCTCTTGTCAATAAGTAAATGGTAACCAAGAAGTACGTCACCTGTAGAAAACATACATGTGTAACATTTGCTAAAGCCTTTAACAGATTTGTGCTATTAAAGTAAAACCCTGTTCCAAGGCTGTGCTGGTACATCATCTCTCCCTGGTACATGAGACTTTAACTCTCTGCAGTGAAGGAAATTAATTTCATGAGCAGACAATTTCTGCCACAATTGCGTAACCATAGGTTGATAGCTGCCTGGCTCCCCTTATGCTGACCTTCGGAATTGAGATCAACTTTAATGTCATAAAAAAACCCAACTGTTGTGCAGAAAACAATCTCAGCTCAAATACTTTCATTTAGAGTCACATCTTCCACTGGATATCAAAGCTGAGAATGATTAAGAGCTGATATGAGTAAATCAGTCTGAGGTAAGCAGAGACTTCCTGCAATCTGTTCTTTCTATCATTGACTATACACAGTTTCTCTTTAGAGACGATTATTTGCCTAGGTATAGTAAATGCAAAAAAAGCAAACTTACTGTAGTACCAGCTACAAAGGTGTTCCTCTTACAACCAGCAATACCTAATTAAGTGTCCTGTGTATCTATTATTGGATAACCTAACAATTAGCAGAATTGTTTAAGGTAAATACATGTCCTTCAGGGATTAGCTCCAGTGATAGACTAGTTTGCATCAAGATGGTTTAAGAGCTGAAAGATTAGGTCCAGAGTCATGGGCCTCCATCAATGATTTTTGCATCTGATGTTCTTTTACATGTGGTATGTTTGTTCTTCTAAGAGCATTAGGTGGCTTTATGTCTCTTCATTCTTGTTGGTTTGGCTGTGGAGCATGGCTAACACACAATTCATTTGCCTCAGCTTTTCCTCTGGTTTGTCTGTCCAGGTCTTTAGCTGAATGTTAGCATCTGAGTAGGAGAACAGCTTCCAAACCATGTGGATTTTGTGATAAGATTGATGACATACTTTGAGACCAATTAGTGGAAAAAACTGATAATATATGCATTCATGAAAGACTGTTACTTGATCCTAACCTTACATATTAAAGGAGGGCTCTTATTCTAGCAAGCAAAATTGAGTTGGTGTTTAATAATGCAAGGATAGTTACTGAGGGAAATACTTAGCTCATATGAATGATTCTTATTAGGAGAGACTGGAAAAGCAGAATTCAAATGGGATAAGTGCGGCTTAGTGCTTCTGCTTAAAGCATTACCGTTGCAAATGGAAATCTCCCAGATTTATATTTGTGTTTTCTTTTATTTGCCTGTGGCCACACCACTTAGGTCTGAGATCTCATCAGCTATTAGAAAGTAAGCAGAGTCCAGCTAGAATAGAACTACTCTAAGAGCAACAAGGAACAATGTTTCTGCTTTTTTTTGGTGGCAGCTTTTCTCTTACATCAGCACTGACCCTGTGGATTACTCTGATAGCAATGGCACTGAGCTGTGGGTGATGCCAAATAAGAAAGAATTCCTGATTATGTATTACTTTTATGACTGGAAATCCCAAGGCTGATTTTTCACAGCAGATATTGGTCGACAGGCAGATGAGACTCTGCTAATATAGTTGCTTTTGTAAAAAGGAGGAGATTATGTCCTTGTACCCCTCAGGGGGCACAGAGCAGAAGATGCAGCCCTGCAAGAGAAGATGCGCATTTTTGCATTCATGGCTATGGGGTAAAAACTAAGCAAGGGCCTCAGGAGATAGACCTCTGCGTGAAGGCTAAGAAAACAAGTGGATAAATGTTTCAGGCAGAAGTCAAAGTAAGCAGCACGATAGCCAGTCATACCTGGGATTCCTTTTTCTTTGCCAGCATTGAAAACACTTTTTCATTTCATGGTCATTAGGTACTAGGACTGTGCCTGAATTCCTGTAGTAAATTCAAAGATATAGATATATCTGCGTATGTGTTCTAGTCAACAGTATGTTGTCCTTTAAACGTGTGATCCACAGATGATTTTCAGTGTTTTTAAACACTCAGGCTATTTAAACACCAGTTATTCTATACCATTTTGATTTAAATAAGTCTCAAAGTCAAACCATGCCACCATGCCTCTCTAAAGGTTTTACCCCATGCTTAGAAAATTTAGCAAGTTTTAACATTCATTTAGGTAAGCCCTAAATGCTACCTGTGCCCATTGCAGCACTGTTAGACATGAAGGACACTTCAGATCAAAGTGGGTGATGTATTGAATTACAAGCCGAAAAATCCAAGCCAATTGTCTACCCCTAACTATTTTCTCTTGCCAGTGTACAGGGAACAGACATTTTACCATGGTTGTGTGACAGTGAGTTTTCTGTATGGTATTTTGAATGCAGGCTGTGACACACAGTTCTGAGGAAAAAAATTAACTTTCAATTGGTGAAGAGAGCCAGAATCTCTTAGAACAAATATTCATAATGCTTAAATAGAAAGATGTAGTAAGTAGGTCAAGTTCCACAAAACTGTTTGTTTATCATCTTTTCTGTCCTTTCCACATCTAAAAGCAGATAAAGTGACTGCTTCATAATGTGTTATCATTTGAAAAATATTTGTTTGTAGTTTAATGGTACCGAAGTAAAATGTGCAGTATTAAATGCAGCTTTTAAAAATAAGGATGATGGGTTAGTTTAAATGTATCTGAGGTTTAGAAATATTTGTAATTATACCTGTCTACAGTTTCAAATTTTCTAATGACCATCAACTTTATTATCACGTTTGTGACACTTTAAAACAGCTGCAATTTTCAAATGGCCAATGCCTCCTGCTTTGTGAAAACATGGGCTCCTTAAACAAATAGAAGATAGAAACTTCAAAAAAGGGAAAGAAAAATCAGTTTATAGTTCCCATATCTCTCCCTTCCATTCAGATTCTCAGGATTAATATTCTAAAAACCTTTTAACCAGTAAGGAACTACCCCATGAGGTTTATCATTCACAAAGCTAGACCATACGCTTCCCTGGAAAAGGAATATTTCCAGCTAGCTTGTGGAGGAATAGACAACTTAGACTGAAAAGAAAGGACACTCTAATGTCAACTGTAAAGACAGGCATCCCTTTAAGACTGTTACATACAAGTTTTATCAAAAAAGTTTTTTAGGTCATTTTTAGTGGTACAGAGATGTGCTGTCACAAAATTTCATCTCACTTTTGCTGGTGTAATATAGAAATAATAGCACTGAAATCATTAGGGTTACTCTGCCTTTATATATAGAACATTTTTGCCAGTCACAAAAATGTTTCTTTCTTTTTGCTCTGTGTACAGGCTGACAGATAGCAATGGTAACGAGGCCCTTGCCTTTCCAGGTGATAGGATTAGAAAGAAAAAAATTTATAAACACTGAAATACTGAAGAACAGTTAAGGATTCCGTTTCTTTTCATATTTCTGACAATGAAAAGCCCAGAATGAAGTGATCTGAGAGTGGTACTAGACTTGAATTTGACAAAATCTTAGAGGAAAAATACTTATTTCCCATTTCTGTAAAACCTCAATACCTTACTTCAGTGTTTCTCAGAGTTTTGTAACATGAATAAGTTACCACATGGTAAGCAAGGATGGTAACTTCCTTTATGACAGTGAAAATGGCCGATTTCTGTATCATTATCACATTTATATATTGTTTATCATTAAGCAATGTGACATTTCTTTCACTGTAGCATAGACCACCTCACACTCTCAAAATAATGCAAGTGTGCACCCTGGCAATCAACATGCAGTACTAGAAAACTTTAAAGTTCATATAATTGTTTCTTCTATAGCAAATTTCTCATGGGACTGTACTTTGCACTGCAACCTCTTCACTAATTTACTGTCCATTCTTCAGCAATGTGTCCTCTTATATAAGTACACAAAGGAGTAAATGTTTCTGATTCCTTTCCTCTTCGTTTCTCCTTCGCTCAAAGATAATTTGTAATATTTATCAGTTCTTTCCTATACGTACATAATCTTCCACATCATTATTTGCAAATGTTAATACTGTATTTTTTTCTTCAGAGCATCAGTGTAGATGTTACATGACCTAAGATATGCAATAATCCTTGGCTTTGTTTTTGTAAACACAGATTTCAGCTGTCTTGGTTGCTAGGGCTTGTGTTATCCAAGTTCTAATCAGTTCAAACTTGTCCATGTTACTGTTCTTGACCACCTTATGGTTGTTGGACTAATGGTATACACATAGAATTTTTGAGATGCACGTGCCTCATATACCTATCCTTTAGGCTGGAGATACTATTTAGTACTGTAAGCATAGCACTAAGCCCAGTTTGCTACATCCTACTGTTCCGCAGAGCATTTTAGATCAAGCACAGAACTGCAGCAACCACAGCTACCCAGCATCCAACCTGTAGCTGGTTAACTCCGGCTGTAAGCAAGACTTGTGCAGACTTATCCCAACAGGATTAAGAGGAGGCTTTCCCTTTAGTTCAGGTATCAATTCACTGAGTGTATTTACATTTTACCTTTGGATCAATTCTCTAACCCAAATCTAACCCAATTTGTATTCATGTTATTGAATATAAATCCAAGCTTGACTGTCCCTTAGCTCGGGCCCCCAAACCTGCCAGCACATAAAGGGCCATTTGAAGAGATAAGTTAGGGTTCAGGCTTATATGTGATAAGTATGTCTCTTTTGGGAATGAATGGATGTAAAAGGTCGTTGGAACCAAAGAAACTCTTCTTTCCTCCCTACTAGATTCCTGCACCAGTTGAGTGGCAGATTGTCTGCTGATTCCAGGGGCCTGCCTCCCTGAGCAAGGTGGGGAGAAACAGCCCTTGAGACTCAAATACAGCTCTCCCCTTCCGTGTGCATCTTCTCAGTACCATCCTAGCAGTATTTGCACCTAATGCTGCTCAGTTGCCAGGAAGAGTAGGAACTGAATAAAGGAGAACTTTCATTTAGCTCTAGAGTTCTGCATCTCTCTCCATTGTGGAAGAAAATCCCCGATGCTAGCTGGCTAGCAGCACCTAATAGTTGTTTCAGTCCTGCTGGCCTCCTAGAAAGAAAAAAGAGAACTTCTCAAGCAAGCTCCTGTATCACCTTAGTGGGATGATGGAAACTACTGTTCCCACTCACCTTACCCTTCCTTGTCTTCTTGCCTGTGACCAATGCCAGATGAGACATGGCAGTGAGCGTTCAGTGCACTGGTTGTACCTGAGCTTAAGCCCTGGCTTAAAATACAGTGCAAAAATCATTGGCCAGGAGTCACAGTGAATACTAAAATCACCTTCACATCCATCATCTGATGTTCTCTGGATATCTAATTAAAAATCAATTTCCTAAACTCTGAGGAATACCAACCTGTTTGATTCTCAGAGGTGAAAATAATAAAATTTAGATAAATAGTAGATAAATGATCAGGTTGCAATTGCTTATACAATATTCCTCATCACAGAAAAAGTATGCAATTTGTATTTGTCAAGAGCTTGGAAACTGTGAAAAAGAGCTGAAGCTGAAATACCTCCTCTCAGACACTGTTCTCATTATACAAACAGTCTGCAGCAGAGGAATATACGCTGGAGGAGGCTCAGTCTGCTATTGAGCTGCAAAATTATTAAGTCAAAGTATTCCTCATCTGCTTACTGAATGGCTTACCCACTGGCTCTATGACTTTTCTTTAGGTTATTTGTTTGTGTTGACATATATATCTTCCAAAACCAAGTGACATCTGAATTTGCATGACACTACCTTGAATTACCTCTATTAATTAAAATTTTTTTACTTTAATATTTTTCTGTCTTTTAATACCCTGCCTTTCTTCCCCCTTCCCAAAATTTATCCTATTAATGTAAAACTCAGGTGGTTTTACCTGTCTTAAAATGCTTCTAAATACAGAGCTTGAGTTTTAAGACACTCCCAAACCCATGATCAATGAGAGATGAGAGAATATATTTTCAAGTACAGGAGGTATTTTCTCTGTGCAGAGTACAGCAGAGTACACAGAGCTGCCAATTTAAAGAGGTGGGAGGTGAGGAAGGTGTATGTACAAGGAGGACTGCTGACACTATGTCTACATAAGCCAGTGGAGTGGAAGAGTTAGAGCTGAGTAGCCATTACCCACATTGCACACATCTCAGGGTTTATAGCTCATGATGTAAGCAGGGCAACACAGCTTTGATGTTTCTGTACCCATTTTTGCAGTATTCTTCATTCCTTGTTGTTTATGAGGTACAAGTGCTAGAAAGGCCTGCCTAGGCATGCTGTGCAAAAGATGCTCAGGGCAGGTTCTTCATTATCAGATGGGGTGTTCCCACTATCATTTCTGCAGAGTCCCATGCTTAGAATAAGTTTATCAGTGTGCAGAAGTGAGCAGAAGTTTTGGGAGGACCAAAAACTGATGAACTGGATAAGTTTGCAGTCCAGTTCCTATGCCCAAAATAATACGAGTAATATCTAATGAGATAGATCTGAGGACATCTTCTATTTAATAATGCAGACATTTGGATCATCTTCAAAACCCCTTACTTTGACAACCAGAGTCCATATATTTTAAACTATAAAGAAATTTTAAAATACATCCAAATTGTTCTGTTATTTTTTACTAGCCCTAGTAAACATTTAAGAGTCTGTAGTTTATGATATATTGTTAGCCCTTTTGTCACATAATTTCTTAATCAACACCTGTTTGGAGAGGTTCTGACACTTGCTGTTGGTTTGCCTCAGCAACCTCTCTGGTTTGCAGAACAATAAGAAAATAGCATCATAATCAAAATAATACAAAAAGTGACATGCCTTTGCAGCATCTGATGTGTATTATGCTTTTGTGAACAACACCAAATCTCCTACAATATCATCTTGAATGGAAGAAAGGAAGCAAAAGCATGAATCAATCAAGGCTTGATTCAGAAAGTCATGTGTTAACCAGATTTTTTCAGCCTAAAAGCAGTCATGAAATTGAGCATGGAGCTGCAAAAAAACCAAACAAACCCAAAGGATTTTACAAACATCATACATTTCCAGAAACTATTTGACAGCATCACTGTGAATCATTCTGGAACATATCTAAATCTTGTGTATGCCAAAAAAATAAATATCAATATAGGTTCAGCCTAAGGTAGAATCAAGGTGAGCACATGTTAAAAGGTTTAACATGGACTCTGTCAAATAGGAAAGCATTGTTTCACATTTTCTGTTGGTATTGTCAATCTTTCATTATGAAAAAAATATATGGTTTGCTGTAGCACATACGTCGCTTAGTTCAACAACAGTATATTAGGAGACCCGGATTCTGCTGACAACATCGTTTTTCTAGGGGACAGCTCAATTACCATGCAAGCAAAGATTGAAGGACCACTCAGCATCAAAAAGACTGAGTTAAAAAACAATTATGAAAAACACCTAGCAAGAATTTCAGCAGTTCCAAATCAAGTATTATCTTAAAAGGCAAAGAAACAAAAGAAGTAATTCAGTTTGCATATCTGCTCTGGGCAGCAACTCAAGAATATGAGCATGGTTATATTGGTCTGTGTAGCTTAGTATCCTGTTTCGAGTGGTTGCCAGTGGGGGTGCGGGTACTAGGCTTAAAGGTTTAAGTTTCTTTGCAGCCTATTTTCTGACTTTCTTGTGGAGACTTCGGCTCATGTACTACTCTTAACATCAGAACTTAACAGATGTAATCCCTCCTACTGGTGGCAGTTCTTCAGGTACACACCAAGGTCAGTGATCAAAACCAGATGTCTGGGGAAGAGTACAAAAATGGAACAAGCACATGATGATACTTTTCCAAATACTCAGCAGCCAGTGATTTGAGGAAGTGTCTGGGACACAATGTGAGTGGGGATCCTCTTGTGAAAGCAGCTTGTCTGGGGGCCCATCTCAAGTGCCTGTACACAAATGGACGCAGCGTGGGAGCAAACAAGGATAGTTAGCAGTCCATGCAGTTGTAGACCTGTGATGTCATTGGGGTTACAGACACATGGTGGGATAGCTCATCGAATGGGAGTGCTGAGGTAAGTAGATACAGGCTTTTCAGGAAAGACAGGCTGAGAAGGCAAGGAGGGAGTGGAGCTTTGCTTGGAATAGGTGAAGAGCCAGCTGAGACCTTATGGCTGAGAACCAGAGGACAGACCAATGCAGCTGATATTGTGGTAAACGTGCTACAGACTGCCTCGTCAAGAAGAGGAAAAAGATAAACCTTTCTTTAGACATGCAGAAGCCTCATGACTGCACATCTAGGTACTCAACCACCCTAGTATCTGCTGAAAGGACAATAGGGCTGCAGCAAGCAACCAAGGAGGTTTCTGGAATAGGTCACTGACAATTTCTTGACACAGGTTACAATGGAGCTGCTTAGAGCAGGTGGTCTCCTGGATCTCAGGCTCACTAGTAAGTCATTGATGTAAATATGAGCTGTCTTAGCTGCCATGACCATTAGATCATGGAGTTAAAAATCCTGAGAGGAGATAGACAAAAAGTAGGAACACAACCCTGGACTTCAGAAGAGCAAGTTTTGGGTTACGCAGGGATCTACTTTGTAGAATCCCATAGGAGACTACCCTAGAGGGCAAATGGGCCCAAGACAACTGGTTGGTGCAAGAAAGATCCATTGCAATGAGCAGAAAGTTAACCAAGTATGGCAGAAGGTAGCTTGGGTGATTGAGGAATTCCTGACTGAGCTCAAATGCAAAAAGAAAGTACAAAGAAGGAAGGCTACCCAGGAAAATTATAGAGACAGTTCTTGAGTACAGAGGAATGAATTAGAAAAACCAGAGTTCAGCTGGAGCTGTAGCGAGGGATATGAAAGGCAAGAGGAAGGACTTCCACAACTATATTGGCAGCAAAAGCAAGACTGAAGAAAACATGGGCCTGTTGCTTAATGGGGGAGGAGACCTAGTGATACAGGATATGGAAGAGGCTGAGACATTAAAAGTTTCTTGCTTTTTTTTTTGTTGTTTTGGTCTGCCCTCTGACTGCCCAGTTCCCACTGCCTGCTGAGTAAGTGGGAATGTAGAGGGAGCTACTATTAGGGAGCTCTTGAGACAATCGAGCACATACAAATCCATGGGATCAGATCAGGTGCATCTAAGGGTATTGAGAAAAGGCAAACATCATATGCATCTTTAGGAAGGGCAAGAAGTACTGGAAAGTACAGGCTGGTCAACCTCACCTCAGTCCCTGGAAAGGTCAAGGAGCAATTACCTTGAGAGTTATTTCCAGCCACAAGGAGGTGGTGGTGCCTGGAACAGCCAGAATGTATTGACCAAAGGCAAATCATGTCTAACCAACTGATTTGCTACAATGAGATGGGTAGCTGTGTGGATGATGGGACAGGAGTAAATGTCGTACACCTTGACTTTAGCTGATCTTTGATGTGGTCTCCGGTAGTATCCTTATAGGCAAATGAATACGATATGGACTGGAAAAGTGCATGATAAGGTGCATAGAAATGTAGCTGGACCATGGGGCTTGAAGCTCAGTGACCAGCAGTAAGAAGTCTCAACAGATAGCCAGTTACTAGTGATGAACCCCCAGGGGTCAATACTGGTGGTAAAACCATTCAACAAGCTTATTAACAAGCTAGATGATGGCCTAGAGTGCACTCTCAGCAAGTTTGCAGATAGTGGCAGATAGTAGCAAACCAGGGATAGTGAATAAGATGCCTGCCTCCTGTGAATTTTTATAGGTAGAGAAGATAGAAAAATGGGCTGAGAGGAACTTCATGAAGTTCAGTAAAGGCAAAGTTCTGCACCAAGAATAGAATAACACCATGCAGCAGTCCACACTGGGCCCCAACTGGTTAACAGCTGAAGACCAGCTGACCTAGAAGACAGCTCAGGCAGGGACTCTTTTCTTGGAGATGCACAGTGGAAGGACAAGAGGCAACAGAGCATGAAACCTGGGAAATTCTGGCTCAATACGGGGAAAAGAATTTTTACTCTGAAGGTGGTCAGATACTGGAGCAGGTATCCAGAGCAGTTGCGGAATCTCTACCTTGGAGGCATGCAAGACCGATCTGGACACAGTGCTGGACAACATTGTCTACCTGGGCCTGCTTGGAGCAGGGGGTTGGATTAGAAGGTGGTCCCTTCCAACCTATGTGATTCTGTATCTAATTTGCAGCTTAGGGACGTCCTGAGCCCCAAAGAGTTTTAATGTAAACATGTAAACAGTAATTCTCACTGTTTCACATGCTTTGCAAAGAACAGCTTCTTCCTTAGTTTGAGTCTGCAGCCTTCTTTTGTTGCTTTCTAATGCTTGTATCAGAAGAGACAGTGAAAAATTAATAATTGCCTAGCTTCTCCATGCCACTCAGGATTTTATCAGACTGACATTTCCTTCTCAAACATCTTTTCCAGGATGAAGAGCACTAACCTAGCTATTTGCTGCTTGTACAGAAGCTGTTCCCAGCTGTTCTGTTCTGTTTTAGCCTTTCTCTAAACATTTTCCAGTTTTACTTTCCCACCTTTAGGGGATGGGGTATTGGCAGAAAGAGTCAGTAGGTCCTCATACAGTATCCTAGAAACAAGTTCAGTGTGGAGGTGTATGATTTTCTGTATTCTATTCTCTAGTGTTTCCCTAACCATTTGTAATATTTGATAATTTTACTCTTACTAAGCATTGAGCTAATATACCCATGCAAGCCAAGAAAAGATTCAAAAGGACCTTTTAAAAATGTTCAACTATATTTACAAACTTAAACAAGATTTGGTTATCAAGAACCTAGAGCTTAAGGAACTATCTGTCATGTTCCAGTTGAAAAATTATTCCACCGCAATATATGTACGTAAAAGCTAGAAAGCCAAAAGGGGTAAAACCAAATGTCTAAGCCCCTTCAAAATCAAATGCCTGAATAAAGTACTAGGTATGACATGCCCACATTCATCAGAAAGCTTAGCATATCCATCTTTCCAAAGTTATCCAGAAAGGAAAATAGAAATATCTGGGGCACGGTTTAAGAATGAGGCTAAAGCATGTGCCATAGCATACTTGTCCCTGAGCAGCTGGAGGAACACACTAAAGAGTCTAATTGAAAAAATCCTGCAAATACTACTCAGTGAGGGAAAATTTATGAGACTAAACAATGCAGAGTACATCTGAAGAGCAATGTGGAATACTTGGTGGCCATTTTGTGAACATTTAGTGATTTCTAATTTCGCAGGAGAGATTCAAAATGTGGCTGATGATGCAGCATGTATCACTGTGATAGGAAGGTAACAAAGAGCGGTCAGTGAAACTACCTTTGTTTACGTTTTCTCATGATCAGATCTTATACCAGTCTCATGGTTTTATAATCTGACTCCATTCTTGCAAATGGCCGTTTGCAAATGGCCGTCTGCTGTACCTGTGTACATTAAGTTCCAGCTACATCAGGGATATGTAACAAATGGAACAGAGAGGATGTGGTTCAAGGTTTGTAGCAATAACGTCACCTGGTTACTCTGTTCGAGCATTTAGAGAACTTGATAATACAATTAACAGCTGTGGTTTTCAAAAAAAACCATATTGACTCCACTCCTGAGGTTTTCATAGAAGAGGCAAATCTTAAAATAGGGATTTGAATGAGCAGAATCAGCCACTGTGGTTTCTGCAGCTATAACAAATTGTTCATGGCTGTCAATTAATGCATTAGATGTCCTTCTTTGATTTGCTATTGGCCAACAATCAGCACTTACAGTTGAAGAAGTGTTGCAAACATGATTGGCTGCTTATTTTTATAGAAAAGAGCAAGAAAGCTAACAAAAAAAAATATCTGCCCCCTTCATAACTGCATTCGTAACTAAGACACAGACTGCCTGTGCTTCTCCAAAAAAAACCCCCCAAAATGGATCTGATTACTTATTTTAATATAAAGACAAACTATTTGCGTTGGTTTTGCCTTCACAGTGGCTAGGAGCACCCAGTTTCCAAGCAGGATGGCAGGCACGTTCCATAGCATGTTCCTCCTGCGGTGCTATTCTGTTCTTTTAGTAGGAGGTACCAGCAGAATAAGCAAGAAGGCAGAAAAAAACGCCCATATTAGAAAACCAGCCTCTTCGCATTCCAGCAAAGCCAGAGGGTGTCACAGACAGGTATTTGCAGTGCACACCCACACTCCAAAGGAGATCAAGTGTTTGACCGATCAGTCTTCAGAAGGTACTTCAAAATCCTGTGCTCCATAGGCAAGTCAGTGGAAACAAGACTGTCAGAAGAGTCTGTTCTAATGACTTTGAGAAGTCACTACATTTATTAATCCAAAATGACCATGACTTGTAGAACATAAATCTTGATTAAAAAATTTAACTGTTTCAGTGATTACAAACTTTGCTGACAATGATAATGTGATGACATCATATATTAAGATTTCTGCAGGGAATTTAACTTAGTCTTGCATAGCAGTCTCATTGAAGTAATTTGTACTTGAAACAAAAAATCAAAGCAGCTTACATTATGTAGACTAAAACCAGGGTAAGGGTACGTAGTTGTAATTGGTGAGCTGTCACCCTGCTGTGGAGGTTACGTGTGTATTCATGAAGGAGCTACACTGAGCCCCATAATGGTCAATATCTTTTATAAAGATCTGAAGAAAATACGAAATCTATCTTGTCGATGTCACAGAAGACATGAGCTGCCACAGCATGCCAACTCCTTGGCCAGGCTCATTATCTGCTTCCTCTGTTGATGCTGCATGGTATCTTCAGGGGAAAGTTCTGTGAACAGTCTGACTCCCTATAAGACAAATGTATTTTCTTTCAATTTTGCTGTCTTCAAATGGAACAACTCTACTTCCCCAGTGCAATAAACTTCCACTTCTGTATTCTAGATGTCTTCTTTTTACCTGCAGCTTGTTTCTTAAGCCTTTCTTCAGTTCTGTTTTTACTTGTTTCTCTGTGGTAGAAGTCACTGGTTTAATCCAAGAGAAAACTGACAGACTATGAAGTACTCTTTCCCTCATTTTGACTAGTCTGTTCCTCCTCTACTTCAACTACACCATCTTCTAAGTTTTCTCATCTGCTGACCTTCTCTGACCGTACTAGTGACTCCTTGCAGATCAGGATGCATTCTTATCCATTTGTATTACCCCCCTGCTTTTCTCATCACTTCTCCATCTTCCTGATCTTTCCTTTCACTATGAAGATTAAGTTTTACTTTTTCCCATTTAAAAAAAAAATCCAGTCTTTCCCCCTCTTTCCACTCTCTAAGTTCACACTGCAATTGTTGTCAGGAGTCTCATGCCCCAGTTCCATCCTCCTCCAGTTCAGCTGAGCTTTCAGAGATTTTCTGCCCCCCTTTTCATTCAGTTGAAGCTGCAGTCAGTATCACTATATTGACCTACATCTGCTTAGGGCTCAAAATCAATATCCTCTCCTCATCATCCTCACTTGCCTCTTACCCTTACTACAATAGCTACACTCTTCTTTTGAATTCTATTACTTCCTTAGCTCCAGTGACTTCAGCAGCTTGGTCCTTTCTGGGTTCTCTTTCCAATCACTCTGTACTTTCAAGGATCCTCTGCCTTCATAGAAGTTTGCATAGATTTCTGACTTTGGCTCCTTTCTCTATTTGTCTTCCTGTGTCTCAGTACTCTCATCCACAAGCGCAAGTTTAACTACCGTCTCCATGCGGGGATAAAACATGCCTCTACTTCATCCCTCACATCCTGGGCTTGTCTTTCAACTTCAGCATCTTCTGATAGCTATCAGCTCAAATGCAGTATGACTAAAGCGTGTCACACGCTCCTCTCTTCCCTAGTCAGTCCCTACAACTTTCCCTCATTTAGAACTGCTGTGAATACTGCAATCACCAGGCTTGTCAGACAGGCAGGTGATGTGGACAGCTTTTAGGTCCAAAAATCAGATTAAGTTTCCGTCTTGCTTAGTATTTCTGGAGTCTGTAGATAGCTACAAAGTTATAGCTCTTTTCCAAGTTCTCATAATCTTTACCTTTGAACACTACAACCTTTTCCTGCTGCTCTTCACAGCAACAACATTCACACTACTGCTGCGAAGACCATTTTTCTAGGCTTCCTTTCTTTTTGACTCTCTCTACTGGCTCCTTCTTTGCTATCACATGAAGAATAAATTCATTTTTTTAAAGAATGCCTTTCAGATATATTCCCACTTTTCAAGACATTTCATTCATTCTCAGTATGCCAGTTCCTGTCTGCAACCGATCAATTATTCCAACCCTTACTTTCATATCTGCTAAATAAAATTACGTGCATGAGTTTCCTTGAGTTTTCTTTTACTGCTTCATAGGTTTGAAAGGATAACTCTGCAAATGACCACCACAGCTGCCTTAGTGGATTTGCTAGATATAGGTATCCTTGGTGCTACCACAGTGGAAATATTAATGATGAATATGTACAACATGAATTTTTAATCTGCAAGATCAAGATCACATATCTAAATGTCACTGAATCACAGATCACATAGGCTGGAACAGACCACCAGTGGTCTGTAGTCCAGCCCCATGCTCAAACCAGACCCTGGTGGAGCAGGTTTCTCAGGGCTCTGTCCAGATGGGTCTTGTGTACCTCCAAGGTGGAGATTTCACAACAGCTCTGGGCACCTCTTTCAGTGTCTGACCATCTTCATAGCACACATCACCTCTTAACCTTCCACTGTGCACCTCCAAGAAAGTGTAACTTCATCTTTTGTACAACCTCCAGTCAGATATCTGTAAACAACAATAACAATAAAGTGTTCAACCTCTTCTTCTTGGAAATAAAACCGTAGGCTTTATGTAAAGTTTGAAGTGGATACTAAAAAATTCAGGTAGGAAAGGAGATGTCCTTTTTTATTTTTCACCAACTGGAAATTAACAAGATAGAAGGGTATGTTTGATTCTTTGCCACTTGTGGCCTAAGTTAAAGTTATATATCTTTCTATACAATAAGTCTCAAAAAGATTTGACGTCTTGGAGAAGAAATTACAAGATTAGATTCTTTGATTTGTGTTACGCATAATCAAACATTAGGTCATTGAAATGCTTAACTCTTTGCTTATAACATGTGCCAGATAACATTTGGAAGAAAGAAGGAGGTGACCTTGAAGTC
This sequence comes from Falco peregrinus, assembly GCF_023634155.1. Classification (NCBI taxonomy): domain Eukaryota; kingdom Metazoa; phylum Chordata; class Aves; order Falconiformes; family Falconidae; genus Falco; species Falco peregrinus. The sequence continues at coordinate 93,739,789 of NC_073723.1, forward strand.
AATGGACTTTTTTAATTGTACAATGCTGCAGATGATTCCCCACTATTCCTGTTCCAGGCATCTGGTTTTACAACAATGGAACTATTCAGTCATCATTGTACATAAAATTTAACTTCAGGTAACTCATATGAAGTGTTTGTCAGCTCTGACATATAGTGGTACTATCACACAGTTTTTAAAGGTACCTTAGACTGGCAAGGGTACTAGTTAAGAAGGCAAATCAAAAGAAAACAAAGGCATATTCTTCATTAACTTCTTGTGGTGGGTTAACCTTGGCTGGATGCCAGGTGCCCACCAAAGCTGCTCTATCACCCCCCTCCTCAAGTGGAGAGAGGAGACAAAATATAACGAAAGGCTCACGGGTCAAGATAAGGACAGGGAGATCACTCAGCATTTACCATCACAGGCATAACAGACTCAACTTGGGGAAATTAATTTATTGCCAATTATAAGTCAGAGTAGGATAATGTGAAATATAGACAAGTCTTAAAATACCTTCCCCCCACCCCTCCCTTCTTCCTGGACTCAGCTCTTGAATTCTCTATCCCCTTCTTCCAGGCAGTGCAGGGGGACAGAGAATGGGGGTTGCAGACAGTTCATCACATGCTGCTCCTTCCTCCTCACAATCTTTTGCTGCTCCAGCATGGCTCCCACTCACAGGAGACAGTTCTCCATCAACTTCTCTAACATGGGTCCTTTCCATGGGCTGCAGTCCTTCATGAACTACTCCAGTGTGGATCCCTTCCATGCAGTGCAGTCCTTCAGGAACAGACTGCTCCAGCATGAGTCCCCCACAGAGACACAAGCCCTGCCAGAAAACCTGCTCCATCATCAGCTCCTCTTCACAGGGTCACAGGTCCTGCCAGGAGCCTGCTCCAGTGCAGGCTGCCCACAGGTCACAGCCTCCTTCAGGCACATCCACTCCACCAGTGTGGGGTCCTCCACGGCCTGGCAGGGAATCTCTGTTCTGGCATCTGGACCACCGCCTCCCCTCCTTCTGCTCCGACCTTGTTGTCTGCAGAGCTTTTTTACGTATGTTCACTCTTCTGTCCTGGTTGTTGTTGTGCAGCAATTTTCCCCTTTCTCAAATACGCTATCTCAGAGGTGCTACCACCATGGCTGATGGGCCCAGCCTTGGCCAGAGGCAGGTCCATCTCGGAGCTGGCTGGCATTGGCTCCATCGGACATGGGGGAAGCTTCTGGCAGCTTCTCACAGAAGCTGC